>NC_064615.1:549152977-549458727 GCF_023898315.1 Schistocerca nitens
TCTTCCTAAGTCATATTTCTTAGGGGTGTCAAGTGTAGAAATTGGTTGATTGCTTTCCGGACTCGCACTATACTGACACCTGGACGTCTTTCACTCTCCGCACATGTGACCAGGGTAGTCTGCTGTGGCCGGCCGAGGTGGCCGAGCGGTTCTAGGTGCTACAGTCTGGAACCGCGCGACCGCTACGGTCGCAGGTTCGAATCCTGCGTCGGACATGGATGTGTGTGATGTCCTTAGGTTAGTTAGTTTTAAGTAGTTCTAAGTTCTAGGGGACTGATGACCTCAGAAGTTAAGTCCCATAGTGCTCAGAGCCATTTGAACCATTTAGTCTGCTGTAGAACTTATTTTCAGCCAGACTCTATCTCAGCAGCAAGTCCACATTCGAGGCCTTGACCGTATCTCACTAGAGTTCGACGAAATCCAAATTGAGCACAAGGTCTTACGTTTTACTCAAACTGAGGTTTACGTCCCTGTTGTTTAAATTATTCGGCACTATTATCTCGATAGCCTCTTTCACCACAAGCTTGCAGTGCGACACGACCACAATGATCGTATTTTATTTCACCCTCCCGTTGTCAGTGTTCCGTGATCGCTGGTATAGTTCTCTGATTTGAGTGGATGTAATGGTATCGCTTTCACGTCTTTGTTTTATAGTACGGTAAGTTTTTCAAATGTACTCTGTGCCGTAATGACAGGGATTGTATACACTCACTCTTCACAACTATAGCGATATTTAATGCAGTACAGACGACCTTTTAGTTTTATTGTACGAAGAGATATACAGTGTGGTCAGGAACAGTCTGAAAAGCTTGAAAGGGTGTTGGAGGGGAAGTTGTGCTGAGATATAATTGTTAAGAATCTGTTGCGCCGTTTCCGACTTACTTAGCATTGCAGTAGCGAATGAGGTCGTTGCGAGCGCAAATTCAAGCACTTGCACGCGCTTAAGTGCGGTCATGCACAGAACAGTGGCTCCGTGAGTTACCACTTGTTGAAACGCTCATTAGTGGTTAAAATATGCCTATTTCAAGATTTATAAATTTAAACCATGTTAGCAAAAGATTCGTTTGTTCGGTTTGACGAAACCAAATGAAGAACATCGTGACAGATAAAAACACCTACAGCCTCCTTATGATTTTATTTTATTTTGTCGCTACCAGTTTCGACGCTTCATTGCGTCATCTTCAGGCTGTTTTGATGTGGTAAAAGTTGATACGATCCCCATGCATATCCCATCAGTTGCCAGCACTGCTGGATTCACAGATAATCTGGGACTTACGTGTCAGCACTCCAACCATCAATTATTTCTCAGCTTAACCTCCTGTGCAACACCTTTACAAGTTTTTCAGACTGTTTTCTACCATCCTGTGTACTGTAAACCTTATTTTCCATATACCGTCTCGACTTCCTCGAAGAATGCGCCGGTCTGTGCGCCCTAATGCCTGCATTTTCCTTCTCGGTTTCCACCGTAAGCCACGTTCCCATGCGCTCGATCTGAGTTCTCGCTCTTGAAAATGTCTCTCTCTATCAGATATCAGAATTCTTCGACCAGAATCTCTTTATTGACACCACTGCCACAACTTCTTTGTTAAGCGTACTGTGACTTAAGCCATTCAAATAGGTATTAGAAAAAAATCTGACTTCCCACAACTCGTGAGTAGTCAGGTCTGAGAGTAATCGCTACATTATCTAATCTAACTTTCCAGTGTGACTATTTCAGTTTCAGTGGTGGTAAGTTCCTATGGGACTAAACTGCTGAGGTCATCAGTCCCTAGGATTACACACTACTTAACCTAACTTACGCTAAGGATAACACACACACACACACACACGCGCGCATGCCCGAGGGAGGAATTAAACCTCCGACGGGGGAGTGACTAATTGCAGCTTTGATTGTTGCAATAAATATCTGGAAAAAATTATTCAGTTGAGCATCTCTCATGACAATCCGTCATCCACTACTAACATACTGGAAAGTTTCTGTAAACACGGTGGGCAAGGTATCCATTTGTTCTTCTATTAACGAGACGCCAAAGAAACTGTACTGGCCCTATTGCTGTACTTCCAACGTGAATTTACTACGGAGTTGGATCGAGATTAGATTACAGAGAAACAATTGAAGTTCATCCATCGTACTTGGTGCTACTCCAAAGTGTTACCAATATACCGACCGATGTGTTTGGCCTTATTCCAGTTTTGTGAGCTAATATAGGCTACTACGCAGTGGCGACTACTGTCGGAAAAAGGACTGCCTTTCCCAATACAATTGTTTCGTAACACCTCCCATCAGAAAACAAATCCATCAAAGAGTATTGTGGCACGACTTTGCAAACTCTTTATCGTCTTAATGTCTTGTTCAAATTGTCACTTTGTCTATAATGTGTTGCGGATCTTTCCAACATACCTAAAAGTACTTTATTTCGTCCATGTGGAGTCTGTCTTAGATTACATGGAACTGGCTTTCAACAGCTAAAACCGCGGCGTCGGCAAAGACAACAATCTCAAAGAAAGGTAAAGTATACCATACGTTTAAGAGGGATTCATGTTCCTATGTTTATAACACCCTGGAACGGGAATGCAGCGACCCTGAACTCTGTACAGATAGGGCTGCCTTATCATCAGGGGCCACAAACAGTAAGGACACCACGCGGCATGCTATCGTCCCTTGACTTTGTACCCACTATCCCCTGTCCGCGTAGTACCTACGACAGAAGAGCGCTGACAGAACATAGCTTATTACCCAATAAGCTGTGCTTGTTAATTCTTTGGTGCCGAATTAATAGTTTTACATCTCCACTCTTTGCATTTCTGTCTGTATACCTTGCGTTTCCTCTCCGTTATTAGTACACCCACCATATAGCGACATACGAGGATGGATATCGACATTGTGTAAGGATGAGGTCACACTGCTCTACAAACCGCAACCTGCAAATTACGAGTACTAAAATTTTCGTTAATTCACAGCTTTATTGTAACACCAAAAAGCTTTATTAGGTCTGGTCTTTGGGGGAGCTGTGTCTCTCAATTCTCTCACCTGATGCCCTATTTCAGAGGCTGCAGATGAAACGTATACAGCGTAACTTCCATGTTTAGTCATCAGTCTTCTGACTGGTTTGATGCGATCTGTTTGATGCGGCCCGCCACGAATTCCTCTCGTGCGCCGACCGCTTCGTTTCGGGTAGCACTCGCAACTTCCGTCCTCAATTATTTGCTGGACGTATTCCAGTCTGTACTCCCCTACTGTTTTCACAGTCTACAGCTCGATCTAGTATCATGGAAGTAATTCACTGATGTCTTAACACATGTCCTACCGTCCTGCTCATTCTTCTTGTCAGTGTTTTCCAGATATTCCTTTCCGTACCGATTTTGCAGAGAACTTCCACAATCCTCACCTTGTCAGTCCACCTAATTTTCAGCATTCTTCTGTAGCACCACGTCTCACAAGCTTTCATTCTTTTCTGTTCTGTTTTTCCCACAGCTCACGTCTCACTAACGCACAATGCTGTGCTTCAGACGTACATTGTCAGAAAGTTATTCCTCAAATTAAGGCGTGTGTTTGATACTAGTAGACTTCTCTTGGCCAGGAAAGCCCTTTTTGCCAGCGCTAGTATGCTTTTGATGTCCTCTTTGCTACGTCCGTTAGGGGTTATTTTGCTTCATCAACTTTTTCATCAATAATTATGAATTTGATTTTTTTTGTTGTTATCATTTTTACTACTTTTCATTGCTTTTGTCTTTCTTGCACTTACTCTTAATCCATATTCTGTATTCATTAAACTGTTCATTCCATTCGACAGATCTCGTAAGTCTCCTTTACTTTCACTGAGGATAGCATTGTCATCAGCTAACCCTATCATTAGTATTCTTTCAGCTTTAATTTTAATCCCACTCTTTAACCTTTTTTTGCGTCATTGGCAATTCGATGCATAGATTGAACAGTAGGAGCGAAAGTATTCATGTCATGCACCCTTTTTTAATCAGGGCGTTTCGTTATTTGTCTTCCAGTCTTGTTGTTCCCTCTTCGTTGTTACACTTACTGCGTATCACCTGTCTTTCCCTCCCACTTCTCTCAGAATTTCGAACATCTTGCACCTTTCAAATTGTGGAACGCTTTCTCTGGATAGATCGAGAACCTGGTCATACGTCGATTTTTCTTCAGTCTTACTTTCATTATCAAATGAGAATTCAGAGCTGCCTCTTTGGAGCTTTCACCCTACCTAAAGCCAAAATGATCGTCGTCTAACAGATCATCAGTTTTCTTTTCCATTCTTCTGTACTTTATTCTTATCAGCAGCTTGTATGAATGAGCTGTTAAGCTGATTGTGCAATAGTTTTCCCTACTATCCAACCTTGCTATCTATGAAATTATGCAGATGCTATTTTTCTTAAAGTCTGATGGCACGTCGTAGGTCGCTAGTCTCACGGATTCTATTGGCCACCTCCAACAGTCGTTTGGTTGGCGTTTCCTCCAGTAATTATAGAAATTCCCACCCGTTCCGTTTTATTTGATCTCATATCTTCCACATCTCTTTCAAATTTTGGCTCTAGTACTGGACAGAGTAACTTCTGTAACGTAAAAATCGAGTCACAATGCATATCGTTTTCTTTCTTTTCTTATATATCAATTATTTTCAGAGATCTGAGAGAAAATGAAGAAATATGAATTCGAGGCTTTCTCGTTTGGATTTGTTATACGACATTCATCCATTCAGCCATCGACCCACGCAAAATTACTAGCATAAACGTAGTAAGTTCTGACCGTGCAAGACCTTAACTCTAGAAAAAAGTAACATTCTGTAGGTTTGAAATTTAATGAATACGTAAAAGAAAAGTGATTTAGCCGGGAAACTCGTACATTTCATGGCATATATGTCTTTTTTTTTCATACGCCACCAAAATAGCTCATCGTTGTATATAACACAGAGTTGTCCTGTTACTTGCAGTTTACGGTACTAACTATAAATCGCAGTACGATATGGAAAAGACTAATTTTCGATAAAATTTGGGATGACACTATGATGAAGGTACTCCTGTAGAGGTGCAAGTCTTCAGGTAACAATGCAAAATAATACACAAATATAAATACTTGAAAAAAGTAAGAACCGCAGGTTAAATGAACCTTTCCTAACTACTGGTTGTAGTCACGTGATTATCATCAGATGATATATAATTTTTTTACGGGAGCTTTTATGTCAACGTTATAGCTGTGGCTTCTAATAAAATAAAATCCAACCTTTCCGACGCCACTAGTAAAATGCATTACTATAGTTAATTGATCTTCGCAGTCATCATCAGAATGCATTCTTCTGTGTGGAGTGCGTCCTGCTTACTAACGTATACTTTTCAAATATCTACGAGCTGTGGGGCACCTTCAGCATAATACATGTTTAAAAATAAATGCAAATTATATATATTTTTAGCTGTAAATATTTTTGACCTAGAAACTGTCCAAATGTTTACCCTGACATTACGACTGGAAATGTCCTAGAAATATCATCGATTACTATCCTCCTAGTGTTACTAGCTGTTCAGGAATGCAGAAAAATTAGTAATAGTATTCTTAAATATACGTTATTTACACAAACATCAACCACATGAAGCAGAGACTGTCAACGTCTGCAAGTGCAAAGCTCTGAAGGAGCTTGTGAATGTGTGTGATTGATGAAATGGTATGTGACGCTGACAAACCGAAAAATCCGTTTCAAGTGGATACTAATATAGTCATTAATATGTTTTGTTGTATGCCGTCCTAGCCTAACGATCACGAGGAATTTTGCAGTCTTAAAGGGAGACTCCACCCTACCTGTAGTAGAAGTTACTACCTTCCTTCTGCATGGAACACGCCTATCTCACCACTGACTACTGGTGTTAGACACTGTCAACAAGTATGGGCCTGAAGGTGATGTTGTAACAACATCGAAACTAGTCGCCAATAAAATCAGCACCTTAATACAGCTGGAGGAATTTCGTCATTTTTTAACATATACTATACTAGCTGACGTCCCAAATCGTCCATTTCAATTATGGATATACGAAGACAAATGCAACAGGTTAAAATAATTTCCACCACACTTAACCGAGTGAACGGTACCGACTACAAACAGCTGCTCAGCTGGCACCTGCCTTGCTGGTTTCCTCCGCCTTGCCCGGTAGTCGGTTTCCTTAGAGCGGACGCCAAGTTCCGCTCTCCGTCGCGGCGAAGGACGCCGGGCTTATCTGCCGCAACTCTGCCGGAGGCGACTGCGGCCGAATGAAAAGCGACTAGCGCCCAGTCCGCCGTGGCGAGCCGTCCTTCGAGGTATGAAAGACGCCGTGAACAGCAGCTGGCCGAGCCGTGGAGCCCCTGCAGTGCGCCCTATCATTTCGCAGCCGCGCGGGTTGCCTCCGTTCAGGCGAAATGTCGCAGCAGCTCCCGAGAGGCAGCGGCGAGGCGAACCAACGGCTGGAGGCGAGTCGGAACAAACAGCGTTTGATTAAAGCAAACATCTGGAGCCGCTGTTTTTCCAGTGAGGCAGTTTTGCTGGCGTTAACGTGGCTCGCTGCTTCTCTCTGGTGGCTCGGGGTCACGATTCACCGAGTTTTTCGTACTTCAGTGCCGGTCCGTGCAAATAACGTAGCAGGGACAACGCAAAAAGAATGTGAAAGCGCAGCGTCCGTCTCTTTTCGAAAAAACCTGTAGAAATAGAGCGTAACTTTGCAAGTCAGGACGTATGCCCCAGTTGCTGCAACTCTTCCGTCTTTCTCAATTTAGACCATTTGTTTAGGCTTGATAGCACTGGTTAACACTGAACGTTTTTTGAAAGGTTAGTGTAGTTTTGGTTGCTCATTACATGTAAAGTACGCAATGTTAAATCACATGCTTGTTTGACACTAAATAAGAATGTCGGTGAGACATGTAAATGTACCTGTAAGAGAGAGCCGGGCAAGCATAGAATTGAGTGATTACGATATGGAACGATTGGAGAATACTATCGAATAGCTTAACTACCAGATTAAGTACTTAAAACAATTCGATTTTCACCAAATCGCAAAATAACCACTTTTCCCGACGTGCCCATGGCGGCGGAGCTCTTCTTTCGGCCGACATGAACGAGCAAAGTGGCTTTAAACTCAAGAATAAGGGATAGAGAACTTTTGTAACACAGAACTAAATATATTTTATCGTTAAACTTGATTATAACTACACTCTACAGGAACAGAAGTCAAACTGTGCTCCTGAAGTCCTGCACAGAGTTTGTGGGCCCAGACGGAGCACATTTTACACTGAATCCACTGTTCTTCTAGCCTTGTAGTTGAAAATTTTTCTTCGCAGTACATGCAGTTTCTGTCTTCATCGTTGTCGTCAAAAAGAGCGCTACTACGGTTTGATTTCCTCTCTCCGCACTCTTCTTTTCTACTGTCTTTCTTCTATTCGGATGTGTTTATTTTTCGTTTTTATGTCTCTCTTTATTTGGCACTTGTAGGTCACTGTTGTAAGGACTCGCTGTGCGTAGAGCTATGGCCGCTGAGCCCTGTTTCCGGCAGCTGCACTTACGTTTTCCCCATACGACTTGCCATTCAGCCTGCACCGACGCCGTTACACACCCTATAATAGTATGACAGAACTTTCAATAACTAAAGCAGGATTAAGGAAGCAAGGTATGACACTTTCAACAAAATTTCATTAAACAGCGATAAGTCACATTCCTTCTTCACAATAAATACACAAACTGACATCTTACACCAGGATAATTAAATCCCCAAATATTATTATAATTTCGAGGAGCGGCAAAGCAGACAGATTAGACTTCGACGGGTCACTGGACCTCCAGGGAGATCAAGTTAAAGCATTTCCCGCACCGTACCAGCACTTTATTGTCCCCAGGACCCCACTGGCCACTTTGCCCGTCTCTCCCCCAAATTGTCACAGTAACGTCATTATTGTTTTGTGGTGTTTTGCAGTGCTACTGGTTACAGAACGTTGCATTTCTTAATCTATAAAAGAAGAGTCGTGTAAAAGATGAGAAATGGACCCAGAAAGTCTGGCCAAGTGGAATCCCTAAAAAACGCGAGAAAAACATTGTATTCAGTTCCTTGGTAGTTTCAAAAAAATCCTGGCTCCAGTTTACATAACAATTGAAATTATTAAACAATTACTAAACTCCTACCAAAGGTGGTGGCACTTTTAAGTGTGTGATAAATAGTTTTCCGAGGCTGTTAGAATCCAAGCTGAAAGAATGAGTTATCGTCGGATCGGCTCTGACGTTCGGAAACTAACGAAAAGTAAAATTAAATAATTCAAATATGAATTTGGATATCGTTTGAAGAAGTTGCGTTGATAATGATAATATCGTAAGAAACGTGCTGTATAACTTCAAATGTTGTTCGCACCAATGAGCCTGCAGCCGGCCGAAGTGGCCGCGCGGTTCTGGCGCTGCAGTCTGGAACCGCGAGACCGCTACGGTCGCAGGTTCGAATCCTGCCTCGGGCATGGATGTGTGTGATGTCCTTAGGTTAGTTAGGTTTAACTAGTTCTAGGGGACTAATGACCTCAGCAGTTGAGTCCCATAGTGCTCAGAGCCATTTGCACCATTTGAATGAGCCTGCAGTTCTCCGCACCAGCGAGACTGAAGCTGCACTTCAACTTCTAAAGTCAGCTATTGACCAGAAAATCTAGGTGACGAGAGTGAGAGGGAGAAAGTTTCCATCAAGAAATTAAAGAAACGATGAGACGGTATCAGCGCTGATGGGATGTTGACATGGTATCTATCTACTACTGCATGCTGCACAGGGAATGTCCCCAGTCAGTGCACGAAAGAAAAAATTCGAAACAGGGTTGTGAGGGGGGAAAAGCAAACATTAAGATTTATGCCTTTGTACAGTACAAAGAGAATCGAAGCATTTGAATTTTGGTGATACAGATGAATGTTGAAAATTAAATGGACTGATAAGATAAGGAATAAGGAGGTTCTCCACGGAATCGACGAGGAAAGAGTTATACGGAAAACATTGACAAGAAGGAGGGACAGGGTGAAGGGCTTCTGTTAAGACCTCAGGTATAGCTTCCATGGAACTAGAGGGAACTGTAGAGGGTAAAAACTGTAGAGGAAGCCATAGATTGGAATATATCCAGCGAATAATTGAAGACGTAGGTTGCAATTGCTACTACGAGATGAAAAGGTTGGTACAGAAGAGGAACTGGTGGTGGGCTGCATCAGACCAGTCTGAAGACTAATGATTAAAAAAAAAGTACTGAAGAACATAATACTCACTATAATGTAGGGAGTGGTTTATTTTAGTATCCTTTTTGAAAAAAAGCTTTTTATTCATATTTTAAGAACTGCATTATGCAATAAAGAGATGTAACGGTATACCGATATTTTATTACAGGAGATCGATTTCGGTCTAGGATCGGGTTCGGGTTCAAAAACCATCTCAGCTATGCATATGCCTGATTGGCATAACAGTTATGATTTGCCGCGCGGGATTAGCCGAACGGTCTGGGGCGCTGCAATAATGGACTGTGCGGCTGGTCCCGGCGGAGGTTCGAGTCCTCCCTCGGGCATGGGTGTGTGTGTTTGTCCTTAGGATAATTTCAGTTAAGTAGTGTGTAAGCTTAGGGACTGATGACCTTAGCAGTTAAGTCCCATAGGATTTCACACACATTTGAACATTTTTTTAGTTATGATTTGTACACTGATCCGTCGTTGATAATGGCTGTAAATACGTAACATTCTGTCTATTAAACCTCATAAACGTATTCAGTAAAATATTTTTTTAAATATGTGATCAGTATGGATTTTCTGAATCTTATCATTACTTTGTAAAAAAACCTTACGCGACAGAGAGTAACCCTGCGCATGTCTGAACTTGGTATATCAAAAAACAATACAATCACGCATCATTATTGAAAATTTTTTGCAAAGTGTTCATTTCAAATGGCTATGAGTACTATGGGACTTAACATCTGTGGTCATCAGTCCCCTAGAACTTAGAACTACTTAAACCTAACTAACCTAAGGACATCACACACATCCATGCCCGAGGCAGGATTCGAACCTGCGACCGTAGCAGTCGCCCGGTTCCGGACTGAGCGCCTAGAACCGCTAGTCCACCGCGGCCGGCAGTGTTCATTTGTAGACCTGTTTAATCCAAGTAATGGTGACGAAACAGACATAAGTTTATGCTAAGAAATTTCCATTCGAATATTTAATTCATAATGATCCTACGATCGAAATTCGAAGCTATTGTTTTAATTAAACAATAAAATGGCACACCTTAATGCGCGTTCTGTAATAATAGTTCAACACAAGATCAATTGCTCAAACTTCGAATCTTGCTAAAATGCAGGTTCTGTCTGGCGTTGGAACAAACTTTTCTATCACCGTTAGCAGCCAGTGTACTTCGGTTAGTAATACCGTGGAGACTGTACATCTACGTTAACGTATTGCATGGAACTGTAAATTCGGGCGCAGAGAAAATGTGATAGGATACCAGCCACTAAGCTTATGCTTCAAAAGACAAGACGGAACACCGGATACAAACGTGAAAAACAAGTGTGAAATATTAGCGCAATGTTTCGACACACTAGTCAACTGTAGTAAACCGGTACAAAGAAAGACTACAGTTTGGAAAGCCAGAACCTAACCTGAGTTCCGAACCCCCAGCATACAAGGAAACGATGAAAAATAGAATAATCATTGAAAAATAACGTGGAGTGCTACCACCGTAATCGGGGCGAAAGGACGGCGTCTTTAAATCAGTGTTCCATGAGAGTCTACATTATTACTATGACTCCGATAATTTTGCATTAGGCGCAAAAGTACGTTAGTCTAAGCAAACTACGGCGCCATCTGAGTGTGCTATCGGTAATTATTGCTGTATTGTGTCTACTATTACGCGACCTGTAAAAAAGAGATACAGGGGACCTAGATCCGTGTGTTGGACACCACAAGATGTTGAAGAGCTGTGCGACGTGACTTGTGTCGGGGTTGGGTTGGGTTGTATGGGGAAGAGACCAAACAGCGAGGTCATCGGTCTCAATGGCTTAGGGAAGGAGGGCAAGGAAGGCGACCGTGCCCTTTCAGAGGTACTATCCCGGCATTTGCCTGAAGTGATTTAGGGAAATCAGGGAAAACCTAAATCAGAATGGCCGGACGCGGGATTGAACCGTCGTCCTCCCGAATGTGAGTCCAGTGTGCTAACCACTGCGCCACCTCGCTCGGTAGACTTGTGCGCGTAGGCGTCGCACGGACGGACGTACGTCTCACGTTCACAGGCGTTGGTGTCACTCTCCACTACCCAAACTATCCCACTATCTGGTGAGCCTATTCGTACACTGACGAACTCAGCCTAAATATTCAGAAAAATCGTTTCAAATAATTTTTGTATTTTGTCCCATGTCTTCTTGAGTAACATGAGGTATCATCTACAACAGGTGCAGAAGATATTTGAATACGGAGTGCCAAGGTTCGCAGCTGCCACTCTATACTGTACCCGCTGTCAGACAATAGTGACTCCGTCCAGTGAGGACTAGGCCATTCCCCAACTTGGTTTAACATGTTTTATTTCTCGTACTCCTTAACCTTAGAGGAGACTGTGGTTCCCTTTCTTTCTTTAAGTCATCAGTCTTTCGACTTACAAGATGCTGTCCTCCATCATTTCTTGTGGTCCTCATTACTGGTATGCCTATGAAAAACTTCTCGGTCAACTTGCCGCTTCATCTATACTGCTATATGAAAGACACGTCGTAAAAAGCGTAGTTACCAGAAATATCGATACGTTCTTGAATTTTACTTTATATTCTAATAAACGTCTAACGGCCATAGGCTAATATAGGGCGTTATTTAACGTTGTTGTTACCAAAAATCTAGAAAAGGTCCTGACTGATTGACTGATTCACTTGAGATTTTTACACGATTTTTTCTGAAATAGACTTGTATATACATGTATAGAAAGGGAAAGCTTGATAGAAAAATCTCGAAAAGTTCTTGAGTGACGTTCTTCGAATATTTAGGCGATATGCGATTTCGTTTTCTTCCTCGCAGTATTAACTAGGATATAAGGGCCTTTAAACAATTAGATAAATTGTTTCTCCCATACGTATTCTGCCTCCTTATATATAATTTACAAAGCTGTATAAACAGCTATATGCTGTTTTGTTCTCTTCCCCACAGTCGGTTTTAACAGAAGACAGGAAAGTTGTATTTATGGCTTAACGGCTACGGAATCTGAATTGTCTGAAACTTTGTGATTCTATCCGTTTTCAGATTTAAAACATGCGACATACTGTCACTGCAGCTGCTGTCCTCATAGATCACAGCAGGAAGAGAGGTCTCTGTTTCAAATGGCTCTGAGCACTATGGGACTTATCATCTGGGGTCATCAGTCCCCTAGACTTAGAACTAATTAAACCTAACCTAAGGACATCACACACATCCATGCCCGAGGCAGGATTCGAACCTGCGACCGTAGCGGTTGCGCGGTTTCAGACTGTAGCGCCTAGAACCGCTCGGCCGCAGCGGCCGGCGAAGAGAGGTCTCTCTCATACCCCGTATGCCAATAATCCCAACCGATTTACCGATCCATTTCTAGCAGCTTCAATTCCAAATCAATACCTCGTTGGAGTAACAGCAAACAAGAGTCAAGATCAGAAAGAGGAGAGGAGAGCAAATGCACATACAGAGGGGAAGGAGCCGGCCGCTGTGGCCGAGCGGTTCTAGGTCCTTCAGCCCGGAACCGCGCTGCTTCTACGGTCGCAGGTTTGAATCCTGCCTGGGGCATGGATGTGTGTGATGTCCATAGGTTATTTAGGTTTAAGTAGTTCTAAGTCTAGGGGACTGATGACCTCAGATGTTAAGTCCCATAGTGCCATTTGAACCATTTTGAGTGGAAGGAGGAGATGCAGTGAAGGGGGGATGGGGGAAGGGATTGTAGAGAGAGACTGGGGGAGGAGGAAATGGTCAGAGAGACGAGGAGGAGCAGGTGGGCAGATAGACGGGGAAGTAAGAGATTAGGGCGATATCCAATTCACATACTTATTTAGCAGTTGCGGGTTTGCCAGTATCCGTATAAAATCTGAAAGCTAAACTTTGCGAAGAATACGATGTAGATCATTGTTAAAAGTTTCTAATTTTATACGAATTTGACGTGACAAGTTAGCCGACAGCTTTCTGTCATTATCACTGATATTTCACTTTGTCTGCGATGTCTAGATCCTTAGTTGGTGGTTCTTTTTATCATTGCGGTGGTCTCGCGGTTCTAGGCGCGCAGTCCGGAGCCGTGCGACTGCTACGGTCGCAGGTTCGAATCCTGCCTCGGGCATGGATGTGTGTGATGTCCTTAGGTTAGTGAGGTTTAAGTAGTTCTAAGTTCTAGGGGACTGATAACCACAGCAGTTGAGTCCCATAGTGCTCAGAGCCATTTGAACCATTTGTTATCATTGTTATTTCACTGTTTGTAATTTCGTGTTCGCTTTTGTATTTCGATTCAGCAGGCCACAGTTAAGAACCTGTTAATGCAATTCTGAATTAACTATATTGAATGTCCGTATCGGTACTCGACATTTCTTCGCTTGCATGTGGCATCTTCAGGTTCCGGTAGGCCTATTGAGTGTCGAGTGTACCTCTTTTAATGGTGTATAAAGGCCGACAGTTCGATATAATAGTGAAAAGTGAACTAGTAGATCTCTTTTCGCCAAGTGACACAACTTCCGGGGAGAACAGACGAAGATTGGGCAAACTGCTTGCGGAAGGAGATATCGCGCGGGTCCGTAAATACCAATGGCGGAGCGGCCTCGGCACGAGCAGACCTCGCCACGGAAGGCTGCGCCCAGCCGGGTGAGAACGCAGATAAAGTTTAGCTAATTCGTTTCCTCCGAACGGCCCGCGCTTGTTACCGCCTGCCACCGCCTCCTGAGAAGAGGGCCAAGCTTTTGAATATACACCGCCAAAGAAGCAGCGCGCCAGTATGAATAATGTATTAATTTACAACGCAGCTGACAGCGACGGGAAAACTAATTCTGTAACGAGTTTTCCTCGTGATAATTCAGACTGAGAAGTCTCGGAAACATGGGCACTCCGTCTTTAAATGTTAGTACGTATTGTTGGTTGTAGGAACAGCGGCCGAATTCCTCGGCAAGAAGCAGGCTCTGTTTATTAGTTCCTGCAGTTCTCCAGATCCGCCTTTGTGAAAATACGAACACACCTTATAGCGTAGTTCAACTCATTTAATTCTTTTTCTATATTTGCTTTCCTCTTTTTTTTCTTTTTTGTAGTACCCCACCTACTCCTCACATTTCTTGTTTCCATGCATGTTCATATTGTTCTCGATTATTTTATTAAGAGTTTCTTTTTGTTGCGCGCGAGTTTTTGGCATTATTTCTTTCCGATTGTTTTTGTATTGCTTGTATTTTATATATCTTAAAATATACAGCCTATGTCCTTTCGAATGTTCATTAGAGTACGTGTAAAAATTTGAAGTAAAACGGTCAAGAACAATTCGAAATTTTTGGTAACAGCTTTTACTCTATGTATATTACACGTAGCGTTTACATCATATATATTAAAAACGTATACAGCTTACGTCTGCCCGATTGTTCATTAAGTTGTGAGCAAAAATTTGGATATCGGTAAACCGGTGAGGAACTTTTGGAAAATTTCCTAACAATGTCCCTTCTTTATATGTCGTTTTATGTCAAGAACGTTTCGCGATTTTTGCAACCAATATTATCTATCCTATCCCTGTCCGAACGTTTGTTACTGTATCGTGTAAAAATTTGAAGTAAATCGCTCAAGAATTTTTCGAGATTTATGTTCGTTTCTGCAGTATATAGATACTAATATACCATATATACTAAAACAATTCGTAGCCCATGTCTGTCTGCACGTTTATTAAAGTATCGTGTAAAAATTTGAAGTATGTAGGTCAAGTACTTTTTGATATTGTTGGTAACAACGTTAAACAACGACTTTTCTTTTTTATGGTAATACATATTTTCGTTAATTATGTCGAATGTGCATGAATTATTTACCTCACTTCAACATAACGTATCTCATATTTCTTCTTTGTGCACTTGGTGATGGCATGCCTCTGTCCGTCTCTCATTGTTTTTTTTTTTTTTTTGGAAACAATTGTTGCTTTTGAGGCATAATTTTCATCTGAGTGATTTCGAGTTTATTTACTGAGAGACTAGTTTCGGGCTCTTATCATTTCACAAGCCACCTATTACAGAAAACAAAATTTGTAGTGAGTGGATGTATAGAATGTGGATGATAAATGTATCTGTGATAAAATGGATAATATGATTCATATGGTAAATGCCTACATACTTCTGTTTAGGATGTGGTTGATGTGGATGGTTCCATTTATGTCATCACTCCTATATAAATCGCATATCACAGACGTAGTTACGCTTTGCAGTATTGTGTTGATATATGTGAATAATATAGGTTTTTCTTAATTACGGTACTTTCACTATCTAGCATGATGTAACCCACCTGACAGGTACACCATGCGAGGTGGCGCAGTGGTTAGCGCCATGGTCTCCCACTTGGAAGGACAACGGTTCAAACCCGCGTCCGGCACTCCTAATTTTGGTTTTCCGTTATTTCCCTAAATCGCTTCAGGTAAAAACCGGGATGGTTCCTATAAAATGGCAAGGCCGAATTCCTTCAGAATCCTTCCCTAATCCGATGTGACCGGTGACCTCGCTATATGGTCCACCAACCGACCATGACAACACTGTTGCATACAAAACGAAGAATTTTTTTGTTATTTAATTATACTGTGTGCCACCCTGCCCTTTTATCGTAGGTGTTGTAGTAATTCTGACAGATGTTGATGCAAGGAAGTTTACCATAAGGTATTATATAATCTCCGATATATTCAATTTACATCGCGAAGATACTGAATTACCCGTTCAATATTCTTATATATCTTCTCCATCTCTTCATCTGCTGCTTGCGATGTCGGCATGTGTAACTGAATTATCGTTGAAGGAGTTGGTTTGCTGTCGAATCTGATGAGAAAAACAATAACGCTGAAGACTTCACAGTAGCTCACTCTCTGCCCTACCTTCCTGTTCGTAACGAATTCTTCTCCCATTATACCATTTTTTGCTGCTGTTGATATTACCCAATTTTCCTCTGTACAGAAATCACTATCTTCTTTCAATTCCACTTCACTGCCCACCGCTATATCTAGACTGAACCTTTGCATATCCCTTTTCAAATTTTCTAGCTTACATACTACGTTCAAACGTCTGCCATCCCATGCTCCGAAACGTATAATTTTATCCCTGCGTTGGTTTTTCAGTTACATGATGCACACTATGTGTCTTTAATGTAGTGGTTTCCGTTGCCTTCTGCATCCTCATTCCCCTGGTCATTGCTGGTTCTCCTGCTTTTTAGGCGCAGTTTTTCACCCCAAGGGCAAGAGAATGACCTGAACCTCTGTCTGCCACTCCGCTATCTTTGACAATACCGTTGGCAGATCGAGGATGACGTCTTACGCCGGAATCTTTGGTTGTCATTGCTGATGATTTTACTTAGAATTTAAGCAGTGGCTGGGTTCGAACCCGTGATTCAGGACGTTTTGATCAGTAGTGGAAGACGATATCTCTATACCACGGTCATTAAAATACCCACACTATAGTGATGTCATTTAGTGGGAAACACTCAATGCCTAACTAAGGAGGAGGATATATACTTATTTCAATTTCCTTGCCACAACAACAAATTATGCACGATACTTAACACTATGCGCAACTCCGGCCGTCCGCACTTATTAGTTACACTAGTTCATTTCAAAAGAGAACTGTCATTGTTGCGATTAAAGGAAACATATCCATCACGATGTGTGAAGATAATCATAAGCACCTCCCAGACAATGACGCTTTTTTTTTTTTTTTTTTTTGGATGTCCTCGTGTTGTGAATATTGCCTCTAAAGGAAAAACTAATTTAAGAAGTTTTATAGCGGACTGAGTAAGGGTGTCTATGAACAATGTAAGGTATTGTAGTTGTTTTAAATAACAACACTGACTACCTCCAAAGACATGATGTATGATTATTATGTTTCCATATGGCGTTAATATGCACTGAAGCGCCAAAGAAACTGTTATAGGATTGCGTATTCAAATACAGAGATATGTAAACAGGCAGAATACGGCGCTGCGGTCGGCAACGCCTATATAAGACAAAAAGTGTCTGGCGCAGTTGTTAAATCGTTTACTGCTGCTACAGTGGTAGGTTATCAAGAAGATTTAAGTGAGTTTGAACGTGGTGTTATAGTCGGCGCAAGAGCGGTGGGACACAGCAACTCCGAGGTACCGGTGAAGTGGGGATTTTCCCGTACGACCATTCCACGTGTGTACCTTGAATATCAGGAATCCGGTAAAACATCAAATCTCCATCATCGCTGCCCTTCCGCAAATCGCTGCAGAGTTGAATGCTGGGCCATCAACAAGTCAGCGTGCGAACCATTCAGCGAAACATCATCGATACGGGCTTTCGGGGCCGAAGGCCCACTCGTGTATCAAGTGGTTCAAATGGCTCTACGCACTATGGGACTTAACACCTGAGATCATCAGTCCCCTAGAATTAGAACTACTTAAACCTAACTAACCTAAGGACATCACAGACACCCATGCCCGAGGGAGGATACGAACCTGCGACCGTAGCACACTCGTGTATTCTTGATGATTGCACGACACGAAGCTTAACGCCTCGCCTGGGCAATCAACACCGACATTGGACTATTGATAACTGCAAAACATATTGCTTGGTCGGACGCGTCTCGTTTCAAATTGCATCGAGCGGATGGACGTGTACGGGTATGGAGACAACCTCATGAATCCATGGAGACTGCATGTTAGCAGGGAACTCTTCAAGCTGGTGGAGGCTCTCTAATGGTGTGGGGAGTGTGCAGTTGGAGTGATTGGGACCCCTGGCACCTCTAGATACGACTCTGACAGGTGACATGTACGTAAGCATCCTGTCTGATCATCTGCATCCATTCATGTTCATTGTGCATTCTGCCGGGCGTCGGCCATTCCTGAAGGACAATGCAATACCCCACACGCCCAGAATTGCTACAGAGTGGCTCCAGGAAGAGTCTTCTGAGTGTAAACACTTCCACTGACGACCAAACTCCCCACACATGTACTGATCGTATCTGGGATGCCGTGCAACATGCTGTTCAGAAGAGATCTCCACTCCTTCGTGCTCTTACGGATTTGTCGACAGCCCTGCAGGCAGACATTAGTCGAGTCCATGCACACGTCGTGTTGCGGCACTTCGCGTGCTCGGAGGGGCCCTACACGATATTTGGCAGGAGTTTCTTTGGCTCTTCAATGTAGAATGGTAAAACAAAAATACACGAAGGTTTGTATCGACGGCAGAGTAATAACTACATACTGAGCGCAACAACTATTGAAAAGTGGATTTTTGTTTCGATGGACGCTCTATGACGGAAACCAATCTAATCATGATGGGTCAGAGTGAGTGAACATGATTCGTGCTAGTAACTGAGCTTCAGAGAGAGCGTAGAGTGGACCTTTGGTAGACTAAACCTTCCCAAAAGCCGACCAACGCATTGCGCATTAGGTGTCAGGTGTACTGGTGTCGGTGTTGTTGGTGCACGTTCTCATTGTCCTGACTCGGTATAACCGCGGAGTGTATTGGATCAATTCTGCATGCAGAGCGTCAGGAAGGGCCATCAACAATGTGTAAGGACGTAACTCTCAATGCACTACCATCTAATCCGCCTCCACTGGTGTAAAGAAAGACACAAAATGGCATCAAATTCTAATCTATACACTATACACAGTGCATAACACGTGACTAAAGTTACTTCGTTCCGTAAATTGTTTCAAAGTGTTTGTTAACCGTTTAGCGGAAATTTTATTGCAGAAGTCACGGTAAACCTTATTATGTAATAAAGTAATCGCTTGCCACTCACTTTTTGTAAAGGGACAAGGCAATTTTCGCATTAAGAGTGGAAATTAGAAAACTCGAAGACATGGAAACAGGTATAACCCTTCAGGAACGTACAGAACTCTTTGAAATTCTGGGCAGGGCCTACTAATACCAAGGGCTAAGTTTCAAGGTGAAATTCGAAGTAATGCATATTCCACATGTATTATAAATGCGGAAGTTTGTGCGTTTACTCCTTCACGCTGAAACGGCGGGACGGAATTGGAAGAAAGCTCGAATGGAATTAGATAATACCCTGAATTAATACATAGTCTACTTTTAAACGTGCGTATTGCAAGACATTTATTGATTTGGAAAATATAACACGAAATGTGAAACAATAAGTACTCTCAGAAAAAGAGTCGTAGAAAAAACTTTTGAACTGTATTGAATTTGTGAAAATCTCCTACATAATACGATTCGATGTAATGAATACAATGCTTATAAAACTGTCAAATTGTTTAATACACACTTCCATACAACCCTGTTGCGTTTTAGCCGCTGAGCCCCAGGCTTATCTTACAGCTTCTGCTACGCTTGAAGACTCGCAACGACAGTGCCTTTTAAATGCTGTATAATACAGCGACATCGTGCCTTTACATGTAGAACGTGGTAGGCTTTTCGTGAGGCGCGATTTGATTTTGATACCTGAGCGTATCCGCTGGTAACAGGCACACACACGTGAGGGCAGTTGACTTTATTGTACTTACAAATATTATAAAATTTGCGCGGCACCGAGCTAGAAGTTGCTTATTTTCATACTTCGTGGAGTTAGTATGTTCGTTACTCCTTCACGCTGAAGTGACTGGACCGATTTGCATGAACCCTGGAATGGGGATAGCCTACACTTTGAATTAACACACAGGCTACTTTGTATTCCGAAAAAAAATCACTGTTCCCCTGGAATGGTCAATGTGACTACTGTTGCCGTCGGCTGGGTAACGTGACTAAAGTCATCCATGGAAATTAACTATAAAATCAATGTACTGAGTCGAGCTTAGAGATTAGTTTTTAACTGTTTCATCAAATGAAATAAGTGCGAACATAAATCAGTGACAAGAGAAGAATTCCCATAGGATACAATCCTCACTAACATCCGAAACAATATAATGTATGAGCTTCAAAATACTTCGCAGCTCATAGAATGTTCTGGAAGTGTACTGGATTGTGATGTTATCGGAATCATTAAAACTGGTAGGTAGTCATCTAGGCACCATGTTTCTCGCACGAACGGCTCTACGGTGGATGCTCACGTGTATCGAGAACCAGTAGTCTCCAAATATACGCAGAGAACAACAAGTTGTTTACAGACACGTATTCCAGTAGATTTCTGGCTCTCCATACACGCCACGACAGTTATAATCTTTTCCGTGCTTAGCACATCGTAAACAGCCATGAAATTATTTACTCCGTTTCCTGGCACATTTTGTAATTCGCTACTCGGTCGGGCAACAGTTGTCTGCTTAAGTAAAGGGGTGAGTTGTGACCGACGTGTATTTTGTCAATTTCTTCCATCGCCGCAAGATCTGGTGCTTTTTTCCGATGTCGCGCTCTTTGTTCGGAAGCTGTTGTCAAGAGACAACTTTTTTGATGGCGCATACACGTGGGTAGTGAGTTTCGGCACTAACATCCCTTTATAAATAATTAGAAGCGTATTGTGCGTAAATGCTAATGGTGGAAGCATTAATATTTAAAACAGAGGATAGTTTCCGTTTATATACAGCGGCCGATAGCAAGGCGTTCACTAGCATGACCACACGTGGCGCAAAAATCAAAGCAGTGCTTGACACTGTTACTTACACCAAGGTCACACTACGCCAGGCTGTATGAAAATAAGCAGTCCACGTTATCTTTCTCATAAATAATTTCTAGCCAGCACCCATCTCTTCTGTCGAGTGATTTCATATCTGACGTACACCAGTGAACATTAAAATTTCAGCTCGAAGAGCGACAGCAAATAACGAATTTTCACTTACTATGCATGCATAGTACAATGGGATACCTTCTAATATCGTGTCGGACCCCCTTTTCCCCGACCTAGTGCAGCGAATCGACATGGCATGAACTCAACAAGCCGTTGGATGTCACCTGTAGAAATACTGAGCATGCTACATATACAGCGGTCGATAATTGCGAAGGTGTTGCCCGTTCAGGATTTTATGTATGATCTAACCTCTCGATTATGCCCCATTAATATTCCATAGGACTCAGGTAGGCCGATTTGGGTGGCCATATCATTCGCTCGAATTGTTCAACCAAATGCGAACAATAGTGGCGTGGTGGCAGGGCTCACTGCCATCCACAAAAGTTCCATCGTTGTTCGGGAACAACTGGTCTCCATGTAGCCGAACATAACCGTTTCCAGTCAATGATCGGTTCAATTGGACCAGAGCACCCAGTCCATCCCATGTAAACACAGCTCATACCATTATGGAGCCACTGCCGACTTGCATGTGCCTTGTTGACGACTTTGATCCATGGCTTCGTGGGATCTACGCCACACTCGAACGCTACCACCAGCTCTTACCAATTGACATCGGGACTCAGCCTACCATGTCATGGTTTTCCAGTTGTCTAGGGTCCACACGAAATGGTCACGCTACCAGCACAGAGCGCTGCAAGGATGTCGTGCTGTTAGCAAAGGAACTCGCGTCGGTTGTCTGCAGCTGTGGTCCATAACCGCCAAATTTCGCCGCACTGTCCTAAAGAACACGTTCGCCGTACGTCCCACATTCATTTCTGCGGTAATTTCACGCAGTATTGCTTGTCTGTTAGCACTGACAACTCTACGCAAATACCATTTCCCTGGGTCGTTAAGTGAAGGCCGTCAGCCACTGCGTTATCCGTGGTGATTTTGGAAACAGAATGTCCCATGGGTCTAGCTCCAGTTACCACTTCGCATTCAAAATCTGTTAATTCCCCCATTTCGCATTCAGAGTCTGTTAATTCTCGTCGTGCGGCAATAACCTCGTCGGACACACGAATCACTTGAGTACAAATGGCAGCTCCGCCAATGCACTGCACTTTCATACCTTGGGTATTCGATACTACCGCCATCTGTGTATGTGCGTATCGCTATCGAATGATTTTCATCATCTCAGTGCATAGTAGGAAGGATGCGTGGTATATTTGTGATTTGGGGCATACAGGCTGCGAAATTTAGTACACAGAGCGGTCACGTCTCGCAGCAACGATGCCTCTAACTTAGCTCGACATTTTGTTTAACTGAGCTTGGATGACGGACATGGGCACATCGTTCCATGTTGCATCAACTTCATACCACAGTCAAAAATACCAACTTTTTGAACCACAGATGCTCAAGTTATGCACCTAGTGCCACCCAATACCACTACGCCAAACCCAAATGACAACATTGTATTTGGTCTGGACACATTCGTTCTTCCACATACGAATGTGTCAACCCGAAGCTGTGTGTAAAAACGGGACACTTCTGCAAAAACGATGTGATACCAGTCTTGTCGTTGAGCGCATCACTGTCGACGCGCCTCTGAATGTTGCCTCGCCGATGGCAGCTGCTACAATGTCTGTCATGCTGACAATCTGCCAGTGTTCGGCGTTGTTGCTTCGCCCGTATGGATACTTGTCTAGCAGTTAACAGCCCGATTTCCTCATCCAATATATGTGATGTGGTTGGATAATCGTGCATGGCAGAGCGGATAATGTTTTTCCTCTCGTGCGCTAGTCGCGTGGGGCCATAAAGATGCTGCCTGTCCTGATGTAGCAGCGCGGAGTGACCGCGCGGTTTGAGGCGCGATGTAACGGATTGCACGGCCCCTCCAGCCGGAGGTTCGAGTCCTCCCTCGGGCATGGGTGTGTGTGTCGTTCTTAGCACAAGTTAGCTTACGTTACTTTAAGTAGTGTATAAGTCTAATGACCGATGACCTCAGCAGTTTGATCCCTTAGGAATTCACACACATTTGAAGTTTGTCCTTGAGTACAGCCCTCCTGATCCAACTGACCCGCAGACAGTTTTGGGATCCTGACCAATGTGAGCAGCAGTACCGAGAAACGATAAACTAAAATCTCGATAGACGACAAACCTGCAATCGAATTCTGACATGTGCTTCGGCGTTTCTCATTCCTACACGAGATGTAACACGATCTTCTCACACACTCAAGATTCAGGTACGATTTCTGAATGAAGAACCCATTCCGAAATCTTTCCTTACATACAGAACATTTGTGGATTATTCCTGCCTGCTTTCTACGGAAGAGGTAAAGGCTTCTCGTTTATACATCCAAACATACAGTACGTTTGTTGTCTTCACGGTGTTGCAACATAATGACCAGCAGTGTACAATACACGTAAACTCTGTCGGTATATGTCCATTTCTTTTTTTTCCGAGCCATCAGTCTTCTGACTGGTTTAATGCGGTCTGCCAAGGATTCCTCTCTGTGTTAATCTTTTCGTCTCAGAGAAGCAATTGCAATCTACGTTCGCAATTATCTGCTGGATGTATTTCAAGCTTTGTCTTCCTCTGCAGCCATGTGGATCACGCAAGTTGTTCCTTGAAGTCTTAACAGATGTTCTGACCCTTCTTATTGTCAGTGTATCAACACATTCCTTTCTTCTCCGATTCTGCGCAGAACCTTCTCATTCCTTACCTTAACAGTCCACTCAATTTTCAACATTCGTCTGAAGCACCACATCTCAAGAGCTTCGATTCTCTTTTGTTCAGTTCTCCCCACAGAAAATGTTTCACTACCATATATTCTCAAAAAAAGTTTTCGTCAAATTAAGTCCTATGTTCGATACTAGTGGATTCCGTCATGGGTCATATCGCTGCCTAGGTAGCAAAATTCCTCAATTTCATCTATTTCTTGAACCCCAGTTCTGACCTAAAGTTTCTCGCTGTTCTCATCTTTACTGCTTTCGTCTTTCTTCAGTTTACCCTCAATCCATATTCTGTGCTCATTAAACTGTTCATTCCATTCAAAACACCCTGTAATTTTTCTTCATTTTCACTGAGGATAGCAATGTTATCACCTAATCTTATCATTGGTTTCCTTTCACACTGAATTGTAATCCCACTCTTTGATCTTTCTTTTATTTCTGTCATTGACTCTCCGATGTAACGATGGAACAGTAGATGTGAAACACTACATCCCTTACTTACTTCTTGGTCTTCCAGTTTCATTGTTCCCTCTTGCTTTTCGTACATATTGTATATTACTCATGTTTCCCTACAGCTTACTCCTGTTTTTCTCAGAATTTCGAACACCTTGCACCATTTTTTTACTGTCGGACGCTTTTTCCAGGTCGAAAAATACTATGTCTTGCTATCATATCAGTCTTAACGTCTGGACAGCGTCTCTGCTGCCTTTACCTTCCCTAAACCTAAACTGATCGTATCCAGCAGATCCACAGTTTTCTTTTCCATTCTTCTGTATATTATTCTTGTCAGCAGCTTGGAAACATAAGCTGTTAAGGTGACTGTGTGAAAATTCTCGCACTTGTCTACTTTTGCTATCTTCGGAACTGTGTGGATGATGTTTTTCCAAAACCTGATGGCATACCACCAATTAAAAATTTATAGTACACACCAACCTGAATAGTCATTTTGTTGTAGCTTACCCAAATGATTTTAGAAATTCCGACGTAATGTTATCAACCCCTTCTGCCTTTTTTGACTTTAAGTCGTCGAAAGCCCTTTTAAAATATGATTGTAATGCTGAGTCCCCTTCCTTTTCCGTGTCGACTCGTCTTTCGTCTTCTGTTACGTCATAGACGTAATGGAAGATATGCATGTACGAGGTGTGGCTAGAAAAAAACCGGACTAGTACTGGTGAGACAATAAAACGAATGCAATAAGGCTGAAAGTCACGTGGCCTGTCACGTGACTCTCGCTCCGCCTACTGCTCGAGTTTCATCTGCCTCCTGCACTCAGTCTGCCCGTGGCGTCTGTTTTAAGTAGTTGACGTTTTGTCTGTGCGTCGGAAAATGTTGAGTGTACGAAAAGAACAGCGTATTAACATCAAATTTTGTTTCAAACTAGGAAAATCTGCAAGTGAAACGTTTGTAATGTTACAACAAGTGTACGGCGATGATTGTTTATCGCGAACACAAGTTCAAATGGCTCTGCAGCCAGGCGACTCGCGCGAATTTTGGTGTTCTCGTAAAGATAAGTCATTTTAGATTATAAAACATATAGATTAGTACTGAATACGTGGTAAATAAGTGTATTAGTGTGCCGTTTAAGTCTACCGTTAAAGGTTTCATTTTTCTTTACGTAATATAGCAGAAAACACGAAAAGACCGTACAGTCGTATTTTCTGTTTACGTTCTGCTGAAGCAAATCTATAGAATTTCGTTTAGTTGTTCCTTGCTCTCTCCAGCAATTTAACTTAGCGTACCTCTTCATTATTTAACTAGCATTTCCGGAAAGTAGCGTAAAGTTTAAGTTGTTGTTTCAGAAACTTTGCACTTTTGTTTTTGTTTACACACAGTTGCGTAAACAGTTGCGTATAGGCCAAATTTGTGTAACCATATTTTCGTGTTTATCTGTAATTTAACTGACTTATTCTTAATAAACTATTACGTTTATCATGAGTGAAAAGTGCTTGACTTGCCGTAGAATTGTTAGGTCGGGGCTTTGGTGTGATGGGTGCTGTAGTTTTTTCCATGTGGGTGACTGTAGTGGCGTGGGAATAGGGGAAGTAAATGAGACTCATCAGTGGTTTTGTAGGATTTGTAGTAGAGATAGGAAGATACTAGAACAGGAGGGGAAAATTGCCGCCCTTCAGGCTGAGTTAGACAAGGCCAGGGGAGATCTTGACAGGTTAAGGAGGGAGAAGGGTAAAGAGAGGTGGGAAGTGGCAACAGGCAACAGGAGGAACAGGCCTAGAACTTTGTCTGACAGCTTTATGGTGAATGTGGAAAATAGATTTGACCTGTTGCTTCAGTTAGAAGCTGGTGAGCCTCAAGCAGTTGCAGGTGTAGACAGGGCACAACAAACTTTCAGCAGCAAATTGAAAAGTAAGAATGTAGGGAAATCAGTAAAGAGAAAGAAAGTGTTGTTGTTAGGTAGTTCCCATGGAAGAGGTGTTGGCCAACTTTTGCAGGATGAACTAGGATCAGAATACCAGGTCACCAATTTTTTTAAACCTAGTGCTGGTCTGGAGCAGGTGACAGAGGATTTAGGATCACTTTGCAAAGATTTCACTAAGGAAGACACCGTGGTTATAGTGGGTGGGGCAGGTAACAGTATTGACAGAGATCCTGGGTACAGTATAGAGTGTGACCTGGCGAAGATTGCATCAGCATCGAAGCATACTAGTGTTGAGTTTGTATCTGTTCTTGGGCGCCATGACCGACCTCATTTGAACTCTTCTGTCAAGAGAGTTAATTTGGAGCTGGAACGGCTGCTCATGTCGGGTGCGGGGTCACACATTGGTGTGGTTCCTGTTGATTCTGTCAGTAGGTGGGATTATACTAGGCATGGCCTTCACCTCAACAGGAAGGGGAAGGGTAAATTGGCTGGGGAAATAGCAGGAAAGTTAAAGGGGGGAGGCACTGTCATGAGTGGTAAAATACCAGTGGTTATAGGATTCAGAAAAGACCCTTTTTTAGGGTAGGGAGGACAGAAAGAAAGCAAATTTTAAGAGAGGTTAGAACTGAGACAAATCTTCAGTTTGAGAAAGAAATCAAAAAACATAATTCCAGCTTATTACATCAGCATAAACAGCCATTGGTTAAGAATTTTCAACTGCCAGCAGATATTTTAACTCCACCCAATCTTAACTTAGTCAATGAGAAATGTCAGCTATCTTTATTGCATCAAAATATTCGAGGACTGAGAAATAAAATTAATGAATTAACTATCTGCATAGATGAATTAGAGTCTTCAAACCCAGCTGACATAATCTGCCTCTCTGAACATCATGTGACCACTGGTATAGAACTTTTAAGTGTTACAGGGTTTAGGTTAGCATCTCACTTTTGTAGATCAAAAATGGAGAAAGGAGGAGTTGCCACATTCATCAGGAACTGTCATAAATTTAAGAACATAGACATTCATAAATTTTGCCTAGAACAGCATATGGAAGCATGTGCAACAGAATTAGAATTTCACAAAATATCCTTCATAATATTAAGTGTATATCGAGCACCTGCAGGTAACTTTAATCTGTTTGTCAACCACCTTGAAGCTGTACTAGCCCATTTAACAACCAAAAACAAATAAATAGTGGTTGCTGGTGATTTCAATGTAGATTTCCTTAAAGACTCTCCCAATAAGAACTTGTTTGAGTTAGTAACACTATCATTCAACTTAATTCCCACAGTAAAGTTCCCCACTAGGATAGCCACTTGTTCACAAACAGCCATTGATAATATCTTTATAGAAAAGTCCAATGAACAAAATTATATTACAAAACCAATAGTCAATGGCCTCTCAGACCATGACATGCAGTTCCTTCTGTTAAATGTTAATACTGAACAGGATATAAAATCTGTTAAATCTGAGCTCAAAAGGGTAATCAGTAAGCCAAAAATTGATTATTTTAGGACACTCCTCAGAGACATTCACTGGACTGATGTTTACAGCGTTCATGGCATGAATGAAAAATATAACATTTTTGCTAATAAAGTGCTTACCTTATTCGAACACTGCTTTCCCCCAAAACTTACCAGGGTTAGAGCAAAGTCTACAAAGAAGCCATGGATTACTCGAGGAATAGGGGTATCTTGTAAAACAAAAAGAAAACTGTATCTGTCACTCCGAAACATTTCCAATGTCGATGCTATAGCACATTATAAGAAATACTGCAAAATATTAAAGACTGTAATACGGATGTCAAAGCAAATATATTACAAGGAAAAGATAGTCATATCAGATAACAAAATAAAGACAATATGGGATATAGTGAAGGAGGAGACCGGTAGAACCAGACATGAAGAGGAACAAATAGCATTAAGAGTAAATGATACATTGGTGACAGATGTGTATAGTGTTGCAGAACTTTTTAACAAACATTTTATAACTGTTACTGAAAAGATGGGGTTGTCAGGTTCGGTAGATGCTGCTATGGATTACCTTAGACCAGACATTTCAAGTAACTTCCTTAATATGAATTTGACCCTCACTACCCCAACAGAAATAATGTCCATCATAAAATCTTTAAAATCAAAAACATCTAGTGGGTATGATGAAATATCAACAAAGTTAATTAAAGAATGTGATTCTGAGCTAAGTAACATATTAAGCTATCTGTGTAACCAGTCGTTTATTAGTGGAATATTTCCTGAATGGCTGAAATATGCTGAAGTTAAGCCACTGTTTAAGAAGGGAGATAAAGAAATAGCATCAAATTTCCGTCCAATTTCACTGTTGCCAGCATTCTCAAAAATTTTCGAAAAAGTAATGTACAGTCGTCTTTATAACCATCTTATCTCAAATAACATACTGTCAAAGTCACAGTTTGGATTTCTAAAAGGTTCTGATATTGAGAAGGCTATCTACACTTACAGTGAAAATGTGCTTAATTCATTAGACAAAAAATTGCAGGCAACTGGTATATTTTGTGATCTGTCAAAGGCATTTGACTGTGTAAATCACAATATCCTTTTAAGTAAACTAGAATATTATAGTATAACAGGAAATGCTGCAAAATGGTTCAAATCTTATATCTCTGGCAGGAAACAAAGGGTGTTATTAGGAAAGAGACATGTATCAAGCTATCAGGCCTCATCCAACTGGGAACTAATTACATGTGGGGTCCCACAAGGTTCCATTTTGGGGCCCTTACTTTTTCTTGTGTATATCAATGACCTTTCATCAGTAACATTACCAGATGCCAAGTTTGTTTTGTTTGCCGATGATACAAACATTGCAATAAATAGCAAGTCAAATGTAGTCTTAGAAAGATCAGCCAATAAAATATTTGTGGACATTAATCACTGGTTCCTAGCCAATTCTTTGTCACTAAACTTTGAAAAAACACACTACATGCAGTTCAGAACTTGTAAGGGGTGTCCCAAGAGTATATGTCTAACATACGATGACAAGAAGATAGAAGAAGTGGACAGTGTTAAATTCTTGGGATTACAGCTTGATAATAAATTCAACTGGGAGGAGCACACCACAGAACTGCTGAAGCGTCTTAACAAATCTCTGTTTGCAGTGCGAATTTTGTCAGACATTGGATATAAAAATGAAAAAGCTGGCATACTATGCTTACTTTCATTCCATAATGTCATATGGGATTATTTTTTGGGGTAATTCATCAAGCCAAGCTAAAGTTTTCCGGGCACAAAAACGTGCAGTGAGAGTTATATGTGGTGTGAACTCAAGAACATCCTGCAGAAGCCTGTTTAGGGAACTAGGGATACTAACTACTGCTTCCCAATATATTTATTCCTTAATGAAATTTGTCATTAAAAATATATCACTTTTTCAAACCAACAGCTCAATTCATGGAATCAATACTAGAAATAAGAATAATCTTCACAAGGATTTAAAGTCACTTAGTCTTGTACAAAAAGGTGTGCATTATTCAGGAACACACATTTTCAATAACTTGCCAGCAGCCATAAAAAGCTTAACAACCAATGAAATTCAGTTTAAGAGAAGCCTAAAGGATTTATTGGTGGCCAACTCCTTCTACTCCATTGATGAATTTCTTAGTAAAACCAACTGATTTGTATATAAGTACAACATAACTTCTGCACAATTTCAGTGCAGTAATGTGTTCATTGAAAATTTGTGTGTGTGTGTGTGTGTGTTAGTATAATCTAACTTCTGCACCATTTCAGTGCAGTAATGTGTTCATTGTAAATAAGTATTACAGTAGTTGTATTACCTTATAAATAAATAAAAAACTTTTTTATTTTAAATTCAGTGCATTAGTATTTGTAAAATGACTCTTAGTGTTCATTAAAAAATGACGATCATTCCACTTGGGACCTGTGGAATGGTACATTAGCTTATTTGTTTTAGTTGTAAATATTTGTCATGTATTGTTGTTTTTCTGACATGTTCCACATCCTGGAGGACCTCCTCACTACGGATCAATTGGAATGAAAGTAAATCTAATCTAATCTAATCTGAGCACTATGGGACTCAACTGCTGAGGTCATTAGTCCCCTAGAACTTAGAACTAGTTAAACCTAACTAACCTAAGGACATCACACACATCCATGCCCGAGGCAGGATTCGAACCTGCGACCGCAGCGACCTCGCGGTTCCAGACTGCAGCGCCAGAACCGCGCGGGCGAACACAAGTGTTTGAGTGGTTTAAACGATTTAAAGATGGCCGCGAAGACACCAGTGATGACACTCGCACTGGCAGACCATTGTCAGCAAAAACTGATGCAAACATTGAAAAAATCGGTAAACTTGTTCGACAAGATCGCCGTTTAACAATCAGAGCAAATTGTTAAACGGCGATCTTGTCGAACAAGTTTACCGATTTTTTCAATGTTTGCATCAGTTTTTGCTGACAATGGTCTGCCAGTGCGAGTGTCATCACTGGTGTCTTCGCGGCCATCTTTAAATCGTTTAAACCACTCAAACACTTGTGTTCGCGATAAACAATCATCGCCGTACACTTGTTGTAACATTACAAACGTTTCACTTGCAGATTTTCCTAGTTTGAAACAAAATTTGATGTTAACACGCTGTTCTTTTCGTACACTCAACATTTTCCGACGCACAGACAAAACGTCAACTACTTGAAACAGACGCCACGGGCAGACTGAGTGCAGGAGGCAGATGAAACTCGAGCAGTAGGCGGAGCGAGAGTCACGTGACAGGCCACGCGACTTTCAGTCTTATTGCATTCGTTTTATTGTTTCACCAGTACTAGTCCGGTTTTTTTCTAGCCACACCTCGTAATTTCTCTTACCTCTGGGATTCCTTAATGAGTGAAAAATTCCAAATCACGATCTATATAATTTTCAAAGTACTTTCCTGTAAGGACTGCACTAGTTACAAGTAAGCTGCTCGTTTGTATGTGGTCATTCCGGAGCAAACATATTGGTGGCGGGAAGAGTAAATGTGAGGTGGCTAAAATGGTAACGCCGAGACCGTCTGTAGCGGCATACCGACAAAGCAGCAGGCATCCACACGGTCGGCCTAGTGCTGATTGCGTGATGCAAGGCCGGTTGCCGCTCACGGCCCAGCTTTCCCATACGGAAACAGCAACGCTGCGCGCTTGCTATCTTACACAGAACAGACAACACTTTGCGAGCACAACTCATATTCCCACAGCGAAATTACTATTAAAGTCAGTAGCGACTTCGCACCACTCCGGGCGCTATGCTCTACAGAGCAGTTGGAATGTGAGATTCACAAAAAGTCAACTACGTGAAACCTGTCACGTGTTGCAACTGCCTCTACATTGCCACACCGTGACGTTTAAGTTTCTGGCCAGGTTTCTTTTTCTGCAGTTTTACGACTTACTTCTGAATGTTGAAGTTATACAACTGCTTTGACCTTTCCTCAAAATGCGAAATGGTGTTCCTCGCATTGGTATTGTCAAGATACTGAAAAAAACTACCTGAATCTCTTCACAGCAGTACGACCCAGCAGTTCAAAGCATCTGAGTGTGCATGGTATTGACTACCGTAGACATTGCACTTTGACTAGTAAATAATTTAGGTTTCTCCGTGGTTTCATTTAATTCACTTTGGGTAATGCTTGGATTATACGTCCAACGTGATTGCACCAAATCTATATAGTGTAGGTGTAAGTAATAAGTACTATTCCTTCTCTAACTATGATCATTATCCCTCATTTTAAGTGAAGTACAATTTACAATGGCGTCCTCGTCTTTATGAAAAACACAAAAACGCGCACGCCCGCGCGCGCGCACACGCATAAACACACACACACACACACACACACAAACATGAGAGAGAGAGAGGGTAGATGGGGGTGGGATAGTGGGGGGGGGGGGGCAGACTGATTTGAACTTTGTAGTGATTTCACTAAAGTTCGTGAAAAGGAAGGTTCCTGTCGGCGAACGAAAAATATGTTATTAGGGGTCGTTGATGGGACTGCCGGTAGCCTCTTAGCTCAAATGAGCGGTCAGTTGCTCAGCAGATGCACGTCTGTTCGCCTATACACATCACTGCAAACGTCGATTACCCCTGCCATAGGTGGCCCGTGGTGCACCGCAGTTTCCTCGGCGCCGGTTTTGGAAAGCGCCATTTTCTCATACACGGTATACGTCAACCACGGCGGCACACGAACAGTTTGCAAACTTAGCCGTTTCAGAAATGCTTCCGCCCTTGGCCCAAAAGTTAATGATCATGCCCTCTTGGACGTCAGATATCCTCCACTGCTAGTGCTACCCTACCTGCTGTCTGTGAATGGTTACAGCACCCCGGCGTCGAGCATAGGTAGTGGTCTGATTAATGTTCACCCTGTATAACTTACCAGGCCTTGTAGCGTACTACACGTGAAAAATACTCTGTTGGCCATTCTGTCACTCACAGGGAACTGAAACTCTATCATTCACATACCCACCGACGGTGTGCATGTGTACCAACTTACAGTGTAATATTACATTGTCTTCTGGGTGGTTTACTTTTTTGTAATGCAGTTTATTAATAAGGGAAATAAATTTCCTGAACGAGAGTTTTGTCATTGTGGATGTTAGTAATAACGACGTCTAGACTGCTTAAAGTGTTTCTATATTTCGTTTCGTCTACTGCCGGAGCAAAACAGAAACTGTAAAACAACGCTGAGTGTCGTTTCAAGAAACATTTACCTGTATCGAGAGCGGTGCTGTCTATGCTGTTGCTTATCGACAGTTGCTGACGTCACTAAACACCTTGTAAACCAGAAGTCTCTTACCCACCAGTTGATTTTAAATACAGAGCGCATAAAGATCCTTGCGAAAACTGATTCGAGTAAGAAAAAAAAATCTGCACTTTTTTGTGCAAAGGAACGATAGAGTGGTGCCCTTGAGCCGCTACAGACCTGCAAAGCGCCGTCGGCTGGCAGACTTTCAGCTTCGGTGTAGCCAGTAAGAACGTCAGAATACCGTGGCTCAAGGCGATCTGTTGTATGACCTCTTTCGGTGCAAAAGTTGTTAAAGCAGATATGGAGACTCCAATGAAAAATAAATTTTTCGGGCTTATAACATTCATAAAAACAGAATGAGAGATGAAGTATGCCATCCACTAGTATTTTAACCTCTAAATGTTTTGTTGAAATCAACGGACTTCCACGGGTTGATAACTAATTCCTCAACTTTTATCATCCACAAGCAGTTGCGTGACACTGATTACAGTGGATCAGTGCCCTTCCTGGTACGTTAGCACTATAGTAATTAGCTCACTGTGTTGACAATGAGACCAGACGGCAGTTTTATACAGGAGAATCGTGCAAATTTTCTGCAATGTTGGAGTGGGCAAATGCACTAATCTAAGGGACGCTTGTCAAAATCGTCTAAATCTAAATTCACATAAGGAAAGAGCGACGTGGAAAAAGCGTTCGACATTGTAAAATGGTGCAAGATTTTCGGAATTCTGAGAAAAATAGGGGTAAACTATAGGGAGAGACGGATAATTTAAATATGTACAAGAGCCAAGAGGGAATAATAAGAGTGGACGACCAAGAACGAATTGCTAAGATTAAAAAGGGTGTAAGACAGGGGTTTCGTCTTTCACCCCTGCTGTTCAGTCTGTGTGTCGAAGAAGCAATGATGGAAATAAAAGAATGGTGTAGGAGTGGAAATAAAATTCAAGGTGAAAGGATATCAGTGATACGATTCACTGATGACTTTGCTATCCTGAGTGAAAGTGAAGAAGAATTACATGATCTATTGAATGGAATAAACAGCTAACGAGTTCACAGTGTGGACTGAGAGTAAATCGAAGAAAGAAGGAAGTAACGAGAAGTAACAGAAATGAGAAAAGCGAGAAAGTTAACATCAGGATTCATGGTCACGAAGCAGATGAAGTTAAGGAATTCTACTACCTAGGCAGCAAAATAACCAATGACGGACGTAGCAAGAAGGACATCAAAAGCCGAAGAGGGCATTCCTAGTCAAGATAAGTCTACTGGTATCAAATATAAATAGAAAATTCTGAAAATGTAAGTTTGGAACACATCATTGTATGGTAGTGAAACATGCACTGTGGGAAACCCGGAACAGAAGAGAATCGAAGCATTGAGAAGTGTTGCTACAGATGGATGTAGAAAATTACGTGGACTGATAAGGTAAGGAATGAGGAGGTTCTACGCAGAATCGGAGAGACAAGGAAACTGTGGGAAACACTGAGAAGGAGAAGTGACAGGCTAATAAAACATTTGTTAAGACATCATGGAATGATTTCTATGCTACTAGAGGGAGCTGTAGAGAGCAAATACTGTAGAGGAAGACAGAGATTGGAATACATCCAGGAAATAATTGAGGACATAGGCTGCAAGCGCCACTCTGAGATGAAGAGGTTCGCACAGGAGAGGAATTCGTAGTTGGCCCCATCAAAACAGGCAGGAGGCTAATGACTAAAAACAAAAAAATCGTGTATAATTATGCTATTTATGAAATAAGAGGACCTACTAACCGTTTTTGTACGACATGTTTTGTACTTTGCTCCTCACATTGTTAGAACAAGCAAACACAACTAATATGTTGGCCCACGATGAGTTACACAACTTCACTTGTATGACAAATATTGATGATCCAACTAGATTCACGGCATTAGATCCACATCTTCAGGAATACAGCACTATGTAAACAAAAGTGAAAAAGGAATGTAAAACGAATAAAGATCATATTCCGGTTAAAATGAAATTGTACTATACACGAAGCTGTATAGGTCAATTTTATACTCACATTTATAATTTATAGGAGGTCGGTAGTCCAATTTAAATTAAAGCATAACGAGGGAAACATCATCCCGATACAGAAAACTAGAATAAAAATAAAGTGGTAAACCAGATGTACGTTAAAGATAAAACCAATGATACGTATAGGTGGTGAAAGCTACGTTTGCACTGGAATGGTAAGATAAATCTGAAAGCAGAGCATGCATGATTGTACGAAAAGTTTAGATACAATGCTGCATAGAAAACAGACCATCATCTAACTAGAAGGACTGCAGAAACGCAAGCGTAAAATATTTTGAGACATAGTTAAGGTTTAACTCTTAGTGACAACATGAGGTTCGCAGCGACCGCCTAGACGAAAAATGAACAACTGTTTCATTTTAGGTTCACCATCACGTTTCCGACTTTGATAAAGGTCGGATTGTAGCCTATCGCGATTGCGGTTTATCATACCACGACATTGCTGCTCGCTTTGATCGAGATCCAATGACTGTTAGCAGAATATGGAATCGGTGGGTTCAGGAGGGTAGTAAGGAACGCCGTGCTGGATCCCAACGGCCTCATATCAGTAGCAGTCGAGATGACAGGCATCTTATCCACATGGCTGTAACGGATCGTGCAGCCACGTCTCGATCCCTGAGCCAACAGATAGGGACGTTTGCAAGACAACAACCATCTGCACGAACAGTTCGACGACGTTTGCAGCAGCATGGACTATCAGGTCGGAGACCATGGCTGCGTTTACCGTTGACACTGCATCACAGACAGGAGCGCCTGCGATGGTGTACTCAACGACGAACCTGGGTGCACCAGTGGCTAAACGTCATTTTTTCGGATGAATCCAGGTTCTGTTTACAGCATCGTGATGGTCGCATCCGTGTTTGGCGACATCGCAGTGAACGCACATTGGAAGCGTGCATTCGTCATCGCCATACTGGCGTATCACCCGGCGTGATGGTATGGGATGCCATTGGTTACACGTCTCGGCCACCTCTAGTTCGCATTTACGCCACTTTGAACAGTGGAAGTTACATTTCAGATGTGTTACAACCCGTGGCTCTACCCTTCATTCGATCCCTGCGAAACCCTACATTTCAGCAGGATAATGCACGACCGCATGTTGCAGGTCCTGTACGGGCCTTTCTGGATACAGAAAATGGTCGACTGCTGCCCTGGCCAGCATATTCTCCAGATCTCTCACCAATTGAAAAGGTCTGGTCAATGGTGGCCGAGCAACTGACTCGTCACAATACGCCAGTCACTACTCTTGATGAAGTGTGGTACCGTGTTGAAGCTGCATGGGCAGCTATACCCGTACACGCCATCCAAGCTCTGTTTGACTCAATGCCCAGGCGTATCAAGTCCGATATTAGGGCCAGAGGTGGTTGTTCTGGGTACTGATTTCTCAGAATCTATGCACCCAAAGTGCGTGAAAATGTAATCACATGTCAGTTCGAGTATAATATATATGTCGAATGAATACCCGTTTATCATCTTCATTTCCTCTTGGTGTAGCAATTTTAATGGTCAGTAGTGTATTATAGTTACAAAGATTACTTTCGAAATAATAAACAGTTTACTTACATTTTTTCAATGTGTCTCGTTTTCATTTGACTGTCCCTTATAGTTGTGACACTGTACATTGTATTTCTGCGAGACCTGCTCGCCTCATTGTTGCAAGAAATTCCATTTCGTGCGCATATGTGTTCCATCATATGAAACTCCAGTTCGTTTTGTACATTTCACTCGCGAATACCTGGTTCGTGTCCAACTCGCTCGCATCGTCTGACCCCACCTGAATTTTTCATGTGGGGTGATAGGAGGTGAACAGGACGTTCTCGTAAAAGTACTTGTTGACTGCATCGTCCTTCGAACAACATAGAGCTTCTTACAACGGGTACGATGCAACGCCTCCTTGAACAGATGTTGTGAACGTAGCAAATTGTGCAAGTTCTGCTGTTAAACAAAATTCCTACAAAATATGTTTACTTAGATTTTTATTACCATCAACACACCAATGAGAAATTCAAAAATGTATCATCTCATTTAAAATTTCGACCGAATCCTATCTAAAATTGTATAAGTATACAACAGTTGTTTGTGTGTACGAGAAATAGCTTTCCGCGAATGTTGACGAATAATGGTATGTGGAATTAAAAATGCGGCGTCATAAAACTGTGACCAAGGTCAATAATTGGTAGTTTCGTTCTATTTTATTTCCAAACATATTCGGGCTAAAGTAAAGGAAAGCTGTCAGCATCCTGAAGTTGGCTTGAAGGCCTCAGTGCTGAGTTGCGCTTGGCCCTACTGGATGGTATGCCCTTCCCAATCTTCGTGCAACTGGATGTTTTTAACATTAACAAATGAAAGTGATAACATAAAAAAATTGGTTTGGTTGGAACTTGAACATTTGGCCTTTCTGAGACGTGTCGTAATGAGCCACTGAGGTTCACCTCCTCAGGTTCGCCAATCTTGATTCTGTGAATCATTTCACCTTACGAATTCCTGGATGAATTCCTAAGTGTTCTATGGCTACAGCTTCCGTCATTCTTTTCTACTTCAACTGAACTAGTTCTTCATCTCTATGAAATCGACGTTTGCGAGATGCTGAACTCTGTTTCTTATTTCGGAATAAAGTCACCAACTTCTCAAGTCATCTCTGCAGTTATTAGACTTTTGAACACTTCGACAGGATGGTGACTACACACAGCAGCATTGTTTTTTCTTAACATTAAAACATTATTCCCGAGTCGTACTTCAATCAATATCTTTCCGTCGTTTGGTCCACGACTTGCTTGCCTTCTTAGAGTTTTGGTTGTAAACGCTAATTCTCATAATATTTCTTTTTTAGAGTGCCCCATTTCAAAGATATCGAGTGAAATGTTTATCTGTTCTGGGTATAAATACACAACTTCCTGACGCAGGCTTCTGAATCAGCGTTTGATATTCAGACTGACGATCATTGATTGCTTACTAAAAACATTCGTGATGAACCGGTATGAACTTTTCCTATTTTTGGTCATTTACGTAAATGCTCTACCGACAAGCCCAGCTATTTAAGTTCCTTTTTTCCTCTGATTTACCTGTAGTACTTTGAACACTGACTTCATGTAATTGTAAACTGTGTTTTCTTGAAAGAGATCCGAAAGTTTCCCCTTGTGGTCCCATAAAAAATACTGTTAATTGATGACTATGTCAAAATGTTCTATAAAAAAATTTCAAAGTTTTCGCCTGAGGACTAACAGTCAAACGTTAGGTTCCTCAGCTTGGAGATTAATCTGACTATTTTCAAAGCATTCCCTACCAAGTTCTTTACTTTGCACATGAATATCTTTCTTAGCGAAATCATTGGAGATAGTGCAGAAGATAGGTAGAAAGATGGGGAAGGAAATTAGCTTTTTTTAACAAAAAAGGAGAAGAGTTATTGTTAGATCACCTGATCTTCGCAAAAAACTGTGAAAACTAAGAATGACTGAAGGGAAATATGAATCCTTCTCTTCCAGAATTCAAACTTGAGCTGACGGAAAGCACCTCATGTTCCGTTTCATTAATAGCAGCTACAGACGGAATCAGACAGAAGTCTCCAAGCAGATTAGAGCATTAAGTGTCTTGTAACCCATGCTCTCACTTTTTAGAACTCAGTACTTCTGTAGATAGTTACACATATTTCAATTACAAATAGAAGAATTGGCTATTTGTATCACTCGCTTCATTTCCACGGCTCAAATAACTAGTCAAATTAATTGTCATTAGTGCCACTAAAATTAGCAAACTTCATTTTTTTGCATATGATATACATTCAGAATCACAGTGACAACGTTCTGGCAAATCTCACACATTTCAAATTGTAGCTTGCTCGGAATCCTTAGGCCACAATACGACTGTCACGTTTATCATCCCCTAGGAATATACTGTACGACTGAAGCAAGGCGTGAGGGACGCCCTGCAGTGACGAATCCCTTCAAGTCTTAGACGTCCCTTACATAACGGTATCTAGCAATGGCGGGCTCAACATGGCCTAGACGCGACATTCTTTCAAATTACTTAGCACAATTTCAGTTTTCTTTGAGTGAGCTTTTATATTGTCTAGTAGGGTATCCTCATACACTATGTGATCAAAAGTATCCAGATACCTGGCTGAAAATGACTTACAAGTTCGTGGCGCCCTCCATTGGTAATTCTAAAATTCAGGTTGGTTTTGGCCCACCCTTAGCCTTGATGGCAGCTTCCACTCTCGCAAGCATACGTTCAATCAGGAGCTGGAATGTTTCTTGGGGTATGGCAGCCCATTCTTCACGAAGTGCTGCGCTAAAGAGGTATCGATGTCGGTCGGTGAGGCCTGACAACTTATTTAGTGAATTGCACATGTTGCAGATTTGTTTAATATCTTTTGATGTAAAATTCGTGTAAGTTGTATCAGTATCGAGGCTAATCCGTCTCAACTCCTCTTTCATTCAGCGCATCGCAATTTGTTGCACTAATTTCCATCTACATTTAATCAACGCAAACGTGGATAAAGCACTGTCTTAAAGCCTTGTGCTGAAACGTGTTAAACCGAGGCCCAAGAGAAAGACTTTCGTCGGTCACGGGTTAAACGCTCGTGACGTCACGTAACCGTCAGCCGCTTGAAACTGGTTGGACCACGTGGAGAGATCTGCTCGTATGCTTGAAGCCTTCTGTGCACAATATTCCGTTGCAGCACCGGCAGTTGCTTGTCTTGCAAATATCACAAAGTATATATAACAGTCGTGTAGCACATCCTAAACTTTCAGCAACGTGTACTGAAATAAATACCGAATCTGGGGTTTGAAGTTCTTCACACCACGAACAACTTAAACAGCGATACTCAACAGCAAACTGGCTACACCAATGTTCTTCCGTCCTAGTCTCAAAGCAGTGTGTGCTGTATCAGTCACAACCTTATTTTCTTTCTTTAAGAGAACCACAGTCAGCCGAAAATTCAGTAGTTGGTATCTGTTAGTTTTGTGCCAATTCCTCCACATATTACCGAATTATAGATAGATTAGTACGTTATTTTACATTTCCCACGAAAGGGTGGAAGGGGGTGGGGAGGCTGGCAGGTCACTGACAGCGGTCAGTAATTAAAAATACATAAAAATGGCAGAACGTAAATAGTAGGGCGCGGGAATGCTTGCAGTTATGCACGGAGAGTATGTGTTGAAGATCTGGAACAGGAAGCTGTAGGGTACCTTATATACAGTCCTGTCAAATTAATATGACCACCGCCTACGTTCGACATCAACGTGCAATAATACCTCACAGACGACATGTGGCAGCACTCGCAGTGGAGGGTATCTAAAGTGTGTCGGTAAATCCCGATAGTTAACAGGGCAGTCGTTGTCGTAATAAGGAATCGCAACGTTTTATTAGACTCCAAAACGCATGACCATTCGCTTTCGGGCCAAGGGTGAAACGATTTCCGTAACGAATAAGTTTGTGAACTGTTCGCGTGACGCCATGGTTAAATGATACCGTCCATGGCAAAATGGCGTCCACCCCGATAGCTGAATGGTCAGCGTGACGGACTGCCATCCTAAAGGATCCGGGTTCGATGCCCGGCTGTGTCGGGGATTTCCTCCGCTCAGGGACTGAGTGTTGACTTCATCATCATTTCATCCCCATCCGGCGCACAGGTCGCCCAATGTGGCGTCGGATGTACATTACTGGCCATGCAGATGATAAACGGGTATTCATTGAACAAACGTATTATACTAGAACTGACATGTGATTACATTTTCACGCAATTTAAGTGCATAGATTCTGAGAAATCAGTACCTAGAACAACCACCTCTGGCCCTAATATCGGACTTGATACGCCTGGGCATTGAGTCAAACGGAGCTTGGATGGCGTGTACGGGTATAGCTGCCCATGCAGCTTCAACACGGTACCACACTTCATCAAGAGTAGTGACTGGCGTATTGTGACGAGTCAGTTGCTCGGCCACCATTGACCAGACGTTTTCAATTGGTGAGAGATCTGGAGAATATGCTGGCCGGGGCAGCAGTCGACCATTTACTGTATCCAGAAACGCCCGTACAGCACCTGCAATATGCGGTCGTACATTATCCTGCTGAAATGTAGGGTTTCGCAGGGATCGAATGAAGGGTAGAGCCACGGGTTGTAACACATCTGAAATGTAACTTCCACTGTTCAAAGTGGCGTAAATGCGAACAAGAGGTGACCGAGACGTGTAACCAATCGCACCCCATACCATCACGCCGGGTGATACGCCAGTATGGCGATGACGAATACACGCTTCCAATGTGCGTTCACTGCGATGTCTCCAAACACGGATGCGACAATCACGATGCTGTAAACAGAACCTGGATTCATCCGAAAAAATGACGTTTAGCCACTGGTGCACCCAGGTTCGTCGTTGAGTATGGGCCGGCCGAAGTGGCCGTGCGGTTAAAGGCGCTGCAGTCTGGAACCGCAAGACCGCTACGGTCGCAGGTTCGAATCCTGCCTCGGGCATGGATGTTTGTGATGTCTTTAGGTTAGTTAGGTTTAACTAGTTCTAAGTTCTAGGGGACTAATGACCTCAGCAGTTGAGTCCCATAGTGCTCAGAGCCATTTGAACCATTTCGTCGTTGAGTACACCATCGCAGGCGCTCCTGTCTGTGATGCAGCGTCAACGGTAACCGCAGCCATGGTCTCCGACCTGATAGTCCATGCTGCTGCAAACGTCGTCGAAATGTTCGTGCAGCTGGTTGTTGTCTTGCAAACGTCCCCATCTGTTGACTCAGGGATCGAGACGTGGGTGCACGATCGGTTACAGCCATGCGGATAAGATGCCTGTCATCTCGACTACTAGTGATACGAGTCCGTTGGGATCCAGCACGGCGTTCCGTATTACCCTCCTGACCCCACCGATTCCATATTCTGCTAACAGTCATTGGATCTCGATCAAAGCGAGCAGCAATATCGCGATACGATAAACCGCAATCGCGATAGGCTACAATCCGACCTTTATCAAAGTCGGAAACGTGATGGTACACATTTCTCCTCCTTACTCGAGGCATCACCACAACGTTTCACCAGGCAACGCTGGTCAACTTCTGTTGTGTATGAGAAATCGGTTGGAAACTTTCGTCATGTCAGCACGTTGTAGGTGTCGCCACCGTCGCCGACCTTGTGTGAATGCTCTGAAAAGCTAATCATTTGCATATCACAGCATCTCGTTCCTGTCGGTTAAATTTCGCGTCTGTATCATGTCATCTTCGTGGTGCAGCAATTTTAATGGCCCATAGTTTAATATGACCACCGCCTATGTTCGACATCAACGTGCAATAATCTCTCACTGACGGCAGGTGGCAGCACTCGCAGTGGAGGGTATCTAAAGTGTGTCGGGGGATCCCAACAGTTATCAGGGCAGTCGTTGTCGTAATAAGCAATCGCAGCGTTTTACTTGACTTCAAAACGAATGACCATCAGCTTTCGGGCCAATGGTGGAACCATTTCCGTAACGGCTAAGTTTGTAAACTTTTCGCGTGACGCCATGGTTAAAGCATAACGTGCATGGCAAAATTGGCGCTACCCAAAACCGGGGCGGAAGCAGCTCGGTGCACCACGGGCCAAAAGTGACGATGTCTGCGGGAATGTGTATGGGCCAACAGACGTGCAACAGTTCGGCAACTGACCGCGCAGGTGACTCGAGGGTCTACCAAAAGTCTCTCCTCTTCCATCATTCAGCCAACGTTGCTGTGTATGGGATTCCACAGAAGGCGCGTGATTCTCGCACCAACGCTGACTGCTGTTCATCGACAACGAAGGCTGGAAGTTGCACTCCAGTACCGCAACTGGATTTCCCCTACTTGGCCTTTTCTGGTGAACCACATTTTATGTTCCATTGGAGATATGGCTTTTGGCTTGTAGTGAAACGTCTGAAAGCAAACACCCCGCATCAATCGTGAAGGGTCCAGGCCGGAGGAGGGAGCATTATGATCTGCAAATGTTTTCGTCGCGTACCTTTGGTGTCTCGTCATTTGGGAAGACACAGTACATCTACACAAGTATCCATCTATCCTTGCGGACTATACCCACTCCTACATGCAGTTTGCTTTTCCTCGACGCGATGGAAAAAAAAATGTGTGGGAAATCTTATTGGACTTAATTGCTAAGGTCATCAGTCCTTAAGCTTACACACTACTTAACCTAAAGTATCCTAAGGACAAACACACACTCCCATGCCCGAGGGAGGACTCGAACCTCTGCCGGGACCAGCCGCACAGTCCATGACTGCAGCGCCCCAGACCGCTCGGCTAACCCCGCGCGGCCACGATGGAAAAAAAAGGCTCTAAGTACTATTGGACTTATTATCTGAGGTCATCAGTCCCCTGGACTTAGATTTACTTAAACCTAACTAACCTAAGGACATCACACACATCCATGTCCGAGGCAGGATGGCTATTCAGGCTTATGACAGGTGGTAGATTAATGTAACTGGACAGTGTATTAACATGTTATTAGTAAAATAATTTGTTACTTTATATTTTCCACGATAGAAAAAATGGCGAATAGGGGTGAGAGGGGGGAGCAATGGCCTGTTCCAGTAAAGATGGGAAAATGATAAGGGAGTAAGAACAGATAGTGGGAAGATGGGCAGAGTATTTCAAAGATACACTAAGCACCAGCCTAGAAGATGAAGAGACAGCCGCACAGGAGGGAAGAGTGGAGCTGGAAGTAGACAATGAAACCAATGAGGCAAGAAAGTCAACACTACAAGAGGTCTCCCAGGCTGTGCACAAGTCAAAAAACAATCGAGCCCCTGGGGAAGACAGCATAAGTGCTGAATTAATAAAAACTGGTGGTGAGGCTGTAATAAAGTAACTGCACACATTAATATCAGATGTATGGGAAACAGAAACTATGCCAGATAATTGGAAAATTGGAATAATAATCCCCATTTATAAGAAAGGGGACAGAACAGTATGTGAAAACTATAGAGGTATAACACTCCTAAGTACAGCTTATAAGATCTTCACAAGTATATTAAACGAAAGGATACAGAAGTGTGCAGTAGGCATACTGGGGGAATATCAGTGTGGCTTTCGACCAGACAGGGGAACAACTGATCATATATTTGTGATAAGACAAATGATGGAAAAGTTCTATGAATATGATATAGCTCTGCATATCCTATTCATCGACTTCAAACAAGCCGTTGACAGCATAAATCAGCAAGAACTATACAGAATACTGAAAGAAGTTGGTATATGTGCTAAATTAATAATAGTAATCAGAATGACAGTGACAGAGACAAGAGCAAAAGTAAAGGCCCTTAGCAGAACAAGTGAAAGCTATGACTTCAATAAAGGTGTGAAGCAAGTGGATAGTCTCCCCACTATCCTATTCAATATAGCCCTGCATAGTGTAGTAAATAAAATCAACAAAAGAGGCACCATACTTATGAAAACTAGCCAGATATGTGCATACGCTGATGACATTGCTATTGTAGGAAGAAATACCAATACACTCCTAGAAACATACCGGGAAATGGAAACAGAAGCTTTAAAAATTGGCCTCATAATAAACGAAAACAAAACAAAATATATGGTAATGTCACAATCTGAGGCCAGAAGAACCCCTAAAAACCTAAACATCAAAGGGAAATGTTTCAATGGAGTGTCCTCTTTTAACTACTTGGGAGCCCTAATAACAAATGATAGCAGTATTGAAAAGGCTATAAGGGAAAGAATACAAGCAGGAAACAGAGCTTATTTTGCAAATATGCAACTTTTCAAAAATAGCCTTGTTACAAGAAAAACTAAACTGCTAATATATAATTCCCTACTCCGCCCAGTTATCACATACGGCTCAGAGGTATGGACGTTGACAGAACACGATAAAAATGCACTAAGAACCATTGAGCGGAAAATACTAGGCAAAATCTATGGGCCGATAAGGGAGGAAGAAGGCTGGAGAATACGCTACAATGCCGAATTAGAAGAATTAAGGCAGGAACATAGTAAAATTTGTGAAATCACTGAGAATACGATGGCCAGGACACTTGGAGAGAATGGCAGAGGATAGAATTACAAAGAAAATGATGAAAGGTATGATCCATTCAGTTAGGCGAAAAGGGAGACCTAGAAGAAGATGGATCGACGAGGTAATAATGGATATCAGCAGTATGGGTGTCCGGGTGTGGAAAAGATCAGCAAATAACCGAGAAGTGTGGAGGAAGATTGTTGAAGAAGCCAAGGCTCACCGAGGGCTGTAGCGCTACTGAAGAAGAAGGGGGCAGCAGGCAGTTTGTAATTAGAAATACATTAAAATGTATTGACAAGAATAAAAATAATTATCTTAATGCACTTGATAAGATGGCAAGGTGTGTGGTGAAAACTAAATTTGATAACGCTCCTGGTAACATTGCCTGTTTCAGAGATTTGGATGGAAATGAGTTCGGCGAGGAACTAATACGATAAGGATATAGGATGAGTACTGGGAACGGTATGTAATTAGTAGGGCGCGGGTAAGCTTGCAATTATGCAAGATGCGTTTAGGATATTTGGAAAAGGGAGACGTAGATTGTCTTATAGTTACAGTTCTTGACGTTCCCGAGCACGGATTCCTGTCCTCGATTTGTTCCTCGAGACACCTTCTACAACGCCTGGAAGTTTTTCGCAACGTTTCTGAGACACCCTGTACGTAGCTGTTAGCAGCGTGTTTGTTTTTGATCCTCTGATAACCTTGCTGTCCAAGCTTACGGTGGAATTAGTCTGAACCAAAAGTCTTTAGCTGTTCGTTTTGAGTTTTCAGTGTTTTCCATAACTGCAGCAGTTGCTGTACGAGCTTATCAAAGCCAGCCTGGACGTAGGCTGGTAAGCGCGCTGACTATCGGTGCAGCAGAGAAAATAGGTCGGTCGCCGGTGACAGGATAACCGGTTTATGGTTTCCTGTCAGAAATGTTTGTGTTGGACGCCTGCACCAATCTCACATTGTGCCAGGGAGGAGATCGCGCCATCTGGAACAGAATGCGCCGTGTAGACATCACATTAAGCGCTGCGCATTTGTTTACTTGCCGTTCGCGCGCTGATTAGCCGAAGCGTTACTCTGAAATGCAGTTGTACTGGTACAACTGAGCGTACATTCTGTAGCCAGAATAACTGACCGTTCTCTGTTGTTCACTTTTTGCAACAGAAAGCGGAAAGGCTGAACTAATAAGGTGGAAAATGAAATGTCTTGTTCTGCGTTATATATAAATTAATATACCTCTACTCATAAGTTTGGTTTCTAGTCCTGTCATTAAATAATGTCCAAACGTGTTATCTACAGGTAATAAGGGAGTGGTTTCATAGAGTACGGCCGGCCGCTGGTGGCCGAGCGGTTCTGGCGCTACAGTCTGGAACCGCGCGACCGCTACGGTCGCAGGTTCGAATCCTGCCTCGGGCATGGATGTGTGTGTTGTCCTTAGGTTAGTTAGGTTTAAGTAGTTCTAAGTTCTAGGGGACTTATGACCTCAGCAGTTGAGTCCCATAGTGCTCAGAGCCATTTGAACCATAGAGTACGTATTCTATTTGTAACGCTAATAACCAGTTAACAAATTTTGATGCTAAGAAACGATCAGAGGAAGGAAAAACGATAGGGCGCTGATCTCAGCTGTGAAAATGGCCTGTGGGTCAAAAGGATGTTATGTACGTGACGTCAGCCATGTACAGCTGTTCCGCGTAAGGACAACGAACATAAGATAAGAGAAATTAGAGTTTGTACGGAAGCATATAGATAGTCATTTTTCGCACGCCTATTTGCGAGTCGAACACGAAGGGAAATTACTAGTAGTGATACAACGTACCCTCCACGACGCACTGTACTGTGACTCGTGGAGTATGTGTGTAGGTCTACATGTAGAAGATCTTCTTCTACGACTTCTATTCTCTTCCACTTTTATCCATTGCTAAACTGGCGATTGCTAATGCCTGAGGATGTGTTCTGGCAACTAATCCTTTCCTTTACTCAATTTGTGCTTTAAATTTCTTTTTCCCCCATTCGATTCAGTATGTCCTCATGAGTTACTCGATCTACCCGTATAATCTTCAGCATTCTTTTACAGCACCACGTTTCGAAAGCTTCTACTGTCTTCTCGTGTGAACTGCGTGTCGTCCACGTTTCTCTTCGAAACACCTTCATAAAGGGCTTCCTAAGATTTTAATTTATCTTAGATATTGTAAATTGCTCTTTTTTGGCAATGTTTTTCTTGCTGTTGTTTGTCTGCATTGTATAACCTCTCTACTTCGGCGATCATCTGTTGTTTCTCTGCCCAAGTAGCAAAAGTCATCTACCACTTTTTGTGCCTTTTTTCGTAATCTAACTCTGTCAGCATTGACTTTCTGTAGCATTGCAGTAAAAAAGTTGTACATCTCCTTAAAGAATGTACGGACATCGGCGGTAGCTGTGTGAATAAGTACCTAAGGGTATCTTCTTCCATTATACCGACGGTAATACGTAGTGTGACAAGTATCTTGAACGCTTTCTGTACCTTCCCATATCTAATTGATTATATTTAGAGAATTCCTATGATATCCCGGGAAACTTTGAGAAGAGCAAGCCAAGAATTTATTTTCGCCCTCATATCCACACTGACACTGGAACATCTGGTACATATGTTTCTTGGATATAGCAGTGCATGTTCGGTTGTTATTCGTGTAAACATTTCATTCTGTGAATTACTCTAATTTTAGTTCCTGTGTCATTCACTGACTAGGAGTAGTACTATCAAAGCTAATGTCTTTGTAGCTACTGAATAAGATGTGCCTAAAACCACATTCCCATAGGGATATGCTATGCAGTGAAGAGATGACAAAAGAGCTCCTGTTCCTTAAAAGATAAAGATATTTAAGTGCGCAGACATATTTTGGAGAAGCCACAGACCCTTCTCACAAGGGAACCTCCCCATCGCACCTCCCTCAGATTTAGTTATAAGTTGGCACAGTGGATAGGCCTTGAAAAACTGAACACGGATCAATGGAGAAAACAGGAAGAAGTTGTGTGGAACCATGAAAAAAATAAGCAAAATATACAAACTGAGTAGTCCATGTGCAAGATAAGCAACATCAAGGACAGCCTGAGTTTAGGAGCGCAATGGTCTCGTGGTTAGCGTGAGCAGCTGTTGAACGAAAGGTCCTTGGTTCAAATCTTCCCTCGAGTGAAAATTTTAATTTTTTATTTTCAGACAATTATGTGACGCACATGCCGTCACCAGTGTCGTATAGAATATATCAGACGTGTTTTCCTGTGGAGGAATCGGTTGACTTATGACCTTGCTATCAAATGTTATCGGTTCCCATTGGAGAGGCACGTCATTTCGTCTACTAATCGCACGGTTTTGCGGTGCGGTCGCGAAACACAAACTTATTACAGTGAACAGAGACGTCAATGAACGAACGGACAGATCATAACTTTACGAAAAAAAAAAGAAGTAAATTTTTCACTCGAGGGAAGACTTGAACCTAGGACCTCTTGTTCCGCAGCTGCTCACGCTAACCACGGGACCACGGCGCTCGTGAGCCTACGCTGTCCATGAAGTTGCTTATCATTTGCATGGACTACTGAGTTTGTATATTTTCCTTATTTTTTTCATAGTTCCGCACAACTTCTTCCTGTTTTCTCGATTGATCTGTGTTCAGTTTTTCAAGGCCTATCCACTGTGTCAACTTATAACTAAATCTGAGGGGGGTGCGATGGGGAGGTTCCCTTGTCAGATGATGGTAATGCTCACTTAACACGGTGAAACAGCTCGAAATGTCAACAGAAAAATCCGAGATCGTGATTGTAGGGACGTTCTTTGGCAGCACTGGCATCTTTAGAAAACTATGGCATTAGTTGACGTGGAAGTTACATAGGTATAAAATTAGTGAAGCGCGGTAAGTCATAACCTATATCACAGTTAGCAAGGAAACGTATACTTGTACAAGGTCTATCTATCCGACACTCGGCGGTGCGTGAAGGAGGTCTGTTCCTTTGTGCTGAACAATGTCACGGAGATGCTGGAGAACTTCCCGGCAGCACTCTCGTGCCTCGGTTTGCCCTCGCGGTGCTATTTGCAGTGTCCATTCCCGCGAGTACAATTGAAGACGAGAAGACGACCAACATTACTTGCATTACAGACCGCATTTGTCGCGCATTTTACGGCATTGGGGACGATAAAATCTTCCACTGCGGAAACCATCCGTTTACTGTGAGCACAGTATCCAGTTTTAACGACGTACTGAAATTAGGAATCCGTGTTGACGCGGTCCAGCACGACCTGTGAACTCTCAAGACTGGGTTATTTCCGTTTCGTCACAAGCAACTTAAAAATGAACTTCGCATGCATCCTGTGTATTTTACAACCATGTGTATTTTACAATGCTGATGTAAAATTACACACACAGAAGTTTTACAAATCCCAGCCAGCAATCTTCTGTACCTTTTCCCATTATCACAGTTCGCTATGTTGCCTCCCATAACGCTGGTCACCGGTGTCGAAGCGGTTGAACCACACATTTGTTTGTATTTCCCTCGTGGTATCGGCTCCAAACATCTGCTGATTCAACCCAACTATTGTGTTTTGAAGGTCTCCTTTATTTGGAAGAAAACTTGTTACAGCACCAACGCTCACCTTCATCTCGAATATTCACGAAATCCAACTGACACCTAAAATAGCGTCTCACAAAACTGTTGCAAATCCATCCTCTTCCTAAATACCCTGTTCTCACTCACTTCTACCTTATCTCTGCGATCCACGATAACGTGTACATATGCTTTCGTTTCACTTTCTTTTTCTTTCCTCGTCCATAACAATTTAAAATAATTTGACCATTCGGACCCTGAAGTTACGTTGCTCTTGCTTTTTTGAAAGTCACGTTATGTTCTCTGCTGTCTTCTTGCTTCGGCATCGGTCGCTTGTTATATTGCTATCGCATCGGTCTCAACTCTCTCGTTGCATTTTTCGTGAATATGCCATCACACACACTTGGGAAAAATCTGAACGCATCATACAAGAAGTTTTGTTCCCACTGATGAGCAGCAACGTATGATAAGTTCCCGTAATAAATCACGTAGTGATGAAGGCCGAACTGATAGCGAGCCTGCTTCACGCATCTAATGCCACTGGCCAACACCATGGCGTGATCCATGAACTCTCCCAGCGTAACTCATCATGCATTTAATCTACTGCTTGTCTTAAGATTCTTTCTGTCAGTATACGCTAGATTCAGTTAAATCTGTTACGAAGCAAAGAAAACATAATAAAATATAAGATTTGTATTCAAAATGATCCACATTGCACATAATAGACGGCGTGTTTTTTAAGTAAGTACCGTTTTGCCACGCTGCGGTCGGCTTCTGCGCATGCGCACTGGGTACCTACATCTGTTGTCTGCGCACTGACGCCATTACAGTCTGATTCTTCCTTGTTTACGTTGTGTACTGAGTGTTTAAGATGCCTCCGATAGTCGTGAGTCCCGCCGACTGTGAAGTACGGGCTGTTGTACGATTTCTTGGTGCTAAAGGCCTAAAAGCGATCGATATTCATCGTGAGATCTGTGCACTTTACGCAGAAAACATTCTGAGTGATGGAATGGTAAGAAAGTGGGTGAGAACATTTAAAGATGGCCGCACGAATGTGCATGATGAACAACAGAGTGAGCGTCCTTCGGTCGTTAATGAAAGTTTGATGCAGGAAGTGGACAATAAGCTGAGAAAAAACAGACGCTTTATGATTTCCTCCTTGCAGGACGACTTTCCCAATGTTTCTCATAGTGTTTTGTATGGAATTGTGACCGAGCACTTCAATTACCGAAAATTATGCGCACGTTGGGTACCGAAAATGTTGATGGATGTGCACAAAACCAAACGTTTATACAGTGCATTGACTTTCCTTGAGCGGTACCACAACGACGGTGATGATTTCTTCAGCCAAATTGATACGATGAAACATGCGTGGCCTGCGTCACACCAGAATCAAAGCAACAGTCCATGGAATGGCGGCATTCAGATTCACCCAGAAAAGTGAAGTTTAAGCAAACAATTTCTGCCCAGAAAATCATGTGCACAGTTTTTTGGGACAGAAAAGGAGTACTGCTTGTGTGATTTCTGCCTCGTAATAAGTCAATCAATGCATCAGCTTACTGTAAGACATTCCAAAATCTGGGCCGTTCAATTCAGATCAAAAGACGTGGGAAGTTGAGCAAGGGCATCGTTTTGCTGCAAGACAATGCCCGTCCGCATGTGGCGAATCAGACCAAAGATCTCATCACATCTTTTCGATGGAAAATTCTATATCATCCTCCGTACAGCCCCAACCTTGCGCCCAGTGACTACCATCTGTTCCTGCACTTGAAGAAACACCTGGGCAGTCAGCGTCTTCAAGACGATGGCGAAGTCAAAACAGTGGTGATGCAGTGGTTAACAAGTCAGGCGGCAGACTTCAATGAGGAGGGTATTCAAAAACTGGTACAACGTTATGCCAAGTGCCTCAATATTGACGGAAATTATGTAAAAAAGTAGATTAAGGAACAGGCTTTCATGCAAAAATAAAATTATTGAGATATCTTAGCACGTCTTTTTTAAATTTCAGAACGGTACTTACTTAAAAAAAAAAAGACGCCTCGTATAACTAAGCCAACGATTATAAAGCTGTTGGAGACTGTCAGAGGAGGTTTACTTTGCCATCGATTCAAGTCTTAATGTGACATACGTCTTTAAAAGTCCATCTACGTGTGATATAATCAGGTGTTCATCACGGCTGTGGTGGTTGCGCATCCCACTCCAATGACGATGACTGATTACAGAAAGATGGAACACAGTCAGACAGATCTGGCGCAGGTCCTCTTCTAAGTCCAATCTTGAGAGAAGTATAGCGTTACCAATGTTCTGTCGTACCCCCAGTTCATTATCTCAGTCGCCGATTTCGCATCAAAACATGTCGTACTTGTCGGGTATTGTCCGCCGCTATCCTTGCTGAGGCAGCATATCTATTCTTTATGTTTGCATAAACATCACATGTGTTTCCGTGCTCTTTTCTCGCACATTATTTTTAAGATAGGTGGTTTATGAGACTCTCCTTAGCATTGTGAAATTATCCTACGTACTTAGTACGCTTGATAGCAGACGTATGTGTTTCATTTTAGGATTTCTCGACAGTCAGCATGTGCCTTTATATGTATTAATTCTTATTGTATTTTGCAATTCAGAATTGGGTCTTTTGTCCAAACTTTGTATCGTATTCTTGTATTCATATTTGACTCTGTGACTGTGGACAACAGGAACCTGTGAGACAGTTTCCGTTACAATGCCAGCTTTGGAAAGCTTGCACAGCCGGTAGAGATATTCAAAAGACTCCCGTCACCGAACCGAACGACCGTCCCTTAACATCAGATCGTCCAAATTAATACGATACTAGTTCCCAAGTGGAAATTGGCGCGGGTTGATACTATTCTCATCCATGCTGAATTTCAGAAGTCCGCCTTTTATCTAGCGTTCACCAAACGATGTCCCTCTCTCCGCGTCTTTTGTGTTTCTGCTTCGTATCATTAATAAATACCGATGGAAAGTAAACAGTGCTGGTTTAGTTAATTATGTAAGCAGGCATGGAGTAGAGAGTGGATGAAAGCAGTAATAAACAAACATTTAGAGATTGAGAGAGTCTTCTTATGGGTGCAGCTTTTATTAGGCTGTGCTGGCGATGGATTTTGACCGTTTGGCGTTCAGACGTAGTATTTAGGACGCTGGGGCCGAATTCGAAAGGAACGACGTTCAGATATCCGTCCTTCCTTCCGAAAAATATTTCTGAGGTTTCTTCACGTGGCTTCAGGTGGATATCAAGACCGTTTGTTGAAGATAATGCAATCAATTTCTCTCCCCAGTCGGTGCGAAGGTCATTCCAATGGAAATACCGATTTTCTTTAACATCCAATATATTTTCCACACTTTTGATACTTTTGCAGTATGTTGTTACATTCTTGAGAACCAAAATATCTATTTTCCTTTTTCACACACTCCCTGTCCATTTCAACGCCTTACGCCGCCATGAAAGGTCAGAAGTCAGGAGCAGCACGTTTGAACCACTCTTTAGCAGCCTGTATAAGGAAGTCACCATGTTACAAATATAGTTCCGCCAACCTCAGTTTACCGAAGCGGCTGTAACTACACGGCGGCAGACGGGGATGTTGGGTGGATGCTTGAATGTTATCCACCGAAGCCTTGTGTTCTCGGTCGTGGTTTTCTCACTGACATGTGGCCGGGTGTTATGCAACAACAAAACATCGCATTTTTGTCGATGTTGTCGAATGCGACACATTCGAGTATGAAGTAACCTAAATATTGCCACATAAAAGTCAGAATTAATAGAGTTCCGTGTCGTCTGATATCCACAAGCAACAGTCCTTCTAAATAAAAAAACAGCAGCCATTTGCATGATGCCATTCCATCGATTGCCATTTTGTCTCCAGTTCAAAGCGATGGAATTTCTCATTCTGTTCCTAAACAATCGCAGTATATTGTCTTCCGTGTTTCTTTGTGAGCCTCAGTAAACGTTCTCGGAGCCCATTCGTTTTTCACCTTCAGTTATTTCAATATTCTGCACACGGTCGCACACTCGCTTCTCCGACTTCCGCCCGTATTGACACTCCTTTCACTGTTATGCGTTTGTCAGCCGATATCAAACTGTGAACACGCTGTACATTGTCAGGAGTCTGTGCAGCGCTCGGTCTGTTGCTGCACGGGAAGGTCGGGTGCATTGGCGTTCCTTCACCAAACGACTAACTGTATTGCGATCTACAGCGTCATCCACATGAACCTTCTTCAGTCTCTTGTGAATTTCCGTCACTACCTCGTTCTCACAAGATAGGAACTCTGTAACAGCACGTTGCCTCAGACCATCATGGAGGGCAGCAGCCTTCTTGACAGAGTGTTAAGACAGAGCGACTTGCGAAAACAGGTGAACACAAGCAGGAAAAATTTTTCTATGACCTACGTGGACAGAAAGACGTAGAATAGAAGTTGATATTTGAAAAAAAAAACCGTTGGGCGTTATTTTGGAGTGGCTCTTGTATGTCCTTGAATCACTGGACGGTCATTGACGCCGGCCGGGGTGGCCAAGCGGTTCTAGGCGCTGCAGTCTGGAACCGCGCGACCGATACGGTCGCAGGTTCAAATCCTGCCTCGGGCATGGATGTGTGTGATTTCCTTAGGTTAGTTAGGTTTAAGTAGTTCTAAGTTCTAGGGGACTGATGACCTCAGAAATTAAGTCCCATAGTGCTCACTGCCATTTGAACCAGTCATTGACGCGGAGCGCACAAGTACACATGTCACGCAAATGATATTTTTGTACTCTATTACTCTTACTTAGATGCACACATACAGTCTACAACTTTTCATGTATTTGTCTGTGACATATTGTCCAGGAAATAAAAATAATTTTCAACCCCTGGCCTCATGGTTTCAAGTAAAATATTGGAAATGTTAACTACTTCCAAATATTCTCGGATAAGAACATAGTTATCCTCAGTTCACTTTGATTTGACTGAAAAGTTTCAGTTTTTTTCATTGGGCTGAAATTTCGGACTGTTTGCTCTAGTTAAAACAGAGTACGTGGCGGAGGGTATTTATTATTACACAGTATATTAAGGTTTATCCTTTTCGTTCTCGGATAGAAAACATGAAGACTTATTACTTATGCAACTCTTTCATAATTTACCTCTAATGGACAGAAGGATGTTTGCAGATTTCACGCTGAATCTGGATCTTGAACTTTTGAAAGCAAGCTTCGTCTAGATACTCGGCGTCATCCTTAGAGTGCCCGCCAATTAATATTTTCCATCACTTCTGCTATATTCTGTCAGTCAAACAAGCCTCTTAACTTACCCGCTAAATTCCTCCACATACGTTCAGATTTCACTGTTACGCCGTGCTGAAGTGAATTCCACATACATCTGCAGTAGTGCAAGCAAATGTTTCGTAAGCTGTCTATATTGCAGATTGCAGTTCCTTAGTAACTTTCCAGTGATTCGAAGGTTTTCATTTCCTTTACGTGCAATGAGTCTACGCGATTCTTTCATTTCATACTTCCACATTGTTGACTGCATTTTGTACTGCCCTCAGTTGTGATTCGTTAATCTTTTGCTGAAAAGCTACTTCGTTTTTACGTTTTGTGCTGTGTACTACTTTACATTAAAACTTCATTACCAACTCTGCACAAGGCTGGTAAAATGTCAGTATCTACAATTAAATTACTACTTCGATTTTACTCTTTGCGATGTGCACATCTTCACATTAGAAGCTAGTTACCAGCTTTGCACAAGGCTGATAAATTGTCAGTATGTAAACTGAAATTAAGAATATTTTTGACAGAAAACTCTTTCTGAAAAATATGTCCATATCCGTATTAAACCGCTTAAATTCGTCGAAAGCAATGTCTCTATGTCGCGTCTAATAAACAACGGGAAAAAGACCGTTGGAAAAAACATCGAGGTCCGTCGTTTCAGTAGTTTCCCATAGATCCAGGTAGTTGCAAATGGAAGATGTAAAATATAAATAGTTATCTCCGTGATAGAATCGTAATCAATACAGATTTGGCATGTAGTGGACTAATCCGTTTTAAGATTCCCATAGTACTAATCAAAATAAGTCGGTACATTGATATTTCATCCTTTCGAGAGTGTGAACTGCGTGGAAGGATGGCAGCCCAACAGCCGCTCATCTTGGACTGCATCAAATACGTCTTCGATCAGTTGACACCATCTGTAAAACTGGCGAATAACCCAGCTCCCACCATTGCCTGTTGCGACAATATGTTCGACGGCAGCGCCGCGTTCTGCCACAAACGCACTCTGTGTTCACGATCTGTCTTGGTTCTTGTAAGGGAACTAAATGTCTATTTCTCTATTTCTCTAAGGCCAAACAGTGATCAGGCAAGAACACTCTTCATGATAAACGCTGTCATATGGGTTCAGCTTCTCCAGGATTCCAAAAATTTCGTTAAAATTAGAAGGTTGTTGTTGTGGTCTTCACTCCTGAGACTAGTTTGATGCAGCTTTCCATGCTGCTCTATCCTGTGCAAGCTTCTTCATCTCCCAGTACCTACTGCAACCTACATCTTTCTGAATATGCTTAGTGTATTGATCTCTTGGTCTCCCTCTACGATTTTTACCCTCCACGCTGCCCTCCAATGCTAAATTTGTGATCCCTTGATGCCTCAAAACATGTCCTACCAACCGATCCCTTCTTCTAGTCAAGTTGTGCCACAAACTTCTCTTCTCCCCAATCCTATTCAATACCTCCTCATTAGTTACGTGATCTACCCACCTTATCTTCAGCATTCTTCTGTAGCACCACATTTCGAAAGCTTCTATTCTCTTCTTGTCCAAACTATTTATCGTCCACGTTTCACTTCCATACATGGCCACACTCCATGCAAATACTTTCAGAAACGACTTCCTGATACTTAAATCTATACTCGATGTTAACAAATTTCTCTTCTTCAGAAACGATTTCCTTGCCATTGCCAGTCTACATTTTATATCCTATCTACTTCGACCATCATCAGTTATTTTACTCCCTAAATAGCAAAACTCCTTTACTACTTTAAGTGTCTCATTTCCTAATCTAATCCCCTCAGCATCACCCGATTTAATTTGACTACATTCCATTATCCTCGTTTTGCTTTTGTTGATGTTCATCTTATATCCTCCTTTCAAGACACTGTCCATTCCGTTCAACTGCTCTTCCAAGTCCTTTGCTGTCTCTGACAGAATTACAATGGGAAAACAAAATATTTAAGCTCATTGTGGAAGTCTGTCAGTATCACATAGCGAAATCATATAACAGGGTTTTTTACATCCTTCGTGGAAAGTTTATACAAGCGTTATAATGGAAAGGCGTATCGCAGAGCCTACAGGCAAATCAAACAACATCGAAAATAAACACTGTTATTGTATATTGTTCTCCGCGTAATTACAAACGCTGCTTCTGTTCATACGGGCTTTAATTATTTTAATTTCTTCGTGTTTTCATTATGTCGAACACAGTACAGCGGATTGGCTGCTGTCGTAGTTTTATACTGCATTTAGTCCCAAAGGACACGCATGCATTCTCGGGCGTGGGAATGGTTGTGAATACTGCAGAGTTAAAAAACTCGTGTAATCTCTGAAGTAGGAACAAGTGTCAAGGCTACTACGTACAGCAGGTGTGTGTAATGAGTGTGACCACAGTTTTGTTTGTGCGAATGTAGAACATAAATTGCACAAATGGCTTTTTTCTTGTGTTAGTCACAAACGTGAAACAAGTGTCAATATTCTCAACTGAATTGCCATCGATCAGTGGAGAAAACTGCTATGTTCAATAGGGGAAATTTTGTACTCGATAGATAAGCTTCCATGACACCTCGTTATGCTTGTTCTCTTTTTCCATCGTCGCCTCTTATTATATCTTTATTTATTCTCTATGCAAGTTTCTTAGTTTTCGAATTTCCGTTAAGATTATTTAAGCTGTGATCAACTTTCTTGTCGTAGTAAGAAATCGTGCAACCGTTTCAAACTGGTGATCTACACTAATGCTCATAAATTAAGGATAATGCTGATACATGATGAAACAACGCTGTGGTGGGAGGTTTGTGACTAAATCACCTCGGGGTATGACCATGCGGTGCATTTGACCTGCGGTTGTCGCATGGTGGCGCTGGCAGCAGTCCACATACGCAGGGGTGTATTTGTGCATGACAGAGTACGGTGCAGCGAGTAAGTGTGCAGACGTTTTCAGACGAGCTAATGGTGACTGTGAGTTGAAAATGGTTCAAAGAACACATTATGATGACGTAATGGGGGGTAGAATACTAGGGCGACTGGAGTCTGGTCAAACACAGCAGGTCGTAGCATGGGCCCTCCGTATGCCACAAATTGTGAACTGCAGATTATAGCAACGATTCCCGCAGACAGGAAACGTGTCCAGGTGCTACAGTACGGGACGTCCATAGAGTACACCCCCACAAGAAGACCGATATCTCGCTATCAGTGCCTGCAGACGGCCCCGGAGTACTGCAGGTAGCCTTGCTCGGGACCTTACCGCAGCCACTGGAACAGTTGTCTCCAGACACACGGTCTACAGACGACTGAACAGACATGGTTTATTCGCCCGGAGACCTGCAAGTGCGTTCCACTGACCTCTGGTCAGAGGAGAGCCCATAAAGCCTGGTGTCAAGAGCACAGTAAATGGTCATTGGAACAGTGGTCTCCAGTTATGTTCACTGACAAGTCCAGGTATAGTCTGAACAGTGATTATCGCCAGGTTTTCATCTGGCGTGAACCAGGAACCAGTTACCAACCCCTTAATGTCCTTGAAAGGGACCTGTATGGAGGTCGTGGTTTGATGGTGTGGATTGGGATTATGATTGGTGACGTACAGCCCTGCATGTATTTGACAGAGGAACTGTAACAGCTGATGTGTATCGGGACGTCATTTTGCACCAGTATGTCCGCCTTTTCAGGGGTGCAGTGAGTCCCACCTTCCTCCTTATGGATGATAACGCACGGCCCCACCGAGCTGCCATCGTGGAGGAGTACCTTGAAACAGAAGATATCAGGCGAATGGAGTGACCTGCCTGTTCTCCAGACCTAAACCCCATCGAGCACGTCTGGGATGCTCTCGGTCGACGCATCGCGGCACGTCTTCAAACCCCTACGACACTTCAGGAGCTCCGACAGCCACTGGTGCAAGAATGGGAGGCTATACCCCAGCAGCTGCTCGACCACCTGATCCAGAGTATGCCAACCCGTTGTGCGGCCTGTGTACGTGTGGATGGTGATCATATCCCATACTGATGTCGGAGTACATGCGCAGGAAACAGTGACGGTTCTCTCAACTTATCACCAATATCGTGGACCTACATGTCTCTGTCGTGTGTGTTCCCTATGTGCCTATGCTATTAGCGCCAGTTTCGTGTAGTGCCACGTTGTGTGGCACCACATTCTGCAATTATCCTTAATTTATGAGCATGAGTGTACAAAACTCCGGCAATTGACACAATTAGTCGCGTTTGTGAAGCGATATACATGATCCGAGTTATCAAAAATCCAACACTTTTTTCTTTCAGAATGGCTGATATTAAAAAGAGAGTAAATATAGTTGCAGCACTTACTAATAAGCTGAAATTATTCAGTAAATTACTGAAACTGTACAGGTGACACATCATGAGTTCCTGTGGCAGCCATTGTAACCGTTACTTCCTCAAAAACGGTTCAAATGGCTCTGATCACAATGGGACTTAACTTCTGAGGTCATCAGTCCCCTAGAACTTAGAACTACTTAAACCTAACTAACCTAAGGACATCATGCACATCCATGCCCGCGTGCAGTTCCAGACTCTAGCACCTAGAACCGCTCGGCCACCCCGACCGGACGTTACTTCCACAGGCAGTGTTTATAGACTCTCTGATCTAAAGCACGCGAACACCTGTTACTCGATATTAATATGGGGCGTGGCCATCCTTGACCTTTATGACGGCTTGGACTCTGCTGGGCACTCTTGAACGTCTGAGGAGGAACCGCAGCAGGTGTTTCAAGAGCCGAAACCAGAGAAGGCAGTGACGGTGGGCGCTTCAGGCTCGCGTGAAGTCGACGTTCTGACTCATCCGAAAGGTGTTCCACTGGGTTCAACTCGTGGCTCTGGGCAGGCCAGTCCATGTCATTGTCCACGAACCATTACCTCACAGATGCCGCTTTACGACAGTGCGCATTGTCGTGCTGATACTGTCATCGACCACGAACTGCTCCCCTGTTGTACGCACTACACAATGCCGTAAAATGCATTGATATACTTTCGTATTTAGCGCATTCTTGAGCGCAATAAGGAGACCACACCCTACTCACGAGAAACACCACGGTTCAATAATACCTTTTCCTCCGTACTTCACTGTTGACTCTTCATTTAATAGTGGATAGTGTTCTTCAGGTATTTGCCAATCCCAAACTCTATCTTAGGATTGCCACAGGTTTTAGCGCGATTCATCACTCCAATTCACAAGTTTTCAGTCATCCACTGTTTTGTCACGTCCTCTCTTTAAACCAATATCGTCGCATCCACTCTTTACACTACTTGAAAAACCATATAAAAACTTGACTTGGCCGGCCATAGAAGATCTGAAATGGGTGGCTATGTAAAAATAAATTGGTTTGCATGTCTACATGTGAATAACAGTTGGCTAATGTATTTAACGAAGCTCACCCTGACAGCGCCGTAGACCATTTCGTACTCTTTTGCTTCAGATAGCTTTCTTTCCCGTTTCAGCACTTAAATCGTGATGTTTGCTCTGCTAAATCATGTACCTTCCCTTCCTACACCGCCTATGACTGCTGGAACACTTGTTTGTTTTTACGCAGATGCGAACTGAAGCTAGAAAAAGAAATGGTTCAAATGGCTCTGAGCACTATGGGACTTCACATCTGTCGTCATCAGTCCCCTAGAACTTAGAACTACTTAAACCTAACTAACCTAAGGACATCACACACACCCATGCCCGAGGCAGGATTTGAACCTGCGACCGTAGCGGTCGCGCGGTTCCAGACTGACGCGCCTAGAACCGCTCGGCCACACCCGTCGGCTGTAGCTAGAGATACTGTGTTTGATACACCAGTACAATTTCAGAAAGTTCATTTTGCACCAGTCCATGACATTCTTCTGATGCCCACCATTTCCCATTTCTGACCATTATGCCGGCCGCGGTGGTCTCGCGGTTCTAGGCGCGCAGTCCGGAACCGTGCGACTGCTACGGTCGCAGGTTCGAATCCTGCCTCGGGCATGGATGTGTGTGATGTCCTTAGGTTAGTTAGGTTTAAGTAGTTCTAAGTTCTAGGGGACTGATGACCGCAGCAGTTGAGTCCCATAGTGCTCAGAGCCATTTGAACCATTTGACCATTATGACCAGTAGATTTGTAAGTCACAAGTGAGGTATTGTCTCGTAAAAAGCCAAAAATTTGTTTCCATAAATATGTATTACCACATGTTATACACACAGAGTCAGATTTCCTAGAAAACAGAAGAGTTTTTCTATGCTCCTCTCTAATTGGTCATCGTAGTTTATGTGTGGATTTTCTACGAAGTGATTGAAACACAGCGGAACGGAACAATATGCACTCTAAACATTGGTAACATGTGGACATGCTGCACAATTTTCGATGAACCCGCACTTCAGCTGTCTAATATCGAAAGCCACATTGATCATCTTCTGCAGGACTTTGACACGATCTGTTCCACTTCACAATCATCGCTCTTCTCAACGTTCGCATCACATTTATTCTTTCTGTAAGTGGACTACAGAGACGTCCTCTCTTTCCTTCTGGTCAGTTGAAATACTCAAGATAAAAACGTTGGCTGCTGCTTCTCAGGTTTATCAACAACTGAAGTGACGAAATGGCCCAGCTAATAGTGCACTGAAATACATGCCATTATATACTCTTTGGGAATAGTAATCAGTAAAACTGCCCTATTTATTATGTATTTCTGAGTCAAACATGAGTTGTGGGGCAGTAAATATTCTTACCAATGAGTCAAGAGCACAAAATCATACATTGTATTTTTCACTGTTAAGTTTGTAAATATTATCAATTCTATTAAGACAGACAGACATATCCCAAAGGAAAAGGTATCATAAGATAAATCTACATGTGCAGCCACTTCAGTATCGAATCGATTTCAAAACTTCAACACAATTGTTCTTCAAGCAAAGTTTACTCTACCTGCCGTTCTGTACTAGGTGTTTCATCCACAGGTCCACTTAACACTGTGTTATCTATTCTACCATCAGTTACTGTAGTAGTGCTCGAAAACGTAAAGGTAGTTAAATCATCTACAAAAGAGTCTACTCTGAATTCTGAATCTTCTGCATGTTCTTCTGCAACCCCTTCCTAGCAGTTCATTACGCCATCAGCCGGATCCTCATCTGCCGTGGACCTGTGTCACCTGCATCAAGTCATTGTTACTTTCTTATAGACCTCAAGAAAGATCCACGAATATCACTATGTTACCTCTAACCATAAAAACCAACCAAATAGGGTAAATAGTATGTCTATTACATTCGAGTTTGTGCATAAACTGTTTTCGTCATGATACATATTTTTAGTAATCGTTGTACATCTACACTGTCAGCGGAAATAATTTATAATATATGAGCGGCTACATTACCGAGATAATTTGTAAAACACTATTATCTGGAGCGTTCATTATTCATTACGAACAAACAGCATTTCACTTCTATAATCAGCACGGTGGTACGTAACTAGGAATTGAATTTCCGACAACGTATTTATTTTCACGGTCGGCCTTGGAAGAAAACAAGCTGTAAACATGCTTACAAAGGACTCCCGTATTTATTTTATGCCTTAGGATGTAGGAAATGTTACTCTGAATGACATGTACTGTCGTTTACATCACATGTCAGAAGAGTAAATCCGCTGGCGATAAATTCCAGGTAAACACGTATCCATCTCTGAAGACGGTTACCTCAAATACCATCGGTAAACGTTCAGACCGTTTCTCATTTATCCACTGATATCTGAAGCCTACATACAAAGGTTATTCATACTTACCAGATAAACTATTGTGAATGTATTAATACAAATAAAATACACTGTTTGTAGTAAATAAAACAGTAAACATCTTTTAAGACCAGTCGTATATACATGGCGTTTCAAAAACAATACACATATTACAAAGTATTATGTTGTCAAAACAACTGATCGTTGCGACACGGATCTGTTACTGGAGCCTCGGGCATGGATGTGTGTGATGTCCTTAGGTTAGTTATGTTTAAGTAGTTCTAAGTTCTAGGGGACTGATGACCTCAGAAGTCCCAAAGTGCTCAGAGCCATTTGAACCATTTTTGTTATTGGAGGAACTAATACAATGTCTAGTTTATATCAATTGCTGCGAGGCGTCGGTTGTCTTCTGCTTGTTTGGTTATCGTCACATGGTGGAAAGTGGCTTCTCCTCAACAGAAATCATTGTGTGTTGTCGAGTACAGTGAAGAGATGTTTCAGATTGACGTACGAATCTAAATCTCCGAACGGATAGAACATTCGCAGATAGTATCGAAAATTTATAGAGATAGTATGTGTATATAAGCGAAAGAGTCATATCCGCCGTCGTGTTTCTGACGAAGATGTCGCTCGAATTCAGACCTTTTTCCAAAGCAACCCTAAAAATCAAATCGTCGAGCCAGTCTAGACTAACGACGCACACACTGCACTTGTACGAGATTCACCCAAAGTGAATGTGTTTAGTGAGATACCCCACTCATCTGTTTGCGGCCCATTCTTCTTTGATGGAAACACGGTTAACGGTCAGCAGTATTTTGCTACGTTACAAAACAGTTTGTTTCCGGGACTGAACGAGGACAACTTTATTCTTCAGTAAGACGGGGCACCGCCACAAAAAGAGCGTGAACATCTGAATGAAACTCCACCGAGCCACTGGAATCGTCGAAGAAAAGCCGGCACTTAGCGTGGCCTCCACGGTCATCGGATATGACGCCCTTTGACTTCATTAAGCGCAACGTTTATGCAACGACATTACTACAGAACATAGAAGCGTTGAAGAACAGGATCCGTACTGCCATAACACCAGTACTGATGGACATGCCTTGCCCGAGTTTGGAAGGAATCCGATTATCGATGTGTTGTTCATGTCGCTGGTAGAGGAGGACATACTGGACATCTGTAATCTCAATGTCGAGATTCATAAATACGTGTTCCAAGTGTCACAGTTGTAGGTCTTTGTGTTACAGTTTAATACATACGTGCCCTAGAAATACCTATATTCTTTTTGAAACGCACTGTATATTTCGAGTGACAAAGGATTCAAGATGATCTTGTATCTAGTGAGCCACTGTGACCGGTGGATACACAAAAATAGCACTCCTGTTTTCATCAAAATATTACGAAATTGTAGAGACTGTTAACTAAATACCGCATCGATCGTACCATGTCACATGAATTAATATAACACTTCTCATAAAAATAAGGTAGGGCACAGATTATTATATCAACTGATCATGCTTGTAGCGTTCTCCGGAGAAGCAACAAAAAGGTAGACTCATCCTTCTTGAGGATGCGGCGAACAGCGTAGAATCAGCGATGGAAATTGGTGAAATTGTAGTTATTACACGGAGCTAAGAATAACTGTGTCGTGATTTGAGAGCAGTTGAGTCTTAGTAATCTCATTTAGTGCTGTCTGAATACTGGAGTAGGCTGTCGGGGTAACAGCACTACCGCATGCAATTCCTGAAGCCTGGTACGAAGGAATTTCTCTTACAGTAGGAGCGTCCATCTGCAGAGCCAGGTAGTAACGATAACAAATGCCTCCATAACGGGGATTATCTTCTATATTAAAAATTTTACTAGGATATATGAAAAATTATACACAGGCTTTTCAGGAAAAGCCACAGTTAATACTGACACGAGGGCATGTAGTGTATGTTGATCTGGAGGTTTCACGGGAAGTATCTATCTACACGAACAGGACTGTATGCACAAACAGTATCAAAAATGATTTTATTTTACAGCATTGTTATTAGATATAAGATTTTCTTTACAGAACGGCGTATTATCTACTTAGAAGTACATTAAAAGAAAACTGAGTGTGAAGTCTGGCTTGTAAAGACTATTTTTCAGCAACGACGTTACTGTAGCTATGACTCGTAATAATCCTTCGACCTAAATTATTCTACGCCTGTAAAATAGTACGTTAGTGAAAAATAACATTAAGTTATATAATTACTTCTGAACACGTACATGTGTAATGAGCGATCAAAAAGTTTCCGTTTAAGGGCATTGTTTCAGCGTATATACGAAGCAGCGCGACTCCAATGCGGGTATGTAAGAACCGACTTATAGGCAAGGGATTACTGTGACGTTCGTATCGCTTCGAGAGGCGTGTGTTAAATGCGGGAAAGTGAACTATGACAAATGAGTCCAGACAAGGTTAATGTGCTGTTACTCTTTTCTTGGATGCCGAAGGGCAAACACCGGTAGACATCTATAGGAGAATGAAGAATGTGTATGTGGCAGTATGCCTGTCGAAAAGCACGACTGTGGAATGGTGCGCCAAATTCATGATAACGTAAGTCCCCGTATCACAAATGGTAACGCAATAACGTCAACTCAAGATGGAGACACTCAAGCACCCGCGCTGTAGTTCCAATCTCTTCCCATCCGATTTTCAAGCTTTCCGTACCTTAAAAAAAGCCTTGAAGAGTCGATTCCTGCCTGACGAGGATGAGCTGCAGAATATTAAGGATTTACTCACCCAGCAGGACGTGGTTTTAACAGCATCTTCAACCTAGTGAGTCGGTGCGATGATTGCCTCAGTGGTCACGGAAATTTTTCCTTATTAGCGTACCGATTCTAAACTATACGGCCCTCGAATGGAAACTTTTTTATCGCCTCCTATACCGACAAATGGATGCAGAGGCACATATCACTAGGGGTAAGATACACTCCTGGAAATGGAAAAAAGAACACATTGACACCGGTGTGTCAGACCCACCATACTTGCTCCGGACACTGCGAGAGGGCTGTACAAGCAATGATCACACGCACAGCACAGCGGACACACCAGGAACCGCGGTGTTGGCCGTCGAATGGCGCTAGCTGCGCAGCATTTGTGCACCGCCGCCGTCAGTGTCAGCCAATTTGCCGTGGCATACGGAGCTCCATCGCAGTCTTTAACGCTGGTAGCATGCCGCGACAGCGTGGACGTGAACCGTATGTGCAGTTGACGGACTTTGAGCGAGGGCGTATAGTGGGCATGCGGGAGGCCGGGTGGACGTACCGCCGAATTGCTCAACACGTGGGGCGTGAGGTCTCCACAGTACATCGATGTTGTCGCCAGTGGTCGGCGGAAGGTGCACGTGCCCGTCGACCTGGGACCGGACCGCAGCGACGCACGGATGCACGCCAAGACCGTAGGATCCTACGCAGTGCCGTAGGGGACCGCACCGCCACTTCCCAGCAAATTAGGGACACTGTTGCTCCTGGGGTATCGGCGAGGACCATTCGCAACCGTCTCCATGAAGCTGGGCTACGGTACCGCACACCGTTAGGCCGTCTTCCGCTCACGCCCCAACATCGTGCAGCCCGCCTCCAGTGGTGTCGCGACAGGCGTGAATGGAGGGACGAATGGAGACGTGTCGTCTTCAGCGATGAGAGTCGCTTCTGCCTTGGTGCCAATGATGGTCGTATGCGTGTTTGGCGCCGTGCAGGTGAGCGCCACAATCAGGACTGCATACGACCGAGGCACACAGGGCCAACACCCGGCATCATGGTGTGGGGAGCGATCTCCTACACTGGCCGTACACCACTGGTGATCGTCGAGGGGACACTGAATAGTGCACGGTACATCCAAACCGTCATCGAACCCATCGTTCTACCATTCCTAGACCGGCAAGGGAACTTGCTGTTCCAACAGGACAGTGCACGTCCGCATGTATCCCGTGCCACCCAACGTGCTCTAGAAGGTGTAAGTCAACTACCCTGGCCAGCAAGATCTCCGGATCTGTCCCCCATTGAGCATGTTTGGGACTGGATGAAGCGTCGTCTCACGCGGTCTGCACGTCCAGCACGAACGCTGGTCCAACTGAGGCGCCAGGTGGAAATGGCATGGCAAGCCGTTCCACAGGACTACATCCAGCATCTCTACGATCGTCTCGATGGGAGAATAGCAGCCTGCATTGCTGCGAAAGGTGGATATACACTGTACTAGTGCCGACGTTGTGCATGCTCTGTTGCCTGTGTCTATGTGCCTGTGGTTCTGTCAGTGTGATCATGTGATGTATCTGACCCCAGGAATGTGTCAATAAAGTTTCCCCTTCCTGGGACAATGAATTCACGGTGTTCTTATTTCAATTTCCAGGAGTGTAGATACTGCCTACAGGAAAATTAAACAGACCTTTGGAGAAGAGAGATCCACTTGTATCAATATCAAGAGCTCTGATCGAAACCCAGTTCTAAGCAAAGAAGGGAGAGCAAAAAGGTGGAAAATGGGCGATGTTCTTGAGGACAATATTATAGAAATGGAAGAGAATGTAGATGAAGATGAAATAGGAGATATGATACTGCGTGAAGAGTTTGACTGAGCACTGAAAGACCGAAGTCGAAACAAGGCCCCAGGAGTAGACAACATTCCATTAGAACTACTAACAGCCTTGGGAGAGCCAGGCCTAACAAAACTCTACCATCTAGTGAACAAGGTGTATGAGACAGGCGACATACCCTCAGACTTCAAGAAGAATATAATAATTCCAATCCCAAAGAAAGCAGGTGTTGACAGATGTGAAAATTACCGAACTATCAGTTTAATAAGCCATGGCTGCAAAAATACTACACGAATTCTTTACAGACGAATAGAAAAACTGGTAGAAGCTGACCTTGGGGAAGATCAGTTTGGATTCCTCAGAAATGTTGGAACACGTGAGGCAATACTGACCCTACGACTTATCTTAGAAAATAGATTAAGGAAAGGCAAACCTACGTTTCTAGGAATTGTAGACTTAGAGAAAGCTTTTGACAATGTTAACGGGAATACTCTCTTTCAGATTCTGAAGGTGGCAGGGGGGAAATACAGGGAGCGAGGCTATTTACAATTTGTACAGAAACCAGATGGCAGTTATAAGATTCGACGGGGACGAAAGGGAAGCAGTGGCTGGAAAGGGAGTGAGACAGGGTTGTGGCCTCTCCCCGATGTTATTTAATCTGTATATTGAGCAAGCAGTAAAGGAAACAAAAGAAAAATTCGGAGTTGTAATTAAAATCCATGGAGAGAAATATAAACTTTGAGGTTCGCCGATGACATTGTAATTCTGTCAGAGCAGCAAAGGACCTGGAAGAGAAGCTGAACGGAATGGACAGTGTCTTGAAAGGAGGATATAAGAGAACATCAACAAAAGCAAAACGATAATAATGGAATGTAGTCGAATTAAATCGGGTGATGCTACGGGAATTAGATTACGAAATGAGACGCTTAAAGTAGTAAATAAGTTTTGTTATTTGGGGAGCAAAATAACTGATGATGGTCGAAGTAGAAAGGATATAAAATGTAGACTGGCAATGGCAACGAAAGCGTTTCTTAAGAAGAGAAATTTGTTAACATCGAGTATAGATTTAAGTATCAGGAAGTCTTTTCTGAAAGTATTTGTGTGGAGTGTAGCCATGTATGGAAGTGAAACATGGATGATAAATAGTTTGGACAAGAAGAGAATAGAAGCTTTCGAAATGTGATGCTACAAAAATGACTCTGAGCACTATGGGACTCAACTGCTGAGGTCATTAGTCCCCTAGAACTTAGAACTAGTTAAACCTAACTAACCTAAGGACATCACAAACATCCATGCCCGAGGCAGGATTCGAACCTGCGACCGTAGCGGTCTTGCGGTTCCAGACTGTGATGCTACAGAAGAATGCTGAAGATTGGATGGGTAGATCACATAACTAATGTGGAGGTATTGTATAGAATTGGGGAGAAGACGTGTTTGTGGCACAACTTGACTAGAAGAAGGGATCGGTTGGTAGGGCATATTCTGAGGCATCAAGGGATCACCAATTTAGTATTGGGGGGCAGCGTGGAGGGTAAAAATCGTAAAGGGAGACCAAGAGAGGAATGCACTAAACAGATTCAGAAGGATGTAGGTTGCCGTAGGTACTGGGAGATGAAGAACCTTGCACAAGATAGAGTAGCATGGAGAGCTGCATGAAACCAGTCTCTGGACTGAAGACCACAACAACAACATACCATAATCATAAGCTGTTGTACGTAAGGTCTACCACAGCTGGAATCGCTCCCCTCACAAAACGACGAGATGCAATTGCCTGCAAAAATGGAATTCTCTCCACCCTGATGAAGCCCACTCTACATTGTTTGACCAGTTTATCAAGGGCTGGAATAAGAAACAGCGTCCTTAGAGCAACCGAGGCCTGGCAACACGAAACACAGTGAACTTCAAGAGACCATGATCGATCGGGGGAACGCCGGCCGAGGTGGCCGAGCGGTTCTAGGCGCTACAGTCTGGAACCGCGCGACCGCTACGGTCGCAGGTTCGAATCCTGCCTCGGGCATGTATGTGTGTCATGTCCTTAGGTTAGTTAGGTTTAAGTAGTTCTAAGTTCTAGGGGACTGATGACCTTAGAAGTTAAGTCCCATAGTGCTCAGAGCCATTTGAACCATTTTTTGATGGGGGAACGAGCCCCTGACTTCACTAAAACTGGAAATCCCTTAACAAAGAACGGACAGAATCAACAAAACTGAAGCTAGTTTTCTAAAACGAGGTTACTCAGTAATGTCTGTCCTTTGCAACTGCAGCCAGATCCAGACAACCCAATAACTTGTTCATTTCCTTCAAAACTTGATATCAACATCTCCTGATTCAATTGACAACGGACTTTTCTGTCCTAAATCTAGTCTAACCAATGCGCTCTGTTTAGTAATACATTGTTTTTAAGACGTAAATTGTGTTAGATGTGTCACAAACGTAAAACAGTTATGTGTCACAAACGTAAAACAGTTCTATTCCCATGACTCGTACCTCTGACGCTTTCGAAAAAAAGAAATAAAAAAGCCCCTAGTAACACTGCGTATGTCCCAGGTGTAGAATTACGAGTTCGGACCTGTGGAAATACTCAAAAGGCCGTTCTTAGCTCTTTCGGAGTTAAAAGGAACTTCTCTGTGGAGCCTTTGCGTATTTAGTCGAACGGCGCTCTACAAAGTGTTATTTTTAGTCCTGTGCGTCTTTTGCCCAAGGAGGTTATTCCATTTTTACCTTGCTTGGCTTCAGTTGAACCACACACTTTCTAGCGCGCAGCAGAGCGTCTTTTATCGTCTTTTACGTGCTGTGTGTACTCGGCACTGCGTGTCGTCCCTCTGTTTGCAGCTCACATGCTTGCGCAGTCTTGGAATAATCTCTGCTTCAGAATTCTCTCTCTAGTTCCAAAGTTTGTTTTTCTATGCGTCACATATTTCACTCGTTCTTATGACGTTTCATTACTTCTTTTTTACTTTAGTCACTGGACCGATACTGGAAGGACTGTACAAGCAACAGATAGATACGAAGAGTTGAACTACTGATAAGACGCCGTGTTGGGAGTGTAACACTCCATAAACGTAGCTCGTCATTATGACACCATCTGAAATTGTGTACACTTCTTGAGTGACAACTGCATACACGATGAGAGTGGGCCAGGTGCAGGGTAAATCTGTCTCCAAAGTCGCAGACGCAGGGGCTTTTCACGGAAGCAGCGTCAAATATTTAGCTTGCTCGTATCCATGCTGGTAGAAACACTACAGCCAGAAGCAGCTGCTGTTTGTATTTGTGGACGATACCTGATGGGCTACCAGTTCGACGTTGGACTGCGAGGAAAAAAATAATAAACGCCTTTATATTTCGTGGATATATGTTCCGTCTGTGCAGGAAACTGAAGGCAGTTTGTTTATTGCCGTACGCGTTTCGTTTCTTTTATTTGTGAAGCATCTTCAGTGGCCTGTAATAAATGTTCCTTTTTATACATATAATGAAGGTATTATGTGGTAGTTACGATATGTTTCTACGTTACATTTTGTCTTGGTTTGCTCTTGCTTTTTAAGTTAGAGTCAACTTTCGTAGTACAAGGTTCGTGATGCGAAATTATCGTTCAGAGTTACGATTTCCGCCGGCCGGAGTGGCCGAGCGGTTCTAGGCGCTACAGTCTGGAACCACGCGACCGCTACGGTCGCAGGTTCGAATCCTGCCTCGGGCATGGATGTGTGTGATGTCCTTAGGTTAGTTAGGTTTAACTAGTTTTAAGTTCTAGGGGACTGATGACCACAGCAGTTAAGTCCCATAGTGCTCAAAGTCATTTGAACCATTTTTTTTTTACGATTTCCAGCGCTGTTAACTCAACTCATGCATGTGGTCCTGGAGATGTATTCCTTAGTTTCCGTGCTCCGGCTGGCCGTTTCTGGCGTTCTTTCAACCACATTTGATTCAAGCTGGAGCATAGACACTGACGAATACATCTCCAGGACCACACGCATGAGTTTACAGCGCTGGAAATCGTAAGTAGCACCGAACGATAATTTCACATATATATATTACAGGACACTGAAGATGCTTCACAAATAAAAGAAGCGAAACGCGTATGGCAATAAACAAACTGCGTTCAATTAGTTGCACAGACGGAACATCCCTCTACGAATTTTAAAGCAACTAAGGAAAAATGACGACTGTATGATTCTTAAGCCATATAATCGCTGTGGGATGTAGAAGCTCGTTACATCTAAGTACTTTTAGTAGGTGCTTCACACACTGAGCTAGCTGAAGTCCACGTTGATGAAAGAAAGTCTAAAAGTACAGTTCACGTCAGTGGTCATATCCTCTTATGGATAATGCACTGGTGTGCAAAACGTAAGGATGCATGGCACTGCAGGGTAACATAGCTCGATGAAACTTGGACCATACATAGAAAGAAAGACTACGGTGTAGTACAGAAGGTGACTGAAAGAAATACGCAATGAGACGAATAGAAATGATTTATTCAAAGACAATCATTCCACGGAAGTCACCGAGGCTCATGATGGCCCCCTGAAAATTACAAAAGGCGGGACATATTTCTGGATAGGGTGTGTGATCGCCACGGACAGCAATGCAACGTACTCAATACTGGCTACAAGGTTAGTAAGGGTTTCTAAGGGTAGGAAGTTCCATTCCTCTACCTGTGCGGTCGACAACCGCCGGATGGTCGTTGGTGCATGTGTACGTGCTGCGATATGTTTGGCCAAGCATCCCACACGTGCTTGACAGGGTTTAATTCCGGGGGAATGGGCAGGCCGAATATCCTCTCGTTCCGGAAGCTCCTCCGTCTGTGCTGCTCGATGTGGTCGCACATTGTCACCCGTAAGAATGAAGTCAGAGCTTAATGCACGTAGGAAAGGAGTAAAGTGTCACGATAATGTTGACCAGTCAGTGTGCCGTGTCGGCATAGAACACACGAAAGTGTAACAGAGATTCTCAGGGAACGTAAGTGGGAATCCTTGGAAGAAAGGTGACGCTACCTACGAAAAACCCTCTTTAGTAAATAATGACGGCCTTGGGAGAGCCAGTCCTGACAAAACTCTACCATCTGGTGAGCAAGATGTATGAGACAGGCGAAATACCCGCAGACTTCAAGAAGAATATAATAACTCCAATCCCAAAGAAAGCAGGTGTTGACAGATGTGAAAATTTCCGAACTATCAGTTTAATAAGTCACAGCTGCAAAATACTAGTGCGAATTCTTTACAGACGAATGGAAAAACTGGTAGAAGCCGACCTCGTGGAAGTTCAGTTTGGATTCCGTAGAAATATTGGAACACGTGAGGCAATACTGACCCTACGACTTACCTTAGAAGCTAGAATAAGGAAAGGCAAACCTACGTTTCTAGCATTTTTAGACTTAGAGAAAGCTTTTGACAATGTTGACTAGAATACTCTACTTCAAATTCTGAAGGTGGCAGGGGTAAAATACAGGGAGCGAAAAGCTATTTACAATTTGTACAGAAACCAGATGGCAGTTATAAGAGTCGACGGGGACGAAAGGGAAGCAGTGGTTGGGAAGGGAGTGAGACAGGGTTGTAGCCTCTCCCCGATGTTATTCTATCTGTATATTGAGCACGCAGTATAGGAAACAAAAGAAAAATTCGGAGTAGGTATTAAAATCCATGGAGAAGAAATAAAAACTTTGAGGTTCGCCGATGACATTTTAATTCTGTCAGAGACAGCAAAGGACTTGGAAGAGCAGTTGAACGGAATGGACAGTGTCTTGAAAGGAGGGTATAAGATGAACATCAACAAAAGCAAAACGAGGATAATGGAATGTAGTCGAATTAAGTCGGGTGATGCTGAGGGAATTAGATTAGGAAATGACACGCTTAAAGTAGTAAAGGAGTTTTGCTATTTGGGGAGCAAAATAACTGATGATGGTCGAAGTAGAAAGGATATAAAATGTAGACTGGCAATGGCAAGGAAAGCGTTTCTGAAGAAGAGAAATTTGTTAACATCGAGTATAGATTTACGTATCAGGAAGTCGTTTCTGAAAGTATTTGTATGGAGTGTGGCCATGCATGGAAGTGAAACGTGGACGATAAATAGTTTTGACGAGAAGAGAATAGAAGCTTTCGAAATGTGATGCTACAGAAGAATGCTGAAGATTAGATGGGTAGATCACATAACTAATGAGGAGGTATTGAACAGAACTGGGGAGAAGAGGAGTTTGTGGCACAACTTGACAAGAAGAAGGGACCGGTTGTTAGGACATGTTCTGAGGCATCAGTGATCATAAATTTAGCATTGGAGGGCAGCGTGGAGGGTAAAAATTGTAGACGTAGACCAATAGATGAATACACTAAGCAGATTCAGAAGGATGTAGGTTACAGTAAGTACTGGGAGATGAAGAAGCTTGCACAGGATAGAGTAGCATGGAGAGCTGCATCAAACCAGTCTCAGGACTGAAGACCACAATAACAATATTAGAAGAAGATAGTGTCACAGTCCCCCCCATGAACCATGGACCTTGCCGTTGGTGGGGAGGCTTGCGTGTATCAGCGATACAGATGGCCGTACCGTAGGTACAACCACAACGGAGGGGTATCTGTTGAGAGGCCAGACAAACGTGTGGTTCCTGAAGAGGGGCAGCAGCCTTTTCAGTAGTTGCAAGGGCAACAGTCTGGATGATTGACTGATCTGGCCTTGTAACAATAACCAAAACGGCCTTGCTGTGCTGGTACTGCGAACGGCTGAAAGCAAGGGGAAACTACGGCCGTAATTTTTCCCGAGGGTATGCAGCTTTACTGTATGATTAAATGATGATGGCGTCCTCTTGGGTAAAATATTCCGGAGGTAAAATAGTCCCCCATTCGGATCTCCGGGCGGGGACTACTCAAGAGGATGTCGTTATCAAGAGAAAGAAAACTGGCGTTCTACGGATCGGAGCGTGGAATGTCAGGTCCCTTAATCGGGCAGGTAGGTTAGAAAATTTGAAAAGGGAAATGGATAGGTTAAAGTTAGATATAGTGGGAATTAGTGAAGTTCGGTGGCAGGAGGAACAAGACTTCTGGTCAGGTGACTACAGGGTTATAAACACAAAGTCAAATAGGGGTAATGCAGGAGTAGGTTTAATAATGAATAGGAAAATAGGAATGCGGGTAAGCTACTACAAACAGCATAGTGAACGCATTATTGTGGCCAAGATAGATACGAAGCCCACACCTACTACAGTAGTACAAGTTTATATGCCAACTAACTCTGCAGATGACGAAGAAATTGAAGAAATGTATGAGGAAATAAAAGAAATTATTCAGATAGTGAAGGGAGACGAAAATTTAATAGTCATGGGTGACTGGAATTCGAGTGTAGGAAAAGAGAGAGAAGGAAACGTAGTAGGTGAATATGGATTGGGGCTAAGAAATGAAAGAGGAAGCCGCCTGGTAGAATTTTGCACAGAGCACAACTTAATCATAGCTAACACTTGGTTTAAGAATCATGATAGAAGGTTGTATACATGGAAGAACCCTGGAGATACTAAAAGGTATCAGATAGATTATATAATGGTAAGACAGATTTAGGAACCAGGTTTTAAATTTTAAGACATTTCCAAGGGCAGATGTGGACTCTGACCACAATCTATTGGTTATGACCTGTAGATTAAAACTGAAGAAACTGCAAAAAGGTGGGAATTTAAGGAGATGGGACCTGGATAAACTGAAAGAACCAGAGGTTGTACAGAGTTTCAGGGAGAGCATAAAGGAACAATTGACAGAAATGGGGGACAGAAATACAGTAGAAGAAGAATGGGTAGCTTTGAGGGATGAAATTGTGAAGGCAGCAGAGGATCAAATAGGTAAAAAGACGAGGGCTTGTAGAAACCCTTGGGTAACAGAAGAAATACTGAATTTATTTGATGAAAGGAGAAAATATAAAAATGCAGTAAATGAAGCAGGCAAAAAGGAATACAAACGTCTCAAAAATGAGATCGACAGGAAGTGCAAAATGGCTAAGCAGGCATGGCTAGAGGACAAATGTAAGGATGTAGAGACTTGTCTCACTAGGGGTAAGATAGATACTGCCTACAGGAAAATTAAAGAGACCTTTGGAGAAAGGAGAGCCACTTGCATGAACATCAAGAGCTTTGATGGAAACCCAGTTCTAAGCAAAGAAGGGAAGGCAGAAAGGTGGAAGGAGTATATAGAGGTACTTGAGGACAATATTATGGAAATGGAAGAGATGAAGATGAAATGGGAGATACGATACTGCGTGAAGAGTTTGACGGAGCACTGAAAGACCTGAGTCCAAACAAGGCCCCCGGAGTAGACAACAATCCATTAGAACTACTGACGGCCTTGGGAGAGCCAGTCCTGACAAAACTCTACCATCTGGTGAGCAAGATGTATGAAACAGGCGAAATACCCGCAGACTTCAAGAAGAATATAATAATTCCAATCCCAAAGAAAGCAGGTGTTGACAGATGTGAGAATTACCGAACAATAAGTTTAATAAGCCACAACTGCAAAATACTAACACGAATTCTTTACAGACGAATGGAAAAACTAGTAGAAGCCGACCTCGTGGAAGATCAGTTTGGATTAAGTAGAAATGTTGGAACACGTGAGACAATACTGACCATACGAATTATCTGAGAAAAAGATTAAGGAAAGGCAGACCTACGATTCTAGCATTTGTAGACTTAGAGAAAGCTTTTAACAATGTTGAATGGAATACTCTCAAATTCTGAAGGTGGCAGGGGTAAAATACAGGGAGCGAAAGGCTATTTACAATTTGTACAGAAACCAGATGGCAGTTATAAGAGTCGAGGGACATGAAAGGGAAGCAGTGGTTGGGAAGGGAGTAAGACAGGGTTGTAGGCTCTCCCCGATGTTATTCAATCTGTATATTGAGCAAGCAGTAAAGGAAACAAAAGAAAAATTCGGAGTAGGTATTAAAATCCATGGAGAAGAAATAAAAACTTTGAGGTTCGCCGATGACATTGTAATTCTGTCAGAGACAGCAAAGGACTTGGAAGAGCAGTTGAACGGAATGGAGGGTGTCTTGAAGGGAGGATATAAGATGAACATCAACAAAAGCAAAACGAGGATAATGGAATGTAGTCGAATTAAGTCGGGTGATGTTGAGGGTATTAGATTAGGAAATGAGATACTTAAAGTAGTAAAGGAGTTTTGCTATTTGGGGAGCAAAATAACTGATGATGGTCGAAGTAGAGAGGATATAAAATGTAGACTGGCAATGGCAAGGAAAGCGTTTCTGAAGAAGAGAAATTTGTTAACATCGAGTATATATTTAAGTGTCAGGAAGTCATTTCTGAAAGTATTTGTATGGAGTGTAGCCATGTATGGAAGTGAAACATGGACGGTAAATAGTTTGGACAAGAAGAGAATAGAAGCTTTCGAAATGTGGTGCTACAGAAGAATGCTGAAGATTAGATGGGTAGATCACATAACTAATGAGGAGGTACTGAATAGGATTGGGGAGAAGAGGAGTTTGCCCGCATCTCGTGGTCGTGCGGTAGCGTTCTCGCTTCCCACGCCCGGGTTCCCGGGTTCGATTCCCGGCGGGGTCAGGGGTTTTCTCTGCCTCGTGATGGCTGGGTGTTGTGTGCTGTCCTTAGGTTAGTTAGGTTTAAGTAGTTCTAAGTTCTAGGGGACTTATGACCACAGCAGTTGAGTCCCATAGTGCTCAGAGCCATTTTTTAGAAGAGGAGTTTGTGGCACAACTTGACTAGAAGAAGGGATGAATACACTAAGCAGATTCAGAAGGATGTAGGTTGCAGTAGGTACTGGGAGATGAAGAAGCTTGCACAGGATAGAGTAGCATGGAGAGCTGCATCAAACCAGTCTCAGGACTGAAGACCACAACAACAACAACAGTGTCACAGTTACGTTATCCACATGGTGCTTTTAGGATAGGACGCATGAGATAATGATTAGGGCGCCTACTGAATCCTGTAGGCTAGTTTCCCTTTTGTTCAATATGCGAGCTGAATAGATCAGAAAATCATTAGTACTGGTACGGCACGACGTCCGCCAGCTGTGGAGTGTATAAGTACATACAGGAGTGACTTCTTTTCGCGGACCATTTTCCTGGAACCTTCACACAGACGTTGATTAAAACAACTCTGGTTTACCAGTTTGCTTCCTCCTTCGCGTCCGTTACTCCATGCTCTGCGCTCGTCTTGTGCCTCGTCCACCGCGGCGCTCGGAGTCATAGCGCCAAGCGTAAGTGTCCTGGTATTCTTTGCGTATTTCTTTACCCAGAAAGTTTTCCATAGTATTGTCTGGTGTCACTTTGGCACTTAGGTTTCACAGCACCTAGAGCGACCGGTGGTTTTAAATGTGTTTTTTCTTGTTTTTTTGTTTTTTTGTTGTTTTTTTTTTCTTTTCGTGTGTATTGCTGGGTGTTAAAACTGTCCCCCGTCTCTTGTTAGTAGCCGCGCGGGATTAGCCGAGCGGTCTCAGGCGCTGCAGTCATGGACTGTGCGGCTGGTAACGGCGGAATCTCGAGTCCTCTCTCGGGCAGCCCGCATCTCGTGGTCGTGCGGTAGCGTTCTCGCTTCCCACGCCCGGGTTCTCGGGTTCGATTCCCGGCGGGGTCAGGGATTTTCTCTGCCTCGTGATGGCTGGGTGTTGTGTGCTGTCCTTAGGTTAGTTAGGTTTAAGTAGTTCTAAGTTCTAGGGGACTTATGACCACAGCAGTTGAGTCCCATAGTGCTCAGAGCCATTTGAACCTCTCTCGGGCATGAGTGTCTGTGTTTGTCCTTAGGATAATTTAGGTTAAGTAGTGTGTAAGTTTACGGACTGATGACCTTGGCAGATTTCATACACATTTGAACACTTTTTTGTTATTTTCAGTACGACACCTGAAGATGGGCGTATAAGAGCACGAAACCGGTCGTGAGTTAAATGAAAGAACCTTACAACTGTAGCCTCTGGGAAAAAAAAAAAAAAAAAAAAAATAAGCCGGCCGCGGTGGTCTCGCGGTTCTAGGCGCGCAGTCCGGAACCGTGAGACTGCTACGGTCGCAGGTTCGAATCCTGCCTCGGGCATGGATGTGTGTGATGTCCTTAGGTTAGTTAGGTTTAAGTAGTTCTAAGTTCTAGGGGACTGATAACCACAGCAGTTGAGTCCCATAGTGCTCAGAGCCATTTGAACCATTTGAGCCAAAAAAAAATAAATAAAATCTGTGTGTTGGCATACAAGGGTGTAACAAGCATATATACAGATACTTTTATATGTGGTATCTTAATATGTACATACATCAGTGTGTTTCTTGTTTTTTTTCCATGTGGGACAGTCTTACCACAAAGGCTTCACAAACCTTACGACCTGATGTTTTCTGCATGGTCTTATTGCAACACTAAGTGGAACTCGACTGTCAGTATAGACTAAGCGTCTATTGCGTCCATGCATCCACACTACAACACCTGACCTGCTGCCCAGAGGAAAATAAGCTTTAATGGTTTGATTTTGCCACGACTACTTAAAGTACTAAACAACCTAAAAAAATACTTGTAATGGTTATATACGGTCGCAGGTTCGAATGCTGCCTCGGGCATGGATGTGTGTGATGTCCTTAGGTTAGTTAGGTTTAAGTAGTTCGAAGTTCTAGGGGACTGATGACCTCAGAAGTCCCATAGTGCTCAGAGCCATTTGAACCATTTTGTAATGGTTATAATTATTATTGTACGTCCGCAGCTCGTGGTCGTGCGGTAGCGTTCTCTCTTCCCGCGCCCGGGTTCCCGGGTTCGATTCCCGGTGGGGTCAGGGATTTTCTCTGCCTCGTGATAACTGGGTGTTGTGTGATGTCCTTAGGTTAGTTAGGTTTAAGTAGTTCTACGTTCTAGGTGACTGATGACCATAGATGTTAAGTCCCATAGTGCTCAGAGCCATTTGAACCATTTATTATTCTACAAATAACATAAATACTGATATAATGTTGTTCAGTACACCGTCCTCAATCACCAATAGGTAATATTATACCCGTCAATCATATATTTGCGTTTATTTATGTCTTACAGAACAATATTTGAAGTCAAGTTACCTTCCATTCAGAATGCTGATGCACTCAGCGACTGTTATATTGACGTGTAAATAATAGATTTCAGCTATCAGTTGTCCTTTTTAAATTTTATTGGCAATTAAATTTATTTATTGCCAGTAAAATTTAAAAAGGACGACTGATAGCTGAAATATATTATTTACAATTCAATATTTGAAGTGTCAGCAGCTCGTACTCTTGTAGTTAGCAGTGCTTGCTCTCGATCACGAGCCTCTGGGCTCGATCCCCAGCAGCATCGGGGATTTTTCTCCTCTCGGACCTGATGTGTGTGTTGTCCTCGTCATCACCATTTCATCATGATTAATAGTGGTAGGGCCTGCCCTCAACCAAAGCGGCGTCAAAAAAGAACAAATTTGAACCAGGGAACCAGACTCCGCAGCAGGGTAGTACCATGTAAAAAATGTCCTATGCACATTTCATTACGTCTGAGATAACTCTTCGCTTATACAAAAGGTATTCATTTTGTTATTTATTTGTCACTACATCATCAAGACAGGCGGTCTTGTATCTGTATCCCAGGTCGTTTAACAAGCAATCATTATTGAACAAATCTATATAAATTAAAGTGTTAGTGGGTGAAGTAGACTATACCGCCATAACTACCCGCCACCATTCAATTGTTATTGTATCTGCTACTACCCTAGGGTTCCATGTTGTCCGCTGTAGTCGTTGGTTGTCGGTAGTTAGTGTGGCTATGGAGATACGAGTGTCTGAAGTGGTCACCATCACATTACGGTGATCACCAGGACATTTTCCGTCTCTTTCGTATCAGTGTATGTTTCAACGGAAAACATTCGAGATCTGCAACGTTCTAGAGCTTTTAGGAATATTCTCGAATGTTAAAGAATGTTTTTGAAGGTCTTAGAATATCTTCGAGTATTCTAGAATGCATCTTGGAAAGGTACATATCGCATTCGCCATCATTCCGGCAACTGAACAGATAGAGGAAAAACTCATTGAAAAAATATATCATCTTATGCAGAGAAAACACGTAAACAAAGATTTATTGTATGGATGAACAATTTTCGCAACGGAAAAATTACGTATTTCAACAAACAAATCATCGAATACAGAATATGATAGCAGAGGAAGAAAAAATATTAAAATCCATTTAAACAGTGATGAAGTAATACTTCCCAACATATTTCATAAATCCACGCAATGTTCGCCTCATTGCCTCGCAATAAAGCTTCTGGACAGTATCGTAGAAGCGAAAATGTTAACCAGAAAAGAAAAAGACAAGTCAGTATTCATACCACTCATTCCACCATACCTACTATTCACCTTTAAAAAGCCCTGATTCCCGTTACGATTAGCGTACAGTTTGAATATTCATGAAGCACCATGCCAAGCATTCAAATGTAGCGGAGTAAATTTAAAAGAATCTTGTTTCCTGCACCGACAACCACACACTGCGATTTCGCGTGTTGGAAAGCCACAAAACTTATTCGTATTTGCACCCGAATTCAAAACACCAAACGTAGTTTACAAGAAAAAATAGGAATAAGATCGTTGTTTTACAAATGAGATGATTAACTGCAATTTTTTTCTAATGCAGAAAACAAATAAAAAAGACCAAGAGAAGTTCTAGGGGACTGATGATCTCAGAAGTAAAGTCCCATAGTGCTCAGAGCCATATCGTCAACATCGGAATCTTTCGCCAAATATTTCAACAAAATTATGTTAGAAAGCTAATTTGTTCCGTAAATTTGTAATAATTACATGAGATGAGAACTTAGATAGGAGGAACTTGAAACCATACAAAACGTGGCTGCGAGGTAACGTGATATCCTGGTTCTTTCAAATGACAATGCATAACTTAAGGGCATTTCGAGTGACACCTCCATACAGATTCTGCACGACTGCAGTACTGTTCGAACCCCCAAATTCAGAAGGTCGTTATTCTACAATGACTAGTATGCCCGTCCCTCCGCTGTATATCCTCTCACTCCCATATTCAGCAGCAGTACAACTAGAATATTTTCAGCCCTTCGTCCGTGACAGTTTCACTGCAGCTGCATCCACATCTATATTATGCATCCACGCTGTTGTGTGTGGCGAGAGGAACTTTGCGTTCCACTGCAGCCTATACCATTTCCCGTTCCAGTCGCGAATGTTTCACTGTTTTTTGGTAAGACTCCGAGTGAGCTCAGATCTCTTCAAGTTTACCGTCGTGATATTTCCGCGAGATATACATAGGACGAAGCAATATATCGGCTGACTCTTCTAGGAAAGTACACTCTCGGAATGTTATTGGTAAACCACGCCGTGATGCACAACGTCGCTCTTGTAGCACATACCTCTGGAGCTGAATGTCCATCTCGGAGATGCTTCCTCGATGTTAAACGAACCTGTGGTGTAAGACGCTGTTCTTCTTTGGACTTCTTTTATTCCATATATTGCTTACATGAAGACTCCGCCTGTAAACATCAGTAGGGGACAAATTGGTTGTTTTGAGACATTGTAAACTTCCAATAAAATCTCATAAACATTTTCCAAGCACATCCATTGTCACTTTTTTAATTCAGACAAGCCATTGTTTTCGACTTTTTCTAGAATATCAGCTTACATGGCTATGTAAGCCGAAAACCAGTAAACACAATAAAAGTAATGTTATAGAACAAAAGCAAACTGGTGCTTTTCATTTATTATAATGTTCTACCAAGAAACCACGGATGATTCTGTTAACATGATATCTGAATATTTTTTTTTTAAATTATGAGTTCCATTCAACATTTTATTGTTGAAAGTACATCACTGAGTACTTAAGATTGTTTAGTTGCAGATTGTGCACATTTAACTTGACTTGCCATTGATTTACCACTTTTTGCTTACTGGGCAAAGTAGCATTGCATTGCTGTGAAACCTATGGAAAATACCTATAAAAAATTTACAGGTTGCAATATTTAGCTACAATTTTCTATCGTTCGACAGACTTCAATGGGTTGTAGGAGGTGTTTTGAAGAACAAATCAAGGACAGGAACCCGTGTCCGCTAACGTCGTCGAACGATACTACGGGATGTCGAAGTAATAGGCTCCGGCGCCTACAAAAAGGCCACCCCGTTACCAGCAAATGTAACCTTGTACGCTGACGAACCGTGGATGGAACGTCTCGCAGTGTTGTTTGGTATTCCGTGATCGCGACCGATTGCCACTCTCGGCAGTGGAGAAGACTGAGCTAGCTGCTCCGAAGAAAGGCCTCGTCTCTTATGAACGCGATGTTCTGCTGTCTCGGTGGATGACCGTTTCGGACAAGGGTTTCCATCTTCAGTTTATTTTTCTCACGTATACCGGAAAATTTTAGAGGTTTTAGAGGGTTCCACCAGAAAAATAAACTGCGGATGGAAACCTATGTCCGAAACAAGAGAGTATCAGATTCATCCGCCCCGATAGCTGAGTGGTCAGCGTGTCGGATTGCCATCCTACGGGCAAAGGGTTCGATTCCCGGCTGGGTCGGGGATTTTCTCCGCTCAGGGACTGGGTGTTTTGTTGTCTTCATCGTCATTTCATATCCATCCGGCGCGCAGGTCGCCCAATGTGGCGTCGAATGTAATAAGACCCGCACCAAGGCGGCCGGACCTGCCCCGCAATGTGCCTCCCGGCCAATGACGCCAAACGCTCATTTCATTTCCATAGCACACAAGGCTTTTCCACGCAGCAGCTAATTCCAACTTCTCTACTGGAGATCATGGCAATCGATCACGAGAATAACGAACAACACTGCGAGACGTTCGGGCTTACGGTCCGTCAGCGTACAAAGTCACGTTTGCTGCCGAAGGGGTGGTCTGGTGGCATGTGTCGGCGCCTATTACTTCGACGCTCCGTAGCGTCGTTGGATAACGTTTCCGGACACGGGTTCTTATCCTTGTTTTGTTCCACGGAACACCATCTACAGTTCCTCGAAGTTTGTTCAAATATTTCTGGAACACCTTATATACTGTAGCAGCATCTCCGAACAGCCCCATGCGACTTCGTACGTTAACGTTTGAAACAAAAAATTTATTTCAGTGAAGCAAAACACAACGATTTTTCTTCGTTAGAATCTTAGCCAGGATCATACGGAATTTGCTCTCGCGTTGACTTTACTCAAAGCAAGGTCGTCTCTCAAGGTGCTACCTGGGTCCAGAAGCATGGACACTTCCTACTTTTGCGTCTTGAAGCAGCTACTGCGGCCTCTGTCTTCGTCGGTAGATCCACCGGCGATGTCCGGCGTTTTGCAGCTGCCGCCGCCTCCCCAGCGCCTGGGGCGGAGTGTCTGCAGCGTACTTTCACTGAGCCGAGGCGCCCTCTAGCCGGGACCGGCTCGCGAGCTCCGCGCCCGTTACGCAACGGACGCCGTCAGACACGGCCACTTTCCCAAACCGGCTGACGTGCAAGTGAAAGCACTCGGCGGGCCAGGGCGAGATTTGGCAGACTGGATCCGCGGCGCCCATACTCACGCGTCTCAGCCGAACGACCTGCTATTAATGCATTTACTTCACCTGGCAAAATTTTAGTCTTGTGCCCTCTCTTGCTTCTACCCTGTCATGCTTAGTGAGGTAACAATGTGTTATACATAGTATACAAGCTGAAAATCGTACTACTAATCCATACTCGTTATAAAAATTTGTGTATGTGTGTGTGTGTTGGTTCAAATGGCTCTGAGCACTGTGAGACTTAACATCTGAGGTCGTCAGTCCCCTAGAACTTAGAACTCCTTAAACCTAACTAACCTAAGGACATCACACGCATCCATGCCCGACGCAGGATTCGAACCTGCGACCGTAGCGGCGGCGCGGTTCCGTACTGAAGCGCCTAGAAGCGCTCGGCAACGCCGGCCGTCACACCGTACCAGTCCTCGCACCAAGGAGAAATCATTAGCAGTACCGGGAATCGAACCCGGGACATCCGCATGGCAGTGATCTACCCAGACCATTCAGCTAGGGAAGCGAACTGGACATGCGGAGGCATCAAGTAATTGTCAGTTTTAACCTGACGATGGCCTAAGAAGCCGAAACCGTTTCTTGACTAAATTACTATCATTTTAAAGAACATTAGGAAAGTGTTTCCTATTTAATATTAACAATTGACAATAGCAAGTCTCTCGGTGTCATTCAGAAAAATTACTATTATTATTACTATTATTATTATTATTGTAGTCATAATAATTGGTATAGTAATGCATATATAATACTGCAGTAATATTAAGTTCCTCCGAAAAGAGACCGAGCGAGGTGGCGCAGTGGTTAGACACTGGACTCGGGACTCGGGAGGACGACGGTTCAATCCCGCGTCCGGCCATCCTGATTTAGGTTTTCCGTGATTTCCCTAAATCGCTCGAGGCAAATGCCGGGATGGTTCCTTTGAAAGGGCACGGCCGACTTCCTTCCCCATCCTTCCCTAATCCGATGAGACCAATGACCTCGCTGTCTCCTTCCCCAAACAACCCAACCCAACCCCTACGAAAAGAAAAAAAAGAAAAAAAAACATATTAACGGATACGCATAGAATCAGTGCAGAGAAGAGGCATCGGAGAGGGGCGAGAAGTAATAAGCTAAATTTACTAGATGTGGTGGACGAAAAATAAGTCCGAAACAAGCACTGATAAGGAAAGCGTCTACAATGTGATACAAATATTAGTTCGTTCTTGAACAGAAAGAAGGCTGCTGGCAGATGCGAAAGGAGAGCTTCGCCAACATTAACAAACAAGGCTTTAACTTGTTCTTCAATGCAACGCGGTTTTTAATGTCATATATTATTCGGTGGCTTCTTTCAGAATCATGCGGCTGGAATAGCGAGGGAGATGAAGAAACAAGTGTTGCACGCCTAGCCGCTGCCAAGAAGCTACACGTGTCAGGTCTCGTACTGTACTTATCGATGTTTACACGCATTTGTTATGCGCAGAGAAGTACTGAGGACATAAATGACTACGAAACCAATGAAGAAAAGTGTGTGAAAACCATGTCACCAGCCGGTCGCATCAACCACAACTGAGCGTCACGACTGACGTGATCAAACAGTCGAATATTAAACTCATATTTTACACAAGCATTCATGCCTAGCTCGAATAATACGAAGTTTTGGCTTCTTGTACCGACATGAAGAACACGTCACAGTAGTACTGATTCGGAAATCAAAAGACAGAAGAAGCATTTGTTTTACATTAGGTGCAAAAAGTTTTTCAAACTCTGCATTGCTTGTAGGCAAGAGCTATTTCATCCAGCTTCTTATTACTAGTTTAGATGCTTATCCTAGATTATCCCTAGACCTTTTATTTTATTGTTAGGGTAAATACGATGCTGAAAAAAAACGCAACACCAAGAAGGAGTTGTGCGACATACACGAAAGTTGGCAGACGCGCGCGTTTTCTAAATTTGAAAGAAGCGCCACTATGAATACGCAAACTATGTTTGCTTTAAATATACTCTGTAACAGTCGTGGGCCTTAGCTACCTTTGAGACTGGACGTGGGGAGTTGGTGTAAGTCAAGAATTCCTTTTAGGGCGACAAAGACGCCATTGTGAACATTTCACTGAGTTTGGACGAGGCCGTGTCATATGGCTACGAGAAACTGGATGTTCCTTTTGCGATACTGTAGAAAGACTTGCCACGAATGCAACCATTGTACATGATTGCTGGCAGCGGTGGTCACGAGAATGTACGGTCGCAAGATGATCCGGCTAAGAATGGCCACGTGGCATTACCGACAGGGAAGGCCACACAGCTGCGGAGGTGGACAACTGTTTCTATTGGCGTTTCTGTTTTCAAATCTTCCATTAATTTACGGCAATATTATTAACGACTCGCACTATTTGTTTTTGGAAATTTATGGTAAGGCCTTACGGGACCAAACTGCTGAGGTCATCGGTGCCTAAGCTTACACACTATTTAATGAAACTTAAACTAACTTACGCTAAGGACATCACAAACATCCATGCCCGAGGCAGGATTCGAACCTGCGACCGTAGCGGTCGCGCGGCTCTAGACTGTAGCGCCTAGAACCACTCGGCCACACCGGCCGGCGAAAATCACTCCACCTCCACCTACTTGCACATGTGGGACACAGTGCTGACGGTGTTCGATGTTCCCTGCTTGTTTCCAAACACGTTGGCTGGAATTAGCAGGGTACAAACTTATCGCAATTCTGCCCATAAACATATTTAATACTGGGGCGTTATTTTTGTATTATGCTAAATATACAGTTTTCCTACTATTTTTATGTTTTATTCAGCTGCAGCTGACGTAATGCAGCAAATACGAACGTTATTGTACACTATTTAACCCATGGCGGAATAACCACTAGCACTTGTTCCGTTGTGACCACACACAGCTGTTCATCTCGCCAGCAGTTCCAGCCAAATGGGTAAACACCACGCTATAATATTTCTGACCTTTCGTACACGTTGTGTAATGCTCCAACCAAATATCCCGCAACAGTATTTCTGATCTTTGTTATTTAAAGGCTGATTTCCACAATTAACGAGCCCTGTCATATTTACTGTGCTCATAATCTGAAGATGATGCCGGAACCAGTCAATTTAATAAATGAGAGATGTAGAGATCTTGATTTTTTTTATCCCTAACAGATCGGTGTTACATACCGACCACGTTGGTTAAAATTATGGCTGCTGTATTACTTTCCAAAGGTGGAGCAACATGTCATAATGTATTGTCTCATCAGCGTACATATTCTGTAGCTTCGTTATTGTAATTAAAGCTCATCTAAGAAACGAATATCTTTGTTATTCCATTATCAACGCGTGGCTTTTAATGAACCCGCACAAATAAAACAACGGTGTGTTTCAAAAGTTCATTATCCGTTTTGATTACATCACTTATTTTGGTACAGTTCAGAGAACGTACATCGCAATGAGAAGAACTTCATAGTTGGCCACACCAGCTGATATCGGAAACAACTAGTTCCATTAGAAAAGACGTACATTCTGTTCATTCAGCTCCATTCAAAGAAGAAGTCGTTCTTGTTTATTGACGGAGGAAAGAGAGCAGAAGAAAAGACGAGCAACGCGAAGTCAGATGACCAGCCGAGATAAACTCGCTTTCAACGTCAGACCAAAGTCACCATGACGTAATTAAATGTTATTACACTCTCATCTGTCGTCAGCAAGCTGTAACAGCTGTGGAAATTTACTGAACGTGATAGTAGTTAGCGCACTGAAATACTGGTAAGTAGCCTATCTCCAGCCTAATCTCTCAGATAAGACGAGAACAGCACGAAAGAAGCTGCATAAAGACATTTAAATTATACGCTGTGAAAACAATATTATATTGGTGAAGTGTACAGCTTTCATCGAGAAATGACTTCTTTTTTTTATGTGAACGTAGGGTTTCCGGCGTGTAAAATTACTGCTGATGAAATCTTCCTGGGCTTCCATCCAGATGGAAGTCCTAGAAGTTGGATCGACTTCGTTTTTATCTAAAATTTTATAAATTTGGATACGTAACATTCGAGTCATTCTTATTCCTTAATTTTTGTCAGGCGTCATAAGCATGGATTTAAAAATAAAATCAAACAAATAATAATAAATCTCAGATGCGATTATAAAAGAAGTTTTAAAACGTAAACTGTTCACCTTATGATTTTGCGATAGCGGCATAATGTAGGCCTATTAGTGAAGGCAAAAATGTCTAATATTAATCACGAGAAGAAATTTCAAAATGCTGCGCTTGAAAGTTAACGCACGTGGAAACGGAAAGACGGCTTTCCCTTGACTCACCGCCTCTTAGCTTCCGATATTAACACCCCAAAAGTGGAATACAGCTGAGATATTTGTGAAGAACAGCAATTTACAATTAGGAATTAATGTCATTTTTTGAGACTTTTATTAGCATGTTTTGTATAAAAATAATTTCATGCGATGACATTCTGAAGAGTTTCACTGATGTAACTACAATAAATCTATAACAAGCAGAGCGCACATGTGGTGATCAATTGTACTATGACCTTAAAACGCAAAAAAAGAGAATGTCAGATGTACTTGTTTGCCCGTAGGTAATTTTCGAACAAGAAACAATGTTTATTTCTCTCATATGTCTCTCAAACTTCATATTTTTTATCATAATTCATGTGTATGACTTCGTAAAATGATGATTCACATTTCTGGTGCTGACACTCAGCGTTCTGCTCAAATGTTTCCTGGGAATGATCACTCTTAACATGTTCTTGTAACCAGTTGTCGGTATGAAACTATAAAATCGCTGTAGTGAAACATTCTTTCTAAGTCTGCTGATATCTTGTGAGTTTACTAAAACGTTCTTCTTTTCGTAGGTAAGATGCCGAAAGTGAATTTCTACGCGCCAAGCAAGGCACTGCATCGCTGACCTCGGCACGCCGTTCCCTGCGCCCTGCTAGGTAAGCCCTACGACGACAGCTAATGAGATTTCTCCGCAGCTGCAAGGCGTGAAGTGCATCAGCTGCCGGGAATCTACGGCGCAGCATTTTCAACGCGGACCGCTGTTAGTGTGTTGTTAATATTCGCCCCACTTCATGCTATGAGACGGTAATTCCCTGGTGAACCTTATTGAAGAACAAGCAGGACGTCACTAGACTACACCTAGCATGTACAGTAGTGAACGACACTGCGCATTAAATTACACAACGCTGTTGTGTACAGTATTGAACTGGTTTGAAGTATACTGCACTTCCACTGAGAATAACAAATCATTTTTACCGTTACATCTGCAATGCTTAATAACAACATACTCACTTCTTCGTACATTAGACCTTGTGTCTTTGTCCAAATAACGTACACGCTCGTTAGTTTCCTCCTCATTCTTTCAGTGCATTAATTTCTGAATTTCTGACATGTTTCTTGTTGGTTAAAATGGGGACAGCGATAATCGCTCGTCATTGAGGTTCTGTGTACCGCCACGCGGCCATTCGCAGTAAGTACTCTCACTAGGATTGGTAACATTTGTTTCTTCCTTCTTTTTCGAACATTTTCAAATATGTCACCGCTGATGTCCTTTTCTTTACCACGAAAATTCAAGAAAAGCCCCACCCCTCCTTTCCGTTCCACCGTCCAACCACAGCGTTTACATTCTGGAAGATTTCCCTAAATCGCTGAAGACCAAGTCCACAACGCTTCCACCGAAAAGGAAATGGGCGGTTTCTTTCCCTTTCCTTACACTATCCGCCCCTAATGACCTCGTCCGCGTTGGGACACTCGGTCCTAACTATTCTATGACCGTTTACAGCACCCCTCTCCCCTCCCCGATGACGACAGGACGCGTACTCCACGAAGTACCGAAGGCTTTAAGGAGCCGTCACAAGTTCGTTAGCACTCAACTGTCAACCGCGACTAAGAGAGATTGCTCGGAACTGGGTCGAAAGTGCGCACTTCTCGAACGATGACGTCCCCGATGTTCTCCGTAACATTAAGGTTAGGTGACGTTGCACCTTCGTAAGCACTGTCGTGTCCGTGGAGTGTTTCTCAGAATTCAGTGAGACGTTTCAGAAGCCATATGGTGATGCACTGTCTCAGTGAACATTCTGGGCGCGTGTAAGGTGAAGCAGGCAAACAAACGGATACACATGCTCGTATAGTAGGTTCCTCACAGGCGAATCAGGGTGTCCATGAAAACAGCTTCCACTCGAGTCCTTCGTCAAATGCCTGAATGATGCCCTGTTGGCAAGGGGAATGCATGTCAGTCAGGTTTTCAACGTACTCGCACACAATCAACGTGCACTAATGTCTGTGTCAACTTATTAGTCAAAGTGATGCGTTCCGCCCTTCGAGTGTCCAGTGACTGTATTCCTGCGCCCGTTCTGTACTCGGTGCCGCGTGGCCTGTAGAATGCACTGAGCAGAGATACACTTATGGGACAGTGCCTCTGCAGCTGATAGGTATTGATGGCATGGCTTCTTGATGGTTGTTGCTGACCAGCACTGAATTGGAAACAGGTTTGTTAAAACGTGTCGATACTTGTCGTCGACTCCTCTCATAGACATACTGGAAATTGATTTTCTTCAAATATAGGTACTCAATGTGTACACTTGTTAGAGTGGCACGTAAAAAGTTAATTCCGAGCACGATCCTGAAAATACTCTTGTTCATGATTCGTCCCCTCTATCTTGAGTTCCACGGCCATGTTGAAAACCAACAGCCAATTACAAAACTGGAGATAACTCGTAACTCGTGTGAGTATGTCTCTCTCTCTCTCTCTCTCTCTCTCTCTGTCTCTGTGTGTGTGTGTGTGTGTGTGTGTGTGTTATACGGGGTCTACAGACGCATCTGCTGTCGTTGTAACTGCGCCTAGACACCCCATATCACAAACACACACACACACACACACACACACACACACACACACACAAACACACACACAAAACAATTTTTGTTCATAATGAGTGTGTATATTACGTAAAAGTCGTTTTCAAGGAAGAAGTCAAATGTCAGGCAGAAAACGATGCAGTACATTGTACTAAATGAGATTACATATCACCGGAAGTTTTCTCAGTTACCCTAGAGGAAGTTTTCAGGGCTCTAAACTGGGAGAAAGAAAAGAGTATCTGTATACCCACTTCATCTTCATTTTGATGATGACGATGGACTATTTGCCACTAGGGTCAATAAACGTGGGCGAAAAATGGAAAAATAGTTACAAATCGAACTTAAAATTCACATTTAATTGGCACGTCCAGCAGAAAATTGTACAAAGTAGCAATGAAAACATAGATCCACTCGATAGGTTTTTGTATTTTGTGCAGTTGAAGACAACATGTGGATGGATGCAAAAATAAATAAATAGAAGATTAAAACTGTGCAGTATTGCTCTTTTCTAGAATGAACAGTGATTTCAAGACTAAGTTTTCGATTTGCTAAGATGAAAAGATTACAATCGATGTGAGTGAGACACGGCCTAATAATGAAAATATCATTAAATAGCTAAGGTTCACTCAACGGGCAATGGAGAGGTCGATGTTGGGAATTATTAGGAAGGACAGGAAAGCAAACATATGGTACAGAAAACAGAATGGAGTGGAGGACGTTATTATGACTGTGTTCAAAGGGAGGTGACCATGACATGCAACTAGGCGAGTGGGTGGCAGGCGGACCAAGCAGGTTCTTCGTTGGCTTTCATAACAGAAGATCGAGATATTGACGTCATGGAACGATGGTACACAATATTAGAAAACATACAGGAGGAACATGGATGTTTACAGCTGAAGACCGTGATGCAGGGAAAGTCTGATGAGGACCTCGGTTTGGCAGCGGATGTCATTGGTTGATTATAGTAACGACGACCAGGTCAAAATAATTTTTTCTGTAAGTTCAGGTAATACCGAAAACAGTGGTAAATACTATGGGATCGGCTTGTCAAGTAAAAGTAAGAAGATGATCTTAAACCAACGTGGATTCAAAAGTCATTTGCTATATTTTACAAATAATACAGGTAACACCGAAAACAGTGGTAAATACTATGGGATCGGCTTGTCAAGTAAAAGTAAGAAGATGAGCTTAAACCAACGTGGATCCAAAAGTCATTTGCTACATTTTACAAATTTTTCTTGCGATATGTTCAAAGCATCCTTCCTCCGCCTGAATTCTGGAGTCTGGTGCGCACCACCGTGACATTCGAACGCTCTCGGATACTCCTGGCACAGTGAGTACTGTCTACCCTGCTTCCGCAGCTCATCTACGAAGAAACTAATAATCATTAACATATGTTGCACAACCCATCGACCAGCAGCAACACCATAGGAAAATATCCAATGGGTAAGTCAACAGAGAGTGCAGGTCAAGTATCTGGATCACTACTGTCTGTCCACCGAGCGAGGTAGTGGGGATCAACGCGCATTCAAACACGACAAAGATACAAGCATGATGTATAGACGGATTGCTAATAATATGTCATCCTAGAAGTCTAATTATGTGTTGCCTAGAAAAGAAACTGAAGCATCGAGATGTGGAGGAGGAAACGAAATTGAACCTTCAAGAGCAGAGAGGATATGTGATGTAACGTCAGTGATTACAAAATCGAGTCAGATTCACAAGGAACTTGTCAATATAAGCCAACTTACCACTACGACGTAGCATCTCTTCTCGCCTCGATGCATGCGCTTATTCTGTTGAGAAAGGTGTCATGCAGTCGTTGTATCCTTTCGTCAGGGAAGCTGGCCCGCAACTGTTCCAACTGGTCCTTGATATACTGGCGCTGGGACGGCGTTTCCATCCGTCCTGGTACGACCCATGTTCTACGAGGGACAGATTTGGGGATCATGCTGACCATAGGGGTTCCTCAACATCACACAGACTGTTCACAGAGACGTCTGCCTTGTATGGACGAGAGTTGTCCTGCTAAGAAATGATACCGTGATACTGTCGCATGAGAGGTAATCGCTTGAGAGGTAACACGTGAGGATGCAGGAACTTCGTGACTTAACGCTGTGCCGTCAGAGTGCCCTTATTCACACCACCTGTGATCTGAAGTTATACCCGAAGGCTCTCCACAACATGACGCCGGGATTAACAATGCTGAGCGTCTCCAAAACGTTGGAAGGTTGAGAACCTCTCCCAAGATCGTCACGATACTAACCGACTATGGTCATCTGGGACAGTGCAGAACCGCGATTCATCGCTGAATACAATGCAATGCCATTCATCAGCAGTCCATTCTTCCTGGCCACGGCATCACTCTAAACGCAACCATTTGTGTTGTGTTGTTAACGGCAGCCTACGCTTGGAACCGTAATACTCTATCTGGTTGCTGACAGTCTCTAATAGTGCGGAATAACAGAGAATGTTGCTGGCAGCTCATTATTTTTTTCGGATGGCAGGCATAGACGCGATGAGATTAGCTTGAAGCACAATATGATGATCCTACTCTGTGGTGATCAGTTGTGGTCGATAGGGATCTTACGTTGAGTATGCCTGCCCTCACATTTCCATGCAGTGCAACGTCGGACGACTGTCGAATGGATGTTGTACGATTCGGCCAACTGGCTAAATGGAGACCCATAGTGAGATATCTTTTAAATCCTGTCAGGTGCTGATAACTTTGTCTCACACGAGTACGCAGCACCTCAGTGTCCTTCACAGTGATCACGCAATATCAGACGCCGTTCACGCTCCTTGTACAACCTACCAAGCCTCGTAATAAGAGTAAACAGGAACAGCACTAGTGCACTCTGGTGACCGTTTGCCTGTCATGCCGGCAGGGGTCGCCGAGCAGTTCTAGGCGCTACAGTCTGGAACCGCAGGTTCGAATCCTGCCTCGGGCATGGGTGTGTGTGAGGTCCTTAGGTTAGTTGGGTTTAAGTAGTTTTAAGTTCTAGGGGACTGATGACCTCAGCAGTTAAGTCCCATAGTGCTCAGAGACATTTGAACCATTTTGTAGCTCTCATGCAGCTTTACTGTATGATTAAATGATGATGGCGTCCTCTTGGGTAAAATATTCCGGAGGTAAAATAGTCCCCCATTCGGATCTCCGGGCGGGGACTACTCAAGAGGACGTCGTTATCAGGAGAAAGAAAACTGGCATTCTACGGATCGGAGCGTGGAATGTCAGATCCCTTAATCGGGCAGGTAGGTTAGAAAATTTAAAAAGGGAAATGGATAGGTTAAAGTTAGATATAGTGGGAATTAGTGAAGTTCGGTGGCAGGAGGAACAAGACTTCTGGTCAGGTGACTACAGGGTTATAAACACAAAGTCAAATAGGGGTAATGCAGGAGTAGGTTTAATAATGAATAGGAAAATAGGAATGCGGGTAAGCTACTACAAACAGCATAGTGAACGCATTATTGTGGCCAAGATAGATACGAAGCCCACACCTACTACAGTAGTACAAGTTTATATGCCAACTAACTCTGCAGATGACGAAGAAATTGAAGAAATGTATGAGGAAATAAAAGAAATTATTCAGATAGTGAAGGGAGACGAAAATTTAATAGTCATGGGTGACTGGAATTCGAGTGTAGGAAAAGAGAGAGAAGGAAACGTAGTAGGTGAATATGGATTGGGGCTAAGAAATGAAAGAGGAAGCCGCCTTGTAGAATTTTGCACAGAGCATAACTTAATCATAGCTAACACTTGGTTCAAGAATCATAAAAGAAGGTTGTATACCTGGAAGAATCCTGGAGATACTAATAGGTATCAGATAGATTATATAATGGTAAGACAGAGATTTAGGAACCAGGTTTTAAATTGTAAGACATTTCCAGGGGCAGATGTGGATTCTGACCACAATCTATTGGTTATGAACTGCAGATTGAAACTGAAGAAACTGCAAAAAGGTGGGAATTTAAGGAGATGGGACCTGAATAAACTGAAAAAACCAGAGGTTGTAGAGAGTTTCAGGGAGAGCATAAGGGAACAATTGACAGGAATGGGGGAAAGAAATACAGTAGAAGAAGAATGGGTAGCTCTGAGGGATGAAGTAGTGAAGGCAGCAGAGGATCAAGTAGGTAAAAAGACGAGGGCTAATAGAAATCCTTGGGTAACAGAAGAAATATTGAATTTAATTGATGAAAGGAGAAAATATAAAAATGCAGTAAATGAAGCAGGCAAAAAGGAATACAAACGTCTCCAAAATGAGATCGACAGAAAGTGCAAAATGGCTAAGCAGGGATGGCTAGAGGACAAATGTAAGGATGTAGAGGCTTGTCTCACTAGGGGTAAGATAGATACTGCCTACAGGAAAATTAAAGAGAACTTTGGAGAGAAGAAAACCACTTGTATGAATATCAAGAGCTCAGATGGCAACCCAGTTCTAAGCAAAGAAGGGAAGGCAGAAAGGTGGAAGGAGTATATAGAGGGTCTATACAAGGGCGATGTACTTGAGGACAATGTTATGGAAATGGAAGAGGATGTAGACGAAGATGAAATGGGAGATAAGATACTGCGTGAAGAGTTTGACAGAGCACTGAAAGACCTGAGTCGAAACAAGGCCCCGGGAGTAGACAACATTCCATTAGAACTACTGATGGCCTTGGGAGAGCCAGTCATGACAAAACTCTACCATCTGGTGAGCAAGATGTATGAGACAGGCGAAATACCCACAGACTTCAAGAAGAATATAATAATTCCAATACCAAAGAACGCAGGTGTTGACAGATGTGAAAATTACCGAACTATCAGTTTAATAAGTCACAGCTGCAAAATACTAACGCGAATTCTTTACAGACGAATGGAAAAACTGGTAGAAGCGGACCTCGGGGAAGATCAGTTTGGATTCCGTAGAAATGTTGGAACACGTGAGGCAATACTAACCTTACGACTTATCTTAGAAGAAAGATTAAGAAAAGGCAAACCTACGTTTCTAGCATTTGTAGACTTAGAGAAAGCTTTTGACAATGTTGACTGGAATACTCTCTTTCAAATTCTAAAGGTGGCAGGGGTAAAATACAGGGAGCGAAAGGCTATTTACAATTTGTACAGAAACCAGATGGCAGTTATAAGAGTCGAGGGGCATGAAAGGGAAGCAGTGGTTGGGAAAGGAGTGAGACAGGGTTGTAGCCTCTCCCCGATGTTATTCAATCTGTATATTGAGCAAGCAGTAAAGGAAACAAAAGAAAAATTCGGAGTAGGTATTAACATTCATGGAGCAGAAGTAAAAACTTTGAGGTTCGCCGATGACATTGTAAATCAGTCAGAGACAGCAAAGGACTTGGAAGAGCAGTTGAACGGAATGGACAGTGTCTTGAAAGGAGGATATAAGAGAACATCAACAAAAGCAAAACGAGGATAATGGAATGTAGTCAAATTAAATCGGGTGATGCTGAGGGTATTAGATTAGGAAATGAGACACTTAAAGTAGTAAAGGAGTTTTGCTATTTAGGGAGTAAAATAACTGATGATGGTCGAAGTAGAGAGGATATAAAATGTAGACTGGCAATGGCAAGGAAATCGTTTCTGAAGAAGAGAAATTTATTAACATCGAGTATAGATTTAAGTGTCAGGAAGTCGTTTCTGAAAGTATTTGTATGGCGTGTAGCCATGTATGGAAGTGAAACATGGACGATAACCAGTTTGGATAAGAAGAGAATAGAAGCTTTCGAAATGTGGTGCTACAGAAGAATGCTGAAGATAAGGTGGGTAGATCACGTAACTAATGAGGAGGTATTGAATAGGATTGGGAAGAAGAGAAGTTTGTGGCACAACTTGACTAGAAGAAGGGATCGGTTGGTAGGACATTAGCATTGGAGGGTAAAAATCGTAGAGGGAGACCAAGAGATCAATACACTAAGCAGATTCAGAAGGAGGTAGGTTGCAGTGGGTACTGGGAGATGAAGAAGCTTGCATAGGATAGAGTAGCATGGAGAGCTGCATCAAACCAGTGTCAGGACTGAAGACCACAACAACAACAACATGGAGAATTGCTAGTCTAATCATTTACATATGCACAGATGGTGTGCACGTGTACTAAGTTACATATACATAGGGCCAGGTCTTCTGGACATATTAGATTTTTGTCAGGCAGTGTTCTTTGTAATGCCTTACGCACCTCTAGAAGCAAATAGCTCGGAAACTGGCTCTATTCGACAACTTATTGACACATACTTTATTCTTATTTCTACAAGAGGAATACATTTTCTAAGCATTTCTCAATAATTCTTGTGCACCCTGTTCACCTGTACACCATTACGAGTGTGGTGACAACTGTGGAGGGAGGGGCGTAGTGGTTAGCGCGCTGGATTCTCATTCTGGCGGACGACGGTTCAGATTCCCGTCCGGGCAAATGCCTAGACGGTTCCTTTGGAATGGGCACGGCCCATATAATTCCTCATCCTCTAGTAATCGAGCTTGTGCTAAAAACCGCGCTGTCGATGGGACGTTTGTTCCTTCTGTCTTCCTTCGAGAGTAATTTTTTGCAGCGGCACGTACACAGTCAGTGTGACGTAAGTGACGACACGTGTGTCGGCAATTTCGAAGCTTGTAAATTGTCATGTTTCAAATGGCTCTGAGCACTATGGCACTTAACATCTGAGGTCATCAGTCCCCTAGAACGCAGAACTACTTAAACCTAACTAACCTAAGGACGACACACACATCCATGCCCAGGGAGGATTCGAACCTGCGACCGTAGCGGTCGTTCGGTTCCAGACTGAAGCGCCTCGAACCACTCGGCCACTCCGACCGGCTGTAAATTATTATGTTTGATTTTAATTTTTAAGGGGATTTGTAACTTCGAAAGCTTTCTTCTTATTTAGCACAGACAGTATTTTATATTATTACTTAACTGTCATAACTGGGCATCCTTCGCGACTGTAGGAATTTCGGTTTTCCTCTAATAATTAACTTTTATGTCTCACATTCCTGTTGTCGTTTATACGAACATCGCTTATGATCTATGATTTGTTCAAAAGTGCATCAAAGATTTCCTATTCCTTTATATTCCACACTACCAAAACGAAAATAAACACGCTTAATATCACACGTGTATTTATTCTGAGTATAGTGGTAGTAGAATCAATAAGAATGCAGCGTAACTTGAACGTCTTTCTACTGGTCGCTATTAAAATCGGCGTGTCTGTGCTTTTCAGCTACATCGGTAAAAATCCGCATGCAACGCCCCCTCCCCCCTACTTCCAAAGTTGGTTGACGGTCTCCCTTCCGGTGTAGTAAACGAACCGGAGAGTAACGCGTTGTGTATCAGCGCATCCAGCCCGGCCCATTTAAACTGATCACGTAGCCCACGGAGCTGCGTTTGACTTGCAAAATCAACAGCAGCTGCGCTCGCCGGCGGAGCGTGAATTTGCCAGTGTTTACCGCCCACCTGCGACTTCCCACCGCGCCCAGGCCGCTGACGACGACGCCCCACACCAGCAGCTATCCTGGAACAAGCGAAAACACCGCCGCCAGTCGAGTCTCGGGTTATTGACCTCACAACAGACTTCCTGAGACCTTACACCATTCAGATGTGGACACTTCCACAAAGCATAGAAGTGACATTTTAAATGTACAATACACGTACACGTACAGTATTCCCAGCAAACAGACTGTTGCGAATTCAACACATTACCCAAGATATACGATGTGCGAAGGCTGTACCAGATGCTCCTTGCTCTGTCGCTGATGCCCCAACCGCCACGCATGTGGCAATGCAAATGATAGTTATCGATGTCTGCTCTTCTTGCATGCTGAAGATGCTGTTTGTCCCACTGAACCTTATTATTCGTAACGTGTTTTACCTATCGAGATATTGAATGCATCGTGCTGTAGTGATGCTCTTATTAAGTCCACTTTTGGGAGCTAATTTATGCGGTGATCAATCTATTGTGCCCACTTTTAGAACTTTTGTGGAGTGATGAATTTATTATACCACGTTAAATGAGAAGCTAAGCCGGCCGGTGTGGCCGTGCGGTCTAGGCGCTTCAGTCTGGAACCGCGTGACTGCTCCGGTCGCAGGTTCGAATCCTGCCTCGGGCATGGATGTGTGTGATGTCCTTAGGTTAGTTAGGTTTAAGTAGTTCTAAGTTCTAGGGGACTGATGACCACAGCAGTTAAGTCCCATAGTGCTCAGAGTCATTTGAACCATTTTTTTGAGAAGCTAAATTGTATTAATTACATCTATAACCATAGAAATTGCGCTCTGGGTGCAACATTTGTAATCACGGTCAAATTACAGGATTATGTGCGCCAGCTTCGGGAGTATAATCAAATTATAACTCCTTTTATATGTCTGTTTTCGACGACAAAGCCGATTGCTGATGCTGTTGTAGTCTTCTGTTCGAGGACTGGATTGACGCACCTCTCCCCACTACCCTGTCCTGTGCAAGCCTCATCATCTCTGAATAACTAATGCAACTTATATCCGTTTGAAACTGCTTACTGAATCCGAACCTTGGTCCCCAATTCCCCCCCCCCCCTCCCCCTTACATGCACGCATACACACACACACACACTTTCCAGATTGATAATCTATCACCCTTTCCCTTCTTTTACTCAAGTTGTGCCACAAATTTCTGTTTGTCCAGTCCGATTCAGCAGCTCCTCATTAGATATTCGATCTAACTATCTATCTTCAGTATTTCTCTGTTGCACCATATTTCATAATCTTCTTTACCCTTGTTGTCTCCGGGTTCCCGGGCTCGATTCCCGGCGGGGTCAGGGATTTTCTCTGCCTCGTGATGACTGGGTGTTGTGTGATGTCCTTAGGTTAGTTAGGTTTAAGTAGTTCGAAGTTCTAGGGGACTGATGACCGTAGATGTTAAGTCCCATAGTGCTCAGAGTCATTTGAACCATTTGAACCTTGTTGTCTAAACTTTTCATCTATATTGCACAACGCTGCACTCGAGACAAACACTTTCAGAAAACATTTCCTAGCATTTAAATTTGTTTTCAGTGTTAAGAAGTTCCTCTTTTACAGATATGTTTTTATTTCTGTAGCCAGTCTTCATTTTATATCCTCTTTACGTCGACCACCTTACTGCCTAGATTGTAGTTATCGTTACAAAACAAACTTCGAAATATATCACATGTCGGCGAGGATGGCAAGGCGGTCGGTCGGTACCATTAGACCTTCAAGGCCTGTTCGTTTCGGACTCAGGTTTTTTATTTTCTCTCAGACAAGCTCAGAAAGCCGGGGTATTTACATACCTATCCACACAACGGTCTATATCAATGCTTCATTTTATAATTCATATGTACGAACGCGTGCTGAAAAGTCATGCCCCCGATTTTTTTTTCTGCTCTCAATATCGGTTGAGTTATTACATGTCATGCATGTTATTCGCTCTATGTTTCCTCTTAGCTGACGAACGTTGCTATGCTCTGCGCCAGAGGGCTCCGATTGTAGCGTGTATCATGACGGTGTGTAACGTTCAAATGGCTCTGAGCACTATGGGACTTAACATCTATGGTCATTAGTCCCCTAGAACTTAGAACTACTTAAACCTAACTAACCTAAGGACATCATACAACACCCAGTCATCACGAGGCAGAGAAAATCCCTGACCCCGCTGGGGTGTGTAACGTAACTATGTCGGTGTGTGAGAAACAGCTAGAGGTGTACAAATTCCCCTTGCAACCTGCTTGCCCCTAGCTCCTCTGCAACCATTCATGCAGGTCAGCCTGCCGCGGCGTAAACACAAGAGTGCGCGTGTACTGAGGCATAGTGGGTAATGCGGCGGATACGGGCTCCCGCAAGCCCGGGCTACCTGGGTTCCCGCAAGCCTGCCAAGCTTCACGGGACCCGCTCAGCTTGCTGCGCCTGACAACAGGTTGCGCTGTCATGCTACCGTGACTAGAGTAGCCAGGTAGTTAACCCGCAGTTCATTTATCGCAACTGTGGAGGCAGCACAATGAATAGGTCGAACTTCAGTGAGATTGAAAAAAAAATTGACTACTGGCGAATACATGCTGGTAACGAAACAGAGCACAAGTGCCGCATGGGAAACGTTTTCGTGTGTTTATGAGGCCGCTTCAAATAAATCGGTAGGTGTGTCTCAATGCAAACTATGTAAAAAGCTCTTAAGTACTTATTCGGGAACCTCAAGTATGTTACGACATGTGTGCAAATTTGACAAGCAGTTCCCTCACTCCGTAAATATCTTGAAAGAGGACAAAGATTTAGTGGCCGAAAAGTGCGTGGAAATGTGTGCTGAGGACCTGAGACCATTTAGCAGCATAGAGGGAGAAGGATTTCTTAATTTAGGGCAGACACTGATCGACATAGGTAAAAAATATGGCTCACTTGATATTAAAAATGTTATGCCTTCCCGAGTGACAGCAGCTAGGAAAGTTCAAACCTTAGCTGACAAAGTGCGCAGCAAAATGCTCCCAGATATAGTGCATGCGATTCGTCCTGGTATATGTGCCAGTACAATTGATCTATCGACAGACAATTACAAAGGGGTGCATTACATGTCCGTGACAATGCATTACATAAATTCAGACTAGCGTTTGAATAAATATGTACTGATGTGCTCTGCGTTTCCTGACTGCCCAAAAACTGGCTCGAATATTCGAAACGAGTTGGAAGATGCCTTAGAAACTATGGGTGTTTCTCGTGAAGACATTGCCAAAATTACGTTTGTCATAGACCAGGGCAGTAACATTGTCAAAGCTCTCGAAATATATCAGCGTCTTCCATGCATGGCTCATAGTATAAACACAGTCTGTTCTGAGAGAACAGTCTTTGAAAGAAAATGTTCCAAATATATTAGCCATTCTTAATACAATGCGGGCTACGGTTTCGTACTTGCCGGCCGAAGTGGCCGTGCGGTTAAAGGCGCTGCAGTCTGGAACCGCAAGACCGCTACGGTTGCAGGTTCGAATCCTGCCTCGGGCATGGATGTTTGTGATGTCCTTAGGTTAGTTAGGTTTAACTAGTTCTAAGTTCTAGGCGACTAATGACCTCAGCAGTTGAGTCCCATAGTGCTCAGAGCCATTTGTTTCGTACTTCAAGAGAAGAGGTCTCTGTGTGAGACTGAACTCATCTTTAAAGCAGTGGGTTTCAACTCGTTGGAATAGTTATTTTGACATGCTTGTATCAGTCCATTCTCAGATTGATCCAGTGAAGGCTGTTTTACATAATGAAGGTGTCTCTGATAAGATGCTGGGTTATGACCACCATATAACTGGCCAGCTTATAGAATTTCTTAAGCCGTTTAAAGAAGCCACAGTTGATCTAGAGGGTGACAAGGAGCCAACCCTACATTTAGTTCTACCGTGGTTTTATGCCTTAAAAACTCACTGTACCGTACGGGATAACGATGAAGAGGTTTGTAATTTTATTCCATCTGAATATTATAGAACCACTTGTGAAATATGTATGTTGAGAAAATGTATTTTCAGGACATGAAACCTTTGAAACAAGCCGCCGATGCCTTCCTAGAACAGAAAATGTGCGTTAGTATGTTGCATAAAATTGCAACGTTTATGGTGGCTAACTACCGCACATTAAGAAAGTTAACCGAGGATGAAAAAATTGCAGTTTACCAAGCAGCACGACAGATGTGTGCTGAAGGTAAGCTCATAAGATAATGCATATATTCTTCATCTACATGTACATGGTTACTCTGCAAATCACACGCAAGTGCTTGGTTGAGGGTTCATCGAACCACTTTCAACTTATTTGTCTCCTATTCTCGAATTTCACGCGGGATAAAACACCTACATCTCTCCGTCTGAGCGCTGCTTTTTAGTAATATGGGCAGGCAAGCAAGTTTCCCGCAGCCTGCCCGGGTTGGGTTCTGCTTGGCTTGGCTGGGAGTGGAGCAGCCTGCACGTTCTGTTGACAACGCGCGGCGGCCTGCCCGCCTGGCCACCGGGCAAGCATGAGCGGGTTAAAAGCGGAACATCTACACCACTAGAAACAGCGCGCTGTATTCGAGTTTCTAACCGTCCACACATGGAGCACGCTCTCTATCAGGTGTCAGTATGACGATGACAAAGCACACAAGAGAGCGGCCACATCTGCAACAGCCCGACGCTGTTGTCGATCATCCTCCTTATAGACCCGACTTCGACCCATCCGATTTTCACCTGTCTCCAGAATTTAAGGAACACTTTCGAGAGCTTAACTTCGATAGTGATGAAGCGATGCAAGAAGAGGTGAGGTTGTAGCTCCGTCAACAAACCTTCTACAGTGACGGTATCAACAAACTGGTTTCTCGTTGGGAGAAATGTTTTCATCGCCAGGATCACTATGTTGAGAAATAAATTCGCAAACGTGATGAATAAAGGTGTACAATGTTAATAAGGCTTTTTATTTAAAAAGCTTTAAGAGTTTTTACATAAAAAATTGGAGGCATTACTTTTCAGCACGCGCTCAAACAATAGACCGTCCTAAGGAACACAACAGCAGTTTTTGTCTGGGCAACACGAGAAATCAGCAGTAGCAGATCATGCATTACGGCAGGGCAACCTCCAAACTTTTCTGATATTTTGGGTTTATGAATCTAATCATTGCTATGCTGGGATGTACAGAGGGGCGATATAAATTCAAAACCTCAGAAACAACAAAAAAAAAGGATAGAAAGTGTAAAAATTGTGGCCCTTAGTGGTGAATGAAAGAAACAGTGCGAACTCTTCCCCACTACAAGCTCTAAAACACACTTCGGCACGACTCCACGAAGTCGTTCAACGGTCTGATGACGTCACGAGCAGACCTCTGTGTGGATTCGTGTAAACCCCACCATCTCTGACTCGACGTAAACTGTTCCTATACTTTTATTAAACATAGTCGTCCTAGACATATAAAAAATTGCATTTTGTCAATGTGAGATTGTTACTTAGCCAGTCTACGAACGTCACCAATAGATAGTGTAAGAGGAAACATTACTTTTCTTCATAATAACGCCAGAAACATCTCTTGACATATTAAGATGAAACCGGTTTTTTTTTCAAGTAACACTGACATCACAAATACATGACACGTAACTAAAAGCAACGGGTAATTATTTCCAGCAAGTAACACCAGTCGAAAGTGCGAGTAGGTCTTTCTATAGATACTGTTTTTATTGTCTTTGTGACGACAGGGAAGTCGGAGCACATTTACTATTGCACCACGATCCGTCTTTCGCTTGATGGTTGAGAGTTCAACGCTTCATCAATCATAGGATTTTTATCCGAAACTTACCGCTACTTTCATCTTTGGAATGCTTCGTATATGTGCAAAATGCCTCGTGCGTTGAGTTATGAATCGAGCTGTAGGGTATGTAACGGCCGGTACAGGTCAGATGTCGGAGAAAGGGAGGTGCATTACAAATCCAACGGAATAGTTCTTAGTAAAACGCAATTCTTTTGAAATAGATTTTCGGGACATCATTTTTACACAGTATTTCGACGGATTTTCGCCGAACTTGGAGTAAAAATGTTGTGATATCGCGTTTCACGAGAAGGCTTTAACAGGCAAAGCTACAATGCATTTTCTGCACAGCATCCGATGTTTATGGGGACACAGTGGTGGAACGTGCTCTGCCTGGAATCTTGACTTTAATATTTAAGGCATCCGTCTCCCCTTTATGAAAAAAAATTTAACTGTTAATTGCAGTTAAGGTGACATTCATTTTTAGTAAACGGAATTTCCGTTTCCGTATTTAAAAGCAGCGGATATGAGGAAAATAAATTTGACTTTAAAATTTCTTGTTTAGACATGTGATTAAAGAACTATACTGTTAGTAAAATTTATCTTCATAAATAATGAGCACCTTCAACATGAATAGGCATGCAGAGCCCGGAAAGTGAAGCGCAAGTGCGATTCACCACCTGTGTACGTATGGACAAAAAAGAAAAGATAGGCGTCAGTTCTTAGTATGACCTAAAGGAAAGAATATGTTGATAACGTAGTTACTAATATAATCAGTGAAGCGAACATTAGCGTTTTCACCTGAATCTGTCGTTAATTTAGGTGTGTGTATTGAAACCGGGGTCGTAGAAACGACGGAGTGGCTTCGTCCCGCCGTAGCCCTCAGTGGTTCACAGCAGTCCACCCACCCCACCGCCGTCCCACTCCGAACGCAGGGTGGTTATTGTCGGTTTTGGCCCCATTGGACACCCCCCCCCCCCACACCCGGGAACGTCTCATACCAGACGAGTGTAACTCCAAATGTTTGTGTGGTAGAGTAATTATGGTGTACGCGAACGTGTAGATAAGAGTTTGCGCAGCAAACGCCGACACAGTGTAACTGAGGCGGAACAAGTGTAACCAGCCCGCATTCATCGAGGTAGACGGAAAATCACCTTAAAAACCATCCACAGGCTGGCCGGCACACCGGACCTCGACCCCAATACTCCGGGCGATTCGTGCCGGGCCCGGAACGCCTTCCCGCTCGGGAAGCAGCGCGTTAGCCGCCCGGCTAGCAGGGCGGGCTTGATTTGACTAATGAAGCTTGTAGAGTAGCTGTCGCGTGGCGGTGTTGACTGGTTATCTCTAACAAGTCGAGCCGGCTGAATCGGAAAATCTTCCCTATTCGCAACCATTTAGCACCTATCCGTTGTGGCTTTAGTGTGAGTGTATGGCGTATATGCGAGTCGAATGTAGTGTGTCTTGAGTGGTTCAAAATCAAATGGCTCTGAGCACTATCGGACTTAACTTCTGAGATCATCAGTCCCCTAGAACCTAGAACTACTTAAACCTAACTAACCTACGGACATCACACACATCCATGCACGAAGCAGGATTCGAACCTGCGACCGTAGCGGTCGCGCGGTTCCAGACTGAAGCCCCTAGAACAGCTCGGCCACCTGGCCGGTTGTCTTGAGTGTTACTGTGTAGTATAGAGTGGTTTCTGTTGTTGGTCATGAAAGAGAATGGGAGGGCTAAATCTGGTCCCGTCACATAGCCTACTACCTTTGAACAGCACCAAGGGGGTTTTCCCTGTTGACGATTGACCGTCAGCAGGGTCACATTCGCTCACTCCCTGAGGCAATGCAGAGAGGTTTGGAAAATAACCTGGGGCAAGTTCGGTGACCAGTAACTTTGGGCCGGCACCACTTCCCTTCCTAACGACCCAATACTTGCGGCAAAAATTACTTCCATCGCCAGGATTCGGGCCTGGTTAAGTGTCACGACACAAAACGTGTGTTACCAGTTTAGAATAAGAAGGCGAGCTGTGGAAATGATTACATTAGACTCTCTGACAATCTGCGCGGGATTTAGGTTCGAATTACGATATTCATTGCGATATCAGGACACCCATCACGTTCCAGCTATGACCGTGTCACAAGCCTCTTTCCAATCCATTAGAAGTCCACATGATTTCCTCTGCACCTCCCCCTCACCCAGTACTACTCCCTTTCCCTCCCACTGTGCTGCGGAACGAGCACTTCCCGCAAAATGAATTCAGCGGTGAGTTCGTTTTCTACACAACCTCGTGATATGAAACTTCCTGGCAGACTAAAACTGTGTGCCGGACCGAGACTCGAACTCGGGACCTTTGCCTTTCGCGGGCAAGTGCTCCACCTCTTCTGAGCTACCCAAGCACGCCCCCCCCCCCCCCCGCCCCCCGTCCTCACAGCTCCATCTCTTTCCCGAAGTGTGCACTGTATTTATCATCGATTCTCCTTCAACTACTAACTACGCTTTGGCAACAAACTACTGCGGAATTTTGCTGAGTGGAGAGAGCCTGTGGCTAATTAAAGCTAAAAGTCTGTTCATTACGCATGTGTAGATACCCATACTCGGAAGAGCACTATTCGCGAAAAGCAACATACCGTGTTAATGTGTCGTATGTAATTGACATAACGGTTACTTTACTAAAATGTATATAAATACGCTCCCACCATTCTGTAAGAACCTGGGATGGTCTTAACCAAAAAATTTGTTGTTGTTGTTGTCTTCAGTTCGAAGAGTGGTTAAATGGAATGGAATAATTTTTATAGTTAAATGCAGTTCCGTATTCAACTAATTTATTCAGTAAAAGCCTCTTCATCTCTGCATAACAACTGCAGCGAACGTCGACTTGAATCTTTCAAGTGTTGGTCTCTTTCTATAAATTTCACCCTCGATACTTCCCACCATTACCGGATTAAATAATGGGTGTACCAAAAAGAATCATCCGATTTGGTACGTCTATGTTTCTGAAACTAATAAACATATACAATGAATTTTTTTTTCGATGAACAGGAAACTCAAAAAGTTCTTTAATGCCTTTTCATAGGTGTTCAGTATGCCTCCCTTGAGATGCACGACATATGTCAAGGCGGTATTCAAATTGTTCCCACACTGCAGCGAGAATGTCTTGAGTTGCAGCCTCCACAGCTGCTGTTATGCGATATCTCAGTTCATTCATTACTGTTGGCAACAGAGGCACATAAACATGGTCTTTTATATACCCCCACAAGAAGTAATCACATACAGTCAGGTCCGGTGACCTTGGAGGCCAGTAATGTAAGGCTGTGTCATTTGGTCCACTGCGACCGATCCATCCTTCAGTAACACTTTGATTTAAAAATTCCCGAACTTCCAGATGCAAGTGTGGCGGTGCCCCATCCTGTTGGTAAATGAAGTCGTTCTAATCGGTCTCCAGCTGTGGAAAAAGTTAAGTTCTGACGCATATCGAGATATGTGCTTCCTGTAACACCGTTCTCGGTAAAGAAAAATAGACCCCACTTTTCCCGTGAAACTGCACAAAACACATTAAATTTTGATGAGTCCCTCTCATGTTGTACAACTTCATGTGGTTGTTCCGTACCCCATATTCTCATATTATGTCGGTTCACCTTGCTATTTAAATGGAATGTTGCCTCGTCGCTAAACACTAAGTGTGGAAGAGAATTGTCATCCTCCATCGTGCCAAGAACGAAATTACAGATCTCCACATGTTGTTGTTTGTCACCTTCACGAAGAGCTTGCACTAGCTGTATTTTGTATGGTTTCGTGTGTAAACGTCGAGACAACGCACGCCAGACGGACATCGAGGGCATGTCGAGCTGTCGAGCTGCACGGCGAACGGATTTCTGCGGACTCCTTGTGAAACTATGGCGGATGCTTTCGACTTCTGTGCCAGAGACTCGGGGGCTGACCGGCTACCTGCCTTTACACAAACAACCTGTTTCTCGGAATTGTTCATGCCATCGTGTAATGCTCTGTGCTGTAGGAGGATTCACACCATACCTAGTACGAAAGACGCTGGACAGTTATTACTGAAACGCACTGCGCAAAAAGCAGAACACAAAAGGCCTTCTGTTATCCCGACACCATTTTTACTATAACTGAAGTGGGCGCCCGCTGCTGCTACCTAGCGGGAACCATATAAAACTTGAAAGTCTGCTTTTTCCGACGGTACGTTGTTCAAGCACTTCACTCAAATAACACAATAGTTATGATTTCTTTGATATTCTTTGGTGCCTGGGAATGTGTTCTATCATCTTATCTCCTTCTGGTCTACTTGTATCATAATCTCATTTTCCCCCTGATTCTATTCAGCATCACTTTCTTACTTACCCGACCTACTCATCTAATCTTCAACATTCTTCTGCAGAATCACTTTTCAAAAGTTCACATTATTTTCTTGTCTGTATTGAAATGTGAGGAGGAAATATGTGTGAAAAGAAACAATAACAGCGACGGTAAACCGAGACAACGGACTCAATTACACCGGGTTGAATACTGTAACCCTTAGTACAATAGCTTGCGAGACAGAGCTGCTCTCAGACCCGGAACACAATCCACGTGTAGAATTAGCGGCTGTCGGCGAGGTCCATCAGTCAACCGGATAATGATAACAGAATTAATGTGCCTACGCTTACGCTTACATCTTCCTGTGTGTAATTGGAATTCGTATTTCACTTCAACCATCAATGAAGTTTTCTTGAAATGCACAATACTTTACTGATTGTGACTGTTGGAAAATGATTTCCATCAAGTGCTTCCTCAATCTGGCCGCATATCCACCAGAATCTACGAGTTGGATTACAGTCCTACGTTCTTTCGTTGAGAAGGTTTTTTCTGACGCTCGAACTCGCTTTTAGCTTCTTAAATACTTTCATCTGCCTCCAGCACCAACCGTCAATATCGCTAGCTGAAATTAATTGCGTCAACCGCCACATTATTAAATTTCAAAAAGATTATCCGTTTATAGTATCGACGAACTGTAGGAATACCAAAGCGGGAAGATTGAAAAAAACAAATGGAATTAAATGAACACCTATTTCTACTTATATATAGGTTTTACTTCACAATGGAAAGCAGGGACGCAGTCGTGTGATGACTTTAAATTATAAATAAATTGGCCTCTGGCAGCAAAGATGGTTTTCAGTTTCCTTATTGCATTATCGACTTCAGGACTACCAGTCCCATCCTCAGACGCATCTCGTCATACACATCTAATTGAGCAGAATGCTGCCGACCTCTGAAGTGTTAATTTTGTGTGGTGTTCTGGATGCGAGCTTTGTTTCTGGAGAAGTTATACCTAACATCGATTAGATGTATATTACAAGGTGCATCTGAAGAGATTTGTAGCCCAGAAGTCGATAATGCAATAAATTGAAAACCGTCTTCGCAGACTGTGGCTAATCTACACTGCGTACAAGACAAATCGTTGTTTAACGTTGTTACCAAAAATCATGAAAGGTACTGGACCGATTTCCTTCAAATTTTTACACGATACTCTAATGAACATTCGGACGAACATAGACTATATATTTTATGATATACATATAATAATTAAAGATCTCGTAAAGTTTTTAACCAGTTTGCTTCCAATAGTTTTCAAGTTTAAACAACAACGGAGAGGTTTTTTTCATTATTAAAACATACTACGAGAAAGAAAATGTTGGGCTGTGCTCTGCTATCAGAACGTGTGATTTTTATTTCCTACGATATGAGAGCGTTAAATTGTTTCTCCCATGTACTCGTATATTCTTTCTCATCATATATATTTTCAACCAAAAATTTTATACATAAAAATGTGTCGTGTTTTTTCTTCCTCACAGTCTGTTTTAACAGAAAACTGGAAAGTTTTATTTACGGCTTATCGACTTACAGTTAGAATACGATAACGGAATCTGAATTTACAATAGCAAAAGACAAGGTTCAAAGTCAGAAATGAGAAGAGGGGATTGACAGAGAGAGGGCTAGAAAGAAATGGACATAGAGAGGGGGAAGGAAGGGAATATGGACAGGCAAAATGTGGAGGAGGTAGACAGAGAGAGAGGGCAGGAACAAGTGGAGTTGGGTAGAGAGAGGTGGAGAAGGAGATGGATAGAGGGTAGAGAAAGAGTTTAAGACGTACATCCAATTCCCATACTATGTGATCAAAAGTATACGGACACCTGGCTGAAAATGACTTACAAGTTCCTGGCGCCTTCCATCGCTAATGCTGGAATTCAGTATGGTGTTCGTCTACCCTTAGCCTTGAAAACAGATTCCACTCTCGCACGCATACGTTCAATCAGATGCTGGAAGTTTTCGTGGGGAATGGCAACCCATTCTTCACGGAGTGCTGCACTGAGGAGAGGTATCGATGTCGGTCGGTGAGGCCTGGCACGAAGTCGGCGTTCCAAAACATCCCAAAGGCGTTCTATAGGGTTCAGACCAGGACTCTGTGCAGGCCAGTCCATTACAGGAATGTTATTGTTCTGTAACCATTCCACCACAGGCCGTGCATTATGAACATGTGCTCGATAGTGATTAAAGATGCAATCGCCATCCCCGAATTGCTCTTCAACAGCGGGAAGCAAGAAGGTGCTTAAAACATTACTGTAGGCCTTTGCTGTGATAGTTCCACACAATACAACAAGGGGTGCAAGCCACCTCCATGATAAACACTTCGTAACACCGTAACACTACCGCCTACGAATTTTATTGTTGGCACTATACAAGCTGGTAGATGACGTTCCCCTGCCACCGAATCGCCACATTGTGTACCGTGATTCGTCAGGCCACACAATGTCACTCCACTCACCTGTTCAATCGTCCAATGTTAACGCTCCTTACACCAAGCGGGGCGTCGTTTGGCATTTACCGGTGTGACGTGTGGCTTATGAGCAGCCGCTCGACAATGAAATCCAAGTTTTCTCACCTCCCTCCTGTCAAAGTACTTGCAGTGACATGAGTGACACCCAATCACCTGATCACGTTCGACGTCCGTGAGTTCCGCGGAGAGCCCCATTCTGCTCTCTCGAGGTCGCTGATATGGAGTACCTGGCAAGAGGTGGCAGGCATTCGCCATACCCACACGTTGTGTACCATGAAGCGTCACTCCACACAACGTATATTTTAGGGATGTCCGGATACTTTTTATCACATAGTGTATTTAGCAATTCCAAAGCATTTCCAGGTTCGCTAGTTGGTTTATAATGTCAGCTGAACATTGCTTCGTTCACTTATATCTAACATGCGCAAAGATTACTACACAGCCCGCATCTCGTGGTCGTGCGGTAGCGTTCTCGCTTCCCACGCCCGGGTTCCCGGGTTCGATTCCCGGCGGGGTCAGGGATTTTCTCTGCCTCGTGATGGCTGGGTGTTGTGTGCTGTCCTTAGGTTAGTTAGGTTTAAGTAGTTCTAAGTTCTAGGGGACTGATGACCATAGATGTTAAGTCCCATAGTGCTCAGAGCAATTTGAATTTAGATTACTACACACACCGGAATACAGCGACATACCCAAAAATATCTGGAAACAATTAATGTGAAAAGGCTACTTACCAACCAGAAAACATCAACACGAATTAAAAATGTGCTCTTTTATTAATCTCGAGTAATTCCAGGCTCCCTTCCTTCACTCGCATTGAGAGGCAAGGCTTAGCTATCTCTCAGTTACGTCCTTAGAAACTCCCGAGACCCTCCTTGAAACAAGTCGCTTCAGAGGAAAGACTATGGGTCGTCCAGTCCTCTTTTGAACAGAAATCCTTCTTCCCACCCGTAAATTAACTACAGCGAGTCCCTTTCAGCACTTTAGCTCGTGCAGTGATGACTGCGTCTCTCCGCTTTTCAGCCGCTGCAGCCAGAACTGCGGACCTCTCTCCCTTCTCGCTGCTTACACGATGCCTTTATCGTCCCTCGCCACACTCAGCACGCGCCATCCTCATTCCGGCCGCCCACACTAGCCTAATACCGACTGAAAGCGCCTTCCCCATTCTACCGTACACCGATACACTTCTTGCCCTTTCTGTCCTTTTGACCGGTTGTTTCGTAAACATCCATAAAACAGCTCTCCCATTGTTCACTCGGCTCCTTTCTGCCTCGCTGCCATGCTCGGTGCCCTGAATTTTCCGATATAGCGACGTCTGCTAATCACAAATTTTACTTCTCATAAGAAAAGTAACAGTTTACAGCAAAGTGGTACAATTCAGAATCAAACTCGTGTTCACAGTTCTTTTAATTACACATTCTGTCTCTGTTAAGGTCGGCCGCACTAATCAAGGATAGCTTGGATCGCTTAAAAATGGAATGTTTAATGCTCCACTCGCCACACAGATTTTGAATACTGGCCGCACAGAAAATCTCAATAAACGAGAATAGACGAGGAAAATGATTGTGCAATATACGCACGAAAGTTCAGTATTACGCATTGCGAATCAGTTACAACCACTGTCTTTCTCATGACACATTTCCTACGCCTATTGCCATTCGAGGCTAGTGCAAATGGTTCAAATGGCTCTGAGCACTACGGGACTTAACTTCTGAGGCCATCAGTCCCCTAGAACTTAGAACTACCTAAACCTAACTAACCTAAGGACATCACACACATCCATGCCCGAGGCAGGATTCGAACCTGCGACCGTACGAAGCTAGTGCTCATGTTTGCAACTACTACCGCCACGAGTGAATACAACGCCAGGCTCTGACAGACAGACAAAGCACTGACCAGGGCCTGCTTATGTTTCTTCGGTGCGAACGGCAAGGGGGCTACTCATTTCTTGCCGTATTGAATTCGTAATAACTCTCACAGCTGGAATTATATCTACTTTCTGTCTTTCTTACAACGGACAAATGTTTAAAGAGCATTATACTCAAAAAGTGTTTCTCATTTTAATAAATAGAGTTTTGATTAGACTTTGTCATCCGAACTGCACTTTCTGTCGTCGATGTACCATTAGTAATTTTCAAACTCGTGTCTTCAAATTTCAGAGATTGTAAAACTTTTGTAAAATTTAGATATTTTTGGAAATTATTTCATCTGACGAGGTTCAAACTCAACATTAGTTACGTTTACGTGCTTCTGAACCATTTCAGTAACAAAATCGACGCACCAGGGAGGAGTTATGCAAACTGGCCACAAGTTGATATTCATACAGGTATCGGTGGAAAATGCAAAATTGTAAACTTTGGCGGCCGATGGATGAACATGTGACGCTGCAGTGCAATTTCAGCGCGCACCTGGCGAGGATAGTAAACAGGAGACGTGACGATAACAAGGCATAAACTCCTAGCAAATTTCATTCCGTGTACTCAGTTGAACAGTAACTACGGAATGGCTCACAGATAGGCGTGTAAAAAATATACGCAGATGTCAGCATTTGAGAGGACGTCTAATTGGGCTCAAAGAAGCCCGTTCGAGTAATCTGCGAATCGCTCGACATTTGAACAGGAGCGACGCCACCATTCCTCAATGTTGGCAGGGATGGGTGAACCATAGTCGAACACAGCATCATAAAGGCAGTGGTTGAACCAGAGAGACGACAGAACGTGAAGACAGAGCAAGCACTCACAGCCCCGAATCTATCATCATCGATCCGACGTGCGATTGGTGCTTTGGTGACCACAAGGACCAAATAGCAGGTGCCACACAGAAAGGGGACTGAGTTCACGGCACAGTATCCGCGGATGACCATTGACCTCTGCAAGTCCGTTTCAGTAATGTCGGGCATATGCGGCCTCGAATCACATTGACTAGAGTAGAATTGTCTTGAGTTCCGCTTCGAACTGAGCGCCGATGACCAATGGAGACGTGTTTGGAGATGCAGCAGTGGACCAGTTTGACTGTCGCCCGCCATGGGGATTGTCAACCAGGAGTGATGCCAGGGGATGGCATCTCATTTCACAGCAGGAGGCCTTTGGTGGTCATCCGCCGCATCCTTACAGCACAGTGGTATGTGGGCGATGTTCTACGCCCCGTCCTGTTGTTCTTCATGGTAAACCATCCTGTGCTTTCATTTCATCAATGTAATGCCCGTGCGCTCATAGTGAGAGTTTCTACTGCCTGTCTTCGTGCTTGCCATACCCTGCCTTGGCCGCAAGATCGGAGGATCTGTCCCAAGTTGAGAACTTCGCAGCGTTATGGACAGCACCCTCGAACCAGCTCCGGATTTTGACGATCTAACGCACCAACTGGGCAGAATTTACCATGATATCAGTCCAGAAGATATTCAACAACACGATCAATCAGTGCCATGCGGAATAACTGCTTGCATGAGGGCCAGAGGTGGACCAACACGTTACTAACTTTCTCAATTTTTGAGGCGCTTTCTCTTGAATAACACATCGATTTTTTCCTGAAATTGTAATAATTTCTTTGTGTCTACACGAACATCGCATTTATCGATTTCCATCCAGTTTGGATAATTCCTTCGTTCAAATGGCTCTGAGCACTATGCGACTTAACTTCTGAGGTCATCAGATGCCTAGAACTTAGAACTAATTAAACTTAACCAACCCAAGGACATCACACACAACCATGCCCGAGGCAGGATTCGAACCTGCGACCGTAGCGGTCGCTCGGCTCCAGACTGTAGCGCCTAGAACCGCACGGCCACTCCGGCCGGCAATTCCTTTGTGTTGTGTCGTTTTATTGTGTACAAGACTTCAAATTATCAAATTTTTTAATATACGGTTGCGCAGTAGTATGGAGGCAAGCGCAGACAGGCATTTCGCGCGCTTGACTTAGCAATGGAGAGTGAGGTCAGAGCAGAGAATGAATCCCTGCTCTCACTACCACCCAGTTTTAACTCTCAGACGCCGCTAGCTATCCAACGCACTAGCTTTCCCACACGCCGAGTTAGCTTTGCCGTGTCCTGCGTTCCAGGCTCTCGAGCCTGTCTTCTGGCTTTACACTGTCGCTGCACTGTACACACAGGGGACACACCCTACACAGTAGGACCATTTGCGAGGGAAATGTAATTCTCTCCGTGACTGAGGCGTCGCCGCCGTGGATAGCAGGTTTCACTCCATTGCCTTTTACAATAGGTACTGACTTAAAACATATCATTCAATTAAGCCCCACTAAATGAAACATAACACAATTTCTCTTTCTTTCCCTTGCGTTCTTAAACGACATCATTTCGAAGGGTATACGCCACTTGCGTTAGCGGTACCGCATACACACGGCGATTTGGCATGCCGGCATACTTGATCTCATTAGTAATTGGCTTCATACCCGAGCTCCGTCCATTGTTACGCGTGGGTGAGCCGGCAGGCAAATGCTGTCGGCGCGCAGTGTCTGATTGAGATCGATGTACTCTGCTGCTCCGTGCCGGTGCGCCGCTGCAGTGGAAACGTCCCGAGGCGTCGGTGCTGTACCAACGGAGCCGTATACTCGAGGCCGCAGCGTGCTCACCGGGTGCAAGCTGCTAGCCTCTAGTGTGAATCGCTCCAAAAGTTTAAGTTATCCTCGTTTTGGAAAGCACAGTACCGTCTAAACTGCTTAATTTTGAACGGAACAGTACTGTCTTAAACTTCCAGCCTCACTGAATTGTCGACATGCCTTGCTGATACGGTGTATATTTTCCCAGAAGTGGCTTTACTCTCAACAAACGTACTTTTACTATAGATTACTATACATTATTATATCCCCTTCTCTCATATCTATCCACACCAGTGATCATCCTTTAAATAAATGCAACATTTACAGACAAAAGTCACGGAAGCATTACCCTCTGATACTTTTACCTTATGGTACAAAATCTGACCAATACCTTAAACTACCTAGGACGAATGCTGTTGACTTTCGTCTCGGTATATTTGGCTGATTTTTGTTTACTGATTTTTCTGACGTTACGCCAGCAGTGGTGGCTAGCGTTGTTAAATGTTCGCCGGCCGCGGTGGTCTAGCGGTTCTAGGCGCTCAGTCCGGAACCGCGCGACTGCTACGGTCGCAGGTTCGAATCCTGCCTCGGGCATGGATGTGTGTGATGTCCTTAGGTTAGTTAGGTTTAAGTAGTTCTAAGTTCTAGGGGACTGATGACCACAGATGTTAAGTCCCATAGTGCTCAGAGCCATTTAAATGTTCACCCTCCATCGCTGGTGGCAATACACGAGGTAGGCCGAAAGCTGAACATTGCTGCCCCTGACTCTCCTAACGATTATTCCTCTCTCTCTGTACTTGTTGCATATCACCTTCAAGACAGCAGTGAACAAGTACGTGTGTAATACTTGTGCAATGTCAATTCGAATTGAAAGATCTTCTCAGTCTGCTTTACGTTAGCCGAGAAAGGCTGCTTCTGACAATCACAAAACTCTTTGTCTGATCCTAAAATTTCTTCATGACACGTAATTAATTTTCTGAATGTTTCCTTCACACATAAGGATAACTAAAGAAGCACTAACGTGCAGCGCTGTCTTAACGCCCTAATGCCCCAGCATACACCAGTGCGAAGCAGTGTGCTATAAGCACCTGAACGTGAGTATAGTTCTGCCGTATTCAAGGAGAACAGACAAACCACATTCTGTTGTAGAAGAGTGGCCCCGTTGCCATTATAGCTAAAGTATGCGATGCGAAAATACTGAAGTACCAATTAAAACTTTAACAAAAATTAACAAGCTAAATAAACTTTTTCTAGCACAGAAAGGCCGGAAAAGTCTTCAGTAAAAGATATAAAATAACTAGAAAACATTTCACAGTCCAAGAATAATTTTGCTGATTCTGGTAATAGAAAGCGATACACGTACAACGAAGAGGAACATTCCGAATTTCATTTGCATAATAGACGACAGCGTAAATTTGAAGAACTATTGAGCGCACACTGAGGACCAAGCAGGTCATAATAACACGAACCGCGAACCACGGGTCTACATGAAAGTACGTTGTATTTCCGCTAACTGCCACTAGAAGAAAATTAAGGTTGTTTGTTCATTTATTTTACTGAAATTACCATTTTCTCAAATAATGAGGCGTCACTTGCTTTGTTTACCGCACATTTCTATCTGTACACTTACAAACAGTCCTTCCTCAGCAGTGTCCGACAACAAAGTCATCTGATGCCACTAACATCATCATCAACAACAGCCTCATCTTTGAAAAGTCTGAGTTTGACACACATCAACCAAATTTTTCATCACCCTTTTATTTCGAAATTCATGGCAGAGGAAACAAAAAAAATTACTCTGGGACAGGCGTATACATTTATTTGTAATACGCCCGTATCACCAAAACAGAAAACCAAACATTTCGGGAATGACAAAATCCTCTCCCGGGTGGGGGGGTTGTTTTCTTCACAGAACACTGGAGCAACGCCAAAACATGTTGGAACGTCCCCTTGTTAGGAGACTGGCTTAAGTCTGTTGTGATGTATCAACGATGAGACCATCAACTGTTCAAATTGTCTCACTCTTCACTTGCGATTCTGCATAAGTTCCGCAGACTACGAAGTCGTCGTCGACGTCCAAAAATGGCTCTTTTCAATCGATCCCACACATGTTCGAATGGATTCATGTCCGGCGAATAGGCATGCCACTCCATTCTGGTGATCCCAACATGCCAACGTGCTGGAGGAAAGAATGTGCTCACGACAACACGACAATGAGCACACATGTTATCGAACTATACTCGCGGGATATATATGTAGCTCTAGACGAAGATTACTCGCGGTGGTAATTCGTGGCGCCGGCCGCGGTGGCCGAACGGTTCTAGGCGTTTCAGTCCGGAACCGCGCGACTGCTACGGTCGCAGGTTCGAATCCTGCCTCGGGCATGGATGTGTGTGATGTCCTTAGGTTAGTTAGGTTTAAATAGTTCTAAGTTCTAGGGGACTGATGACCTCAGATGTTAAGTCCTATAGTGCTCCGAGCCATGATGGATGTTCACTACAGTTCCATAGACGTCTCCAATGCGTCCCTACTAGTGCTTTACTTTGAACTTAAAAGCTGCAGTTCGTTCGAGTCAGCACATTGGGCTCGCATTTGGGAGGACGACGCCTCAAACCCGTGTCCGGCCATCTTGATTTAGGTTTTCCGTAAAAGGCAATATAATTTGGAGCAGCTATTCTCAAGTTAAAAGTAAAATAAAACGTTCTAGCCTTTGTCACGTATGCCCATCTGGTAACAGCATCCGACTCATAGCTGCTCCAAATTTTCACGTATAGCTTATCAGCAATTTAATTTTGCGATTTAGCAACACTTCATTCTGATAAAGACACCTCTAGTAGGTGTCGAAACCTAGGTCAGTGTACCTACCGTTTACGTGCAACCGTTTGGCTGTTTAATCCCATGTTGAATATCTTCGAAATGGCGTTTGTAATGGAGGTGAGGGCCAAGCAGAGAGCTGTCGTTGAGTTTCTTTTGGTTGAAAACCGGAGCACCGCAGATATTCATAAGCTCTTGTAGAAACATCGATTCATCACTTCTAACCAGATTCAAAAACGTCAGCCCATGGAGCGGCCCCATACCACCTCTCCTCCGGAGAAAAACTTCAGTGTCGCACCCTCAATCGGCTAAGTAATGGTGAAGGTCTTCTGGGACTCTCAAGGCGTTGTTCTACTTGATGTCCTTTCTCATGGTGCAAAGGAAAACTCTGAAAGTTATTGTGCCACCCTCAGAAAATCGAAGAAACGGCTTCAGCGTGTTCGTCGCTAAAAAAATGCAAACGAACTTCTCCTTAACGCGAGGCCTCACACCATTCTGCGCACCTGAGAGAAGCTCTTTAAACTTCATTGGACTGTTCTTCCTCATCCACCCAACAGCCAGGATCTTGTACCTTACAACTTTCATCTGTTTGGCCCAATGAAAGATGCGCTCCATGGGAAACAGTACATGGATGGTGGGAAGGTAACTGATGCAGCAAGACGACATCGACAAGCAAAGTGGGACCATGTGGGCGTACAGGCCCTACCAGTAATTTCGAATAAGGCCGTCCCATTGAACGGAGATCATGTTGAAAAATAGCGTTCTGTAGACAAGAAAGTGAGGAATTATATGCTGTACTGGAATCCTGGGGAAAACCTCCCTGCTTTCAGACAAAAAAATGTGTTGCATTACTTCGTGTTTAGAAGAGCACAGAACAAAAGCGTCCTCATTGACATATAAGGGAAACAATAACGGACCTAGGAGTGACCCCTGTGGCATTCCTCAGAGAACGTGCTTCCAGGACGGTTTTTCATTTCCACAGAGAAAACATTGCTGTCTACTTTTCAAATAGCTTTCCAATAACTTCAGCGTACTACTTGAAATTTTTGTTCTGGAATTTTTCTGAGCAGTGTGCCAAAGTTGGTGTGAAATACATTGCTGAAGTCCGGTAAAATCAGTAGTGCGGCCTGACAGCTGTCCATGACGTATTTCAGGTGTTCAGTTGCCTTAATAAATACAGTGTTTCTGCTGTGGTGAAGCTTATCATAAAACTGGGAGAAGAGATTTCAGATTCTCTGCTTTGGAAAGGAAGTCCAGTGCCTTATCCGCTGAGCCATCTCACTCATCCAGGTTATATGGTACTGCTGCGCAGGCGGGATTCACGGCGCACCAAGTTCTATGTCGCGCAGTCTGGATGATAAAAGGGCACTAAACTGACAGCGAGGGCGCAGTGACGCCGTTATCGAGTTTATGCGAGCACACGGCACGAATAACCGCAGTGTCGGCCGTCTCAGCACGCGCAGCCGTGGGAACGGGGGCGCGCGGACCGCCTGCAGGGAGCCGCTGTCGGCGTCTGCAAATAGCCGCGACGCGCAGCCAGCACTGAGGCATACGCAGGCTGCACGCCGCACTGCCTGCCAGCAAACAAGCGTACCTGCCGCAGCCTGCATGCGTAGCACATTCAAACAGGCGCTCCCCTTCTTTCCCTCTTAACGAACTGCGTTACATTCGGTGCGAGTGCCATCGCATGCCAATGCCTGACCGACTGGTGTGCTGCTCTGCGATACCTGAGTGAGGAAGATTTATCTCTTCCATAAAATGAGATTTCGCTACGACCAAAAGTACACTGCTGGCCATTAAAATTGCTACACCAAGAAGAAATGCAGATGACAAACGGGTATTCATTGGACAAATATATTATACTAGAACTGACATGTGATTACATTTTCACGCAGTTTTGATGCATAGATCCTGAGAAATCAGTACCCAGAAGAACCACCTCTGGCCGTAATAAGGGTCCTTGGTACGCCTGGGCATTGAGTCAAACAGAGCTTGGATGGCGTGTACAGCTACAGCTGCCCACGCAGCTTCAACACTATACCACAGTTCATCAAGAGTAGTGACTGGCGTATTGTGACGAGCCAGTTGCTTGGCCACCATTGACCAGACGTTAAGTTGGTGAGACATCTGGAGAATGTGCTGGCCAGGGCAGCAGTCGAACATTTTCTGTATCCAGAAAGGCCCGTATAGGACCTGCATCATGCGGTCGTGCATTATCCTGCTGAAATGTAGGGTTTCGCAGAGATCGAATGAAGGGTAGAACCACGGGTCGTAACACATCTGAAATGTAACGTCTACTGTTCAAAGCGCCATCAATGCGAACAAGAGGTGACCGAGACGTGTAAACCAATGGCACCCCATACCATCACGCAGGGTGACACCCAAGTATGGCGATGACGAATACGCGCTTCCAATGTGCGTTCACCGCAATGTCGCCAAACACGGATGCGACCATCACGATGCTGTAAACAGAACCTGGATTCATCCGAAAAAATGACGTTTAGCCACTGGTGCACCCAGGTTCGTCGTTGAGTACACCATTGCAGGCGCTCCTGTCTGTGATGCTGCGTCAAGGGTAACCGTAGCCAGGGTCTCCGAGCTGATAGTCCATGCTGCTGCAAACGTCGTCGATCTGTTCGTGCACATTGTTGTTGTCTTGCAACGTCCCCATCTGTTGACTCAGGGATCGAGACGTCGCTGCACGATCCGTTACAGCCATGCGGATAAAATGCCTATCATCTCGACTGTTAGTGATACGTTGCCGTTGGGATCCAGCACGGCGTTCCGTATTACCCTCCTGACCCCACCGATTCCATATTCTGCTAACAGTCTTTGGATCTCGACCAACGCGAGGAGCAATGTCGCGATACAATAAACCGCAATCGCGATAGGCTACAATCCGACCTTTATCACAGTCGGAAACGTGATGGTACGCATTTCTGCTCCTTACACGAGGCATCACAACAACGATTCACCAGGCAACGCCGGTCAACTGCTGTTTGTGTATGAGAAATCGGTTGGAAACTTTCCTCATGTTAGCATGTTGTAGGTGTCGCCACCGGTGCCAACCTTGCGTGAATGTTCTGGAAAGCTAATCATTTGCATATCACAGCTTGTTCTTCCTGTCGACTAAATTTTGCGTCTGTAGCACGTCATCTTCGTGGTGTAGCAATTTTAATGGCCATTAGTAGCCGAGCGGTTCTAGGCGCTACAGTCTGGAACCGCGCGACCGCTGCGAAAGTAGGTTCGAATCCTGCCTCGGGCATGTATGTGTGATGTCCTTAGGTTAGTTAGGTTTAAGTAGTTCTAAGTTCTAGGGGACTGATGACCTCAGAAGTTAAGTCCCATAGTTCTCAGAGCCAGTAGTGTACTAACTATGCCTGAAGATCTGCGGTTTTTCCGTTAAAGCTACTACTTTTTCCGTTGTTTTGACACAGTTAATTCTGATTGTTTAATTCCGTATTATAAGTAAGTGTTCTTACATATTCTTACACTAAAACAATAAGTCAGCAAGATCGTTTCTTTCCAGAAGCCTTCCAAAACAAACAATATTCGGTTTGGCAATGCCTATCAAACCACGCGACCAACTGAGTCGTAAATCGAGTCATGTAGCTTCGAGAGCTACCTGCATTGTGAAAACATGCTGGCTGGTCGTTCAGACTGTCTGAATGCTACAGTGGTGCTCCTGGACGCCAGTAGTGCTATTGCCTGCAGAAATGATAGCCTTTGCCTCGAGGTAATTTGTGGTCCCTTCGTACCGAAAAAAGAATTGTACAGTGAAAAATCTACACCCGCACCTACATACATACTCTGCATGCCAGCATACGGTCCGTGGGGTAGGGTACCCTGTACCACCGCTGGTCGTTTCCCTTCTTGCTCACTCGCAGATAGAGCGAGGGAAAAACGAATGTCTATATGCCTCTGTATGAACCCCAATTTCCCATAGTTTCTCTTCGTGATCCTTTCGGAATTTTATGTTGGCGACAGTAGGATCGTTCTGCTCAAATATGTTCAAATATGTGTGAAATCTTATGGGACTTAACTGCTAAGGTCATCAGTCCCTAAGCTTACAGACTACTTAACCCAAATTATCCTAAGGACAAACACACACAACCATGCCCGAGGGAGGACTCAAACCTCCGCCGGGACCAGCCGCACAGTCCATGACTGTAATGCCTGAGTCCGTTCGGCTAATCCCGCGCGGCGATCGTTCTGCAGTCAGCTTCAAATGCTGGTTTTCTAAATTTTCTCAATAGTGTTCCTCAAAAAGAACGTCGGCTTCCCTCCAGGGATTCCCATTTGAGCAATCCCTTAACACATGAGTGTTGTTCGAACCTACCAGTAACAAATCTGTCAGCCTACCACTGAACTGCTTCGACGTCTTCCTTTAATCCGACCTGGTGAGGAACCCAAACATTCTAGCAGTACTCAAGAATAGGTCACACCAGGTTCCTATATGCGGTCTCCTTTACTAATGAGCAACAATTTTCTAAAATTCTCGTAGATGATGTTCAGGTTATAGTATGAGACTAACACAACGTTTCAAACATAAAAACATTCTTAAGAGTCCATTCTCCTCAGTCAGCCTATAAATAACCTATTGTTACGATTTTTTGGATAAATTAATCTTTTAGCACATTATTTATTCATTACTGGGCAACTGATTTTTTAAAGAAATTCAATCACCAATAAGCCTGAAATTCGAAGACATAAGGATGCTCTTTACAAAATTAGGCTGGTAGGGACGTCCTGCAGTCTGTAAATCTTACCGGAAATCAAAGTTTTCTTAATCTATAGGACATTTCACACGGAGTAATAGCACAGTTGTTTGAATTTGGAAGGATAGAAAAATGGCGGACGTTTGAAGGAAAGGTGCGGTTTTGTCGTGTGTTTTTTGTTAAGTTATTTGCAATAGCAATAAACTGAAATAACGAAAAATTAGCCCGTTACTTCTAGTGGACATTCTCGAGGAGTAATGCAGCCAAATTTCAAAAATATATATTCATTAGTGTGTCCACAAGCCAATCCAGTATCTCAAGCTGAATGGATTGCCGGCACACTAATAAAGATATATTTCTGAAATATTGCTGAATTACTCCTCGGGCGTGTCCGCAAGAAGCAACAGGCTCATATTTGTTATTTTAATTTATTATTATTGCAAGTAATGTGACCAAAAACACACGACAAAACTGTATCTTCCTTTCAAAGGTCCGCCATTTTATTATTCTTTCAAATTTCATGTGCTACTACTCCGTGCACAATATCCTTTAGATTAAAAAGATCTTTTGGTTTCTGATTTCAGATAATATTTGCAGACTGCCGAACATCCCTCATCTATACACCTCATTTTGCAAAGAGCAACTTTAACTCCTCGTATTGCGGCTTAATGATGACTAAATTTCTTTTTGAATAATAGAAAATGTTGTCGAAACATCAATAAATAGTGTGCAAGAAGATTTGCGTCGATTGCTTGATTAGTTTTTCCCAAAAAATCGTAAAAATCGCTTATTTTATAGGTTGACTGAGGAGAATGTACCCTTAGGAACTTAGCTGTACTACAGTCCATATATTCTAAACTAGCGGCCCGCCCTGTCTTCACATGCATAGTACTGTGTACATACGGCCGGGTGACTTCTCTGGCGTAGCCGCAGTTTCGTTTACGGGCCACTGCGTAGACTTACGACTAAAATACAGGGAACGAAACTAGGTAACGATTTAAGCAGCACACGCTGGGACATTTCTCACAAGACACAAATGTTATAACTCGTGGCAGTGATGGGAGCTGCGAGCTATTGCGCCACCACAGCGCCAGTTCGGTGCTGGCTGCGGCGACTCCTCGGTGGCTCCACTGCAGCGACAGCGCAACACTGTCCGCTCGACTGCAAAGCAGTTCAAAGCGAGCTGTGACGGCGCGACACCAGCGCCAGTACCACGCTAGCTCCATTTTCTCTGTGACTTTTTCCATGATTTCCCTTCACACCCCTTAAACATTTATATGAAAAATCTCTTCTTATCAGCTGTATGGATGGTTCAAATGGCTCTGAGCACTATGGGACTTACTGCGGCGGTCATCAATCCCCTAGAACTTAGAACTACTTAAACCTAACTAACCCAAGGACATCAGAAAAATCCATGCCCGAGGCAGGATTCGAACCTGCGACCGTAGCGATCAGCTGTATATCCGACACATCCTGCATCACAGGCCGTTGTGAAGTCGGTGGTACAGTCTGTTCACAAGAAGAAGAACGAATTCGGAGTGGGTGCGGAAAGCAGAGAACGCAAGCTCCGCCCATCGACTCACAGCAAATAGGGTGTTAGGGGTGTGAGGGGCAATGAGGGGTGAACAGGCCTCGCCAACGTCACGCGGTGCTGGCAACACACTTGCGTTCACACACGTTTAGTGTTCAAGGGGCACTGACAGTGTCATCTACTAGCCACCGCCGTAACAGCTGCCAAATGCTACGTATTGCGTTTCTAAGAAAGTAAAAACTGAGACCTCTCATTCATGATCGTCGCTACTTACCGATTCAGCAAATAATGATTTTGTAAAATGTATAGTTTCACGACGGGAATTGTCACAATTAATAAAATATCCGGGAAATTATGCCGTGATCTAAGGGTTTCGTCCCCATCTGCGGAGTGGCTCGCTAGCGATCCAGGGTGTGAATCGGACATCCAACAAAGCTACGATCCCCTCAAAAATCTCCTCCGCTGACAGGGACGAAACGCCGCGTTTGAAGTGAAATCCCTTAGACCACGGCATAATATCCCGCAATATTTTATTAACTGTAATAATGTTTTTGCCTACTGCGAGTTCAACGACGCCTTCGGGCCCCCAGTAACTCTCTTCCAGTTGTTTGACCTGCCTGCAATACCCTTCGCAGTCATTGGCAGCTGCTGGCAGAAGAAATTCACTTCCAAACACATTGTCTTTGGATTTGCAGTGTTGTGACTAAGGAAAGTTTCATCTACATTATAAATTTGAGATGCTCCAACTTGTCTAATCTCCTACATTGTTCTCGAAAACAGTCCATGCTCCTACAATATCGCCTCGTTTCATTAATAACTTCGTCCCGTCATTGGTTTTCTGATGTCTGAAGCCCACATCTTTCAGTGTCCTCAACGTGCTCCATTTGCTTCCGTTGAAATTTTCAGCTTCTTTCATAGTCGAGACTAGGTCTTCTGCCGTCGGATATTCGCCTTTATCAAACATACTGAATACTATGCGCAGCAAAACATTTTTCGCAATATCGTGTAGCTCACTTTCTTCTTTTTTTCAGGTTGTGTTGTTTTCCCGCCGGCCGCTGGTGGCCGAGCGGTTCTGGCGCTACAGTCTGGAACCGCGCGACCGCTACGGTGGCAGGTTCGAATCCTGCCTCGGGCATGGATGTGTGTGTTGTCCTTAGGTTAGTTAGGTTTAAGTAGTTCTAAGTTCTAGGGGACTTATGACCTCAGCAGTTGAGTCCTATAGTGCTCAGAACCAGTTGAACCATTTTTTTTTTGTTGTTGTTGTTTTCCCGGTGACATGAAAACAGCTGAGCCGCCTTAGCTCCACCGGATATCTTCTGAACTGTGCTCAAACCAATACCACATGCTTCAGCTACCTGCTTCTGGCAATTTGGCAACGGCGCGACGCCAGCGTGGATCCAGCGGAAGACTGTCTCTTAAAGTGCTGATACACACTAAGCACTATTCCTCTTGCTTGTTTGTGCAGCACTTCGTGTGATTGCTTATTATCACTCGTAACGAACACTAAGAAGGCAAGGTAATCACTCAGCAAGGAGTACTATGACTGGAATGATTAAAAAAAATGGTTCAAATGGCTATGAGCACTATGGGACTTAACCTCTGTGGTCATCAGTCCCCTAGAACTTAGAACTACTTAAACCTAAATGGTTCAAATGGCTATGAGCACTATGGGACTTAACCTCTGTGGTCATCAGTCCCCTAGAACTTAGAACTACTTAAACCTATCCAACCTAAGGACATCACACACATCCATGCCCGAGGCAGGATTCGAACGTGCTACCGAAGCAGTCGCGCGGTTCCGGACTGAGTGCCTAGAACCGCTCGGCCACCGCGGCAGGCTGGAATAATTTGTAAGCGCTATGAACACTGCTGGATGCGCACAGAACGAAGAGGAGAATCTCACTGATTGGCCGCTGGCTGTGAGTCACGTGATACACTTCTGCGTGCTTCTGCGCATCCGACCTTGAAGAACGGTAATCCGGGAATCGTGGGGTAGACTCCCTATGCGAATACAGTTGCTTCTGTTTTCAGTTTTTATGTTACTTACGCTGCAAATAAACCGAAATCTTCAATATATTGCACTCGCTAATATTTTCATTAAAAGCATGAAAAGAAAAAGCAAAGGAAAATTTGGGACCGGAAATAAATTTGCAGGAATAGATTACATGACGTACACAAAACTTCGCATATAAAATTAGATAGTTCTGTTATTTTACAGGTGATGATTTACACATTCTGGGATCACATTCTTCGTCAAAAGGCCGCATTTTTACAATTACGTGTATCTTTCAAAGTATCTATAGAAAAAAAACTTGGTTTACATTCACAAAAGGTTCTCTCTCAACACACAGTTTGTCAGCGTACAAAGCATAACGCATCATTTCTCCAAATATTGGCGACGGTACCTGGTGATGTACAGTAGAAGGTATTTTGGCGCAGTCTGTTCGGGACGTGATTTCTTTTCCCCTTTCGATGAGATAAGAGCACTTTGAAACCTTTTTTAATCAAATTCTTTGCTTGACGATTAAACAGACGTCGCAGCGTTGCATTAGCTGGCAGGGCTGCTCGAAGGTCAACATGAAACTAACAGAATACGAAGTCTTGTACGCTTTAATTACAATCCCTTCTTGGAAATTTATTTCCAGAGTCTTTTCTCGGAAATTTATTTTGGCTTCCCAAATGTTCCTTTTTCTTTCTGTTCCATGCCTTCTATGAAGATGTTAAGAAATGCAATATGCTGAGAATCATGTCGGTTTATCTGTAGTACAAGTAACGTAAAAACTGAAAATTAAAAAGAAAAGTAACGACATAAGGACTCGACTCCACGACCCTCAGACTACCATTCTGTACACTCTCCGCTACGCCAAACGCTGCACGGCAGTTACGCTGACATACACTGAGGCGACAAAAGTCATGAGACAGTTCCTAATATCGTGTCGGACCTCCTTTTGCCGGCGCAGTGCAGCAACGTGACCTGGTGTCAACAAGTCGTTGGAAGTCCCCTGCCGAAATATTAAGCCATGCTGCCACTATTGGCGCCCATGACTGCGAAAGTGTTGCCTGTGCAGAATTTTTGTACGAACTAACTTCTCATGTATATCCCATAAATGTTCAATGGCGTTCATGTCAGGCGATCTGGGTGGCCAAAACATTCACATAAATTGTACAGAATGTTCCTCAAACCAATTGCGAACACTTGTAGGCCGGTTACGTGGTACACTGTTCCATCGTTGTTTGGCAACATGGCTGCAAATGGTCTCCAAAGAATCGAAAATAATCATTTCCAGTCAGTGATCGGTTCAGTTGGACCAGAAGATCCAGTCCATTCCATGTGAACACAGCCCACACCATTATGGGGCCAACACCTCGTCGATACGTTGGGTCCACGGCTTCGTTGCGTCGGCATCCGTCAGCTCTGACCAGCTGAAATCGGGTCTCATCTGACCAGGCCATGGTTTCAGTCGTGTGAGGTCCAATCGATTTGGCCACGAGCCCAGAAGAGGCGCCGCAGGCTATGTCGAGGTGTTAGCAAACTCAATATCGTCGGTCGCCTGCTGTCATAACCCATTGATGCCAGATTTCGCCGCACTGTCCTAACGAATACTTTCGTCGCACGTCCCACACTGATACATTTATTTCGAGCAGTGTTGCTTGCCAGTCGACACTGACAGCTCTACGGGAAAGCCACTGCTCTCGGTTGTTAAGTGAAGGCCGCCGGCCACCGCGTTGTCCGGGTGAGGTTAACGCCTGAAATTTGGTATCCTCGACACACTCTTGACGCTGGTGCATCTCGGAATATTGAACTCCATAACGATTTCCGAAATGGAATGTCCCAGGCGTCCAGCTCCATCTGCCACTTCGCGTTCAACGTCTGTTAATTCGAGTGCTGCCATAATCACGCCCGAAACGTTTCCACACGAATCACTTGAGTACAAATGACGCCTCTGCCAACGCAATACCCTTTCATACCTCGTGTAAGCAATAATGCCGCCATCCGTATAAGGTCATATCGCTATCCCATGACTTTTGTTATCCCATTGTAAATGGTTCTTGCGTCAAACAACATGTGTCAGAAATGCTATTCCGTCCAAACACTTGGCTTTTTGGAGCTCCCACTTCACTGACTTCCGTTTCTGGCGAAGCCCTGCATGTACCACAAATCTGGACGAAATCGGTGATAATGAGCAGATGCGGTGTCCTTGTTAGGATAAAATATTATCTAAGAGATCAGTAGAGCAAGTAGATGTTTACACGTTTACATGTTCGAAAAAATGGGAAACGTATTACGAGAGGTTACAGGGGTGGTGAGTTCTGTTACGTCTGCCGTCTTGGAGCTGCCGCGGAATTCCCTGCAATATACAGGGCCTAGAGACCGGAGCTCCACAGAGGCAGCGTCGTAAAACGCCGCAAATGCTCTCGGCAGGCGCCACCCAGGGACTTAATTTCCTCGCCGCCGCCAAGCACCAGGTGGCGCCGGTATAGCCTCGCGGTGCTGCACTGTGCGATATTGGCAGCCGACTCTGCGCCGCCGTGCTGGGACTGAGAGTCACTTTCCCTTTAGCGGTACGTCAACACGCTAAACGCCAGAGCCGCCACCGCCGTCGCAACGCTAAACATATGGCGCCCTTTCAGACTCTGAAAAAGCCCACACCGCGGTTATCAAAAGGCAAAAATGAGAAAGGGAAAGTGTACAGGAACGCAAAGCCTTTCATTGATAAAAGAACCAAGCAAACGTTCTGCCCGTTAATTACATTGCCACCAACTGAGGGGCTATGTCAAAAAAGAGGCTCGCGCCGCAGAAAAACAATTAACGACTAGCAGAAAAGAGAACCAAACCTTTCGCTTGGGAACTTGCTTTTACGCTCATGTGACACCTGCAGTTACACAGAGTGTTTCGGGAGGAATGGTGAATCCGCACATCAACAAAACTTTCGTATCATCCTTTTATTTCCAAACTTGTAGGGCAGAAAAAAGAAATTGGCTCTGAAGGATGTGTATATGTTCATTTCCAATGTGTGCAGATCACCAAATAAGAAATAATTTTTTTATGAAAAAATCGTCTCTTTTTCCATAGGCAGTTTGTCACAGCAGTCCAGAGTGACGTCAGTGTCTAGTGGAATGTGCGCTAGCTGGGATGCAGGCTTGAATTCATCGTGGTATACCATCGGTGAGAGAGCCCTGGTCCGAATCACCCCACTCTCTAAAGGCGATTCTGCCTCAGTCACACAGGGTCGCTTCGACGCCCAAAGCATATCGTTTCAATCGATCCCACATATGTTCGATTGGTTCCGTGTCAGGGCAACAGGAAGGCCTCTCCATTCTGGAGGTCCTGCCGTGCTGAAGGAACGTGTTCATGGGAACAGCACTACTAGCACGCGAATTATCATCCATTATGAAGAAACAGTCACAAAAATTTTGGCGCTACGGTTCCATTGTTGGTTGTAGAATCTCGTTCCTATACTGTAAAGCCGTGGGAGTGCTCTGAACAACCACGAGAGGTGTGCAGTGGCCCCACGTAATGATACCCAGAAAATCATTCCACCTCCACCTACTTGCACATGTGGGACACAGTACTGAAGGTGAGATTTTCACTCTGCAGCGAAGTGTGCGCTGATATGAAACTTCCTGGCAGATTAAAACTGTGTGCCGGACCAAGACTCGAACTCGGGACCTTTGCCTTTCGCGTGCAAGTGCTCTACCAACTGAGCTACCCAAGCTCCGTCCTCACAGCTTCACTTCTGCCAGTACCTCGTCTCCTACCTTCCAAATGGTTCAAATGGCTCTGAGCACTATGGGACTCAACTGCTGAGGTCATTAGTCCCCTAGAACTTAGAACTAGTTAAACCTAACTAACCTAAGGACATCACAAACATCCATGCCCGAGGCAGGATTCGAACCTGCGACCGTAGCGGCCTTGCGGTTCCAGACTGCAGCGCCTTTAACCGCACGGCCACTTCGGCCGGCTCTACCTTCCAAACTTAACAGAAGCTCTCCTGCTTCGGTAGCTCAGTTGGTAGAGCACTTGCTCGCGAAAGGTAAAGGTCCCGAGTTCGAGTCTCTGTCCGGCACACAGTTTTAATCTGCCAGAAAGTTTCAGTGCTGAAGGTGTTCGATGTTCCCTGCTTGTTTCCAAACACGTTGGCTGGAATTAGCAGGGTACAGACTTATCGCAATTTTGTCCGTAAACATATTCTACATCAATACTGGGGCGTTCATTCTGCATGGTTTCTTGCAAAAATGTAACGAAGTCCATGGTTTTGTATTGTACGACTTGGCGCTCAGCATGCTCGTAGGAAATGGAGATTCGCATCATGCAACCATTTCCTGACACTTTGATGCGATACATGATGCCCTGTGGTCTCTTTGAGGGCTGAATCAACGCTGGAGCACTCAGCCCACCATTCCTGTGAGTCAAAAGACGTACAAATCTATCATCCTGTGCGCCTGTCGAATGTGGACGACATGTACAATGTAAGTCCTAAACACTGCCTGTCAACTGGAGTCGATTCCATGTTTGCACTTTGACTCCTGTACACACGTCGGGTAACTTTCCTGCTTGACAAGCCTTCTGCGCTTAACGTGATATGCAGATCTGATCACTGGTCGCGATTAGTCAATCCTAAAATAATTTATTTCGATTGCGTAATCACTTCTTCGCTGTATATTGGAAATTCTTGGACAAAGATTCATCAGAAGATGCAAAAATGTTGCGATTTTACACGGACTTCAATAAATACAGGTGTAGTGGATTGCCGGGCTTTCATTCAGATGTTCATCAGTTTTATCCATTTTATCCATTTTTAGATTCTACTGCTTGAAAGTTCCGTAAGTTATGTCGAATAAATTCCATTTAGCAGGAGTCCAGTTTGTATGCTTACAGAGATAGAGTTGTTAGAATGTAAGAAAGAAATAATACTTACAGATATTAAGCAAAGGCAAATGATTACGCTCAAAGTTGCTTTTTATAAATTCAACATTAATGTACTTTCAAATTCTCTTGACAACACTATGTGTATCTCTGCAGGCGTCTTGTAGCTTCCTTAAATGGGGGCAGTACTATTCACAGTAAGAAGAATCGCCTCGTTTCTTGTGTTTTCTATTAATTCGTAGACTTCGCCTTCGAACCGTCCTACACGTAAAAATCCAAATGGGTAAGTTCAGGAACGCTGGTGGCCAAGAACAGTGAGCATGAAACTTCCTGCCAGATTAAAACTGTGTGCTGCACCGAGACTCGAACTCGGGACATTTGCCTTTCGCGAGCAAGTGCTCTACCATCTGAGCTACCCAAGCACGACTCACGCCCCGTCCTCACAGCTTTAATTCCGCTAGTACCTCGTCTCCCACTTCCCAAACTTCGCAGAAGCTCTCGTGCGGACCTCGCAGAACTAGCACTCCTGGAAGAAACGATATTGCGAAGACTGGCTTAGCCACACATTCTGAAAACATCCCCCAGGATGTGGCAATATCCTTTCTTCCAAGAGTGCTAGTTCTGCAAGGTTCGCAGGAGAGCTTCTGTGAAGTTTGGAAGGTAGGAGACGAGGTACTGACGGAATTAAAGCTGTGAGGACGGGGCGTGAGTCGCGCTTGGGTAGCTCAGATGGTAGAGAACTTGCCCGCGAAAGGCAAAGGTTCCGAGTTCGAGTCTCGGTCCGGCGCACAGTTTTAATGTGCCAGGAAGTTTCATATCAGCGCACACTCCCCTGCAGGGTGAATATCTCATTCTGGAAACAGTGACCATGTCTGCCGATGCATCTTCCCGACAATGTTACGTTTTGATTATGTCTCACATGACGCCTATACCGTTCAGAGGCTCTGTCACGATGCAAGCACACATCCATATTTGCATCCAGAGTAACCTCTTCCAATAATTTTGAAAGCTTGTTTTCAGGTGAGTCCAGATAGGGGGCCCTGTAAGGCGATGCGGTAACAAAACAGGGCCAAATAACTAATTGTCTGTCACACAACACATTTACGGGGAAGAGTTCTTGACAATGTTTCTCCACGTAAGTACGTAAGTTTCCACCGGGCCACGGACATGAGTTACGAATATTATTTATTTATTCGAATAACTCTCTTAGAGAGTACGATAAATCAACTTCTACATCTACGTGATTACTCCGAAATTCACAATTAAGTGCCTGGCAGAGGCTCCATCGAACAACCTCCAAGCTATTTCTCTGCCGTTGCTCCACTCTCGAACAGCGTGCGGAAAAACCAACGCCTAAATCTTTCTATGCGAGCTTTGGTTTTGCTTATTTTTGTTTCTACATCTACACCTACATCTACATCTACATAGATACTCCACAAGCCACCGCAAGGTGCGTGATGGAGGGCACCCTGTACCACTGCTTTTCATTTCTCCTCCTGTTCCACTCGCATATAGAGAGAGAGGGAAAAACGACGGTCTGTACGCCTTTGCATGTGTCCAAATTTCTCATATCTCATCTTCGTGGCCCTTACGCGCAGTGTATGTTAGCGGGAGCAGAATCGTTCGGCAGTCAGCTCCAAATGCCGATTATCTAAATTTTCTGAATATTGTTTCTCGAAAAGAACGCCGCCTTCCCTCCAGAGATTCTCATTTGAGTTCCCGAAGCATCTCCGTAACACTTACGTTTTGTTCGAACCTACCGGTAACAAAACTAGCAGCCGTCCTTCGGATCGCTTCGATATCTTCCTTCAGTCCAACCTGATAAGGAACCCAAACACTCGAGCAGTATTCAAGAAAGGTCGCACCAGTTTCTTTCCTATATTCCTCCCAGTAAACCGAAGTCGATCATTTGCCTTCCCTACCACAGTTTTCACATGGTCTTTCTACCTCATATCACTTTGCAACGTTATGCCCAGATATTTAAACGACTTGACTGTATCAGGCTGGAAACTAGTAATGCTGTATCCGAACAATACAGGTTTGTTCTTCCTACTCATCCGCATAAACTTACATTCTTCCACATTTAGGGCTAGCTGCCGTTCATCACACGAACTGGAAATTTTGTCTAAGTCGTCTTGTATCTTCCTACAGTCACTCAACTTCAATATATTTTCGTACACCAGGGCACCATTAGCAAACCACCGCAGAATTCTGCCCACCCCGTCAGCTAATCATTTATGCCGCGCGGGGTAGCCGCGCGGTCAGGGGCGTCTTGTCACGGTTCGCGTGGCTTCCCCCGTCGGAGGTTCGAGTCCTCCCTCAGGTATGGGTGTGTGTGTTGTCCGCAGCGTAAGTTAATGTAAATTAGGTTAACTAGTGCGTAAGCTTAGGGACCGATGACCTCAGCAGTTTGGACCCTTAAGAATGTAGCACAAATTTCCAAAATTTCCAACCACTTATGTACATAGAAAACAACAGCGGTCCTATCACACTTCCCTGGGGGACCCTTGTCTCTGATGACCACTCTCTGTCGATGGAAACACACTGGGTTCTACTATTTAAGAAGTCTTCGATACATTTTCGTATCTGTGAACTTATACCATATGATCGTACCTTCGTTAACAGCCTGGGTGAAAAACCGTGTCAAATGCTTTCCCGAAATCTGGAAATATGGATTCTGCCTGTTGTCCTTCATCCATTGTTCTCAGCATATCACGTGAGAAAAGGGCAAGCTGAGTTTCGCACGAGCGATGCTTTCTAAAACCAAGCTGATTAGTGGACCTGAGCTGCTTAGCGTCAAGAAAGTTTATTATAGTCGAACTGAGTATGCGTTCAAGGATTCTGCAGCAAGCAGAAGTTAGGGATGTTGGTCTGTATTTTTGCGGGTTCGTTCTTTTACATTTCTTATGTACTTCAGTTTTCGTTGCTCCGAGTCTTCCTTCATCCTTCGAGAGACCTTCTGCGGTCCACTTCCTTCCTTTTGCTGACCTCTTTCTTTCCTGAAATCCTGTCCCTGTGATGTTGCCTTTTGTGTTGCTTCTCTAAAAACTTTTTTGTTACCTATTTGTCCATCCTAATTCCAGTGTCTTTCATATGTTCGTCAAATTCAGTGCACCCTGTGAGTTTGGATTTGTAGTTCTCTAGTAAGTTGAAGATCTGCTTGGTTATTCTGTTATTACACATTCGGTATGTGTGTCCATACAATAGTGGTCTTCTTTTCCTCGTTACATCAGTTAGCCTTTCCATTTTCACACAGAGCTGTCTGTTTGATCTTATATTTTTATTCAACATTACTCTTACTTGTAAGTCTCAGTATTTTACTTAGAATTCTTCTTTCAACTTCTTCCAGTTTTCTGAGATCCCCAACTCTTGTTAATTTTTTCCTGCTTCATATAGCGTTTCAGGCCTTATCACTGTTCGGTAGTGTCTTAGTTTTGTGTTCCAGGACAAAGTTTTTTGCTACATGTGCTTTTTTTTGTCATTTGGTATACCCTTTCCATTTGATGTACTCTGTTTTCTATGACTATATTTTCGTTTGTATTGCTTCTTATCTAGTCACCTAAATATTTAAAACAGTTTGTTCTAGAATTGTGTTGTTACGAATTTTAAAATGTGGTGGGTCATCACTGATATTTATCATGAAGAGATTTTATTTTTCAAACGATATTTTTAATCCTGTTTTGTGTTTGTTTCTGCAGTTATACGATTTGTTCTTTGTAACTATCCTGTGAGTCAGTAATCAATGCCAAGCTTATTTGTGTTCCTTCCTAGTTGAACACTCTTAGTATTAAAGGATTTTCTCACTACCTTCTCTGAAGCGCAGTTGAAAATCGGAGTGATTATCTCCCTGTCTTACTCTTAATTTTTTTTTCAAACATTTTTGACAGTTCTATTATAATTTTTGCTTTCGACGTCGTGTTTATTAAAGTTTCTTAACTTTTTTCGAGTCAGAATTCCATTATAACGTTGCATTTCTATCAATTGAGTCACGTACATTTTTAAAATCTACAAGTATTATCACTGACACAGTCAGAAGTGAAAGTGGCTTCATCTGTAAACAGTACTAATAAAATTACACAGCAATTTGCAATTAAGTTACGACAGCAATAAAATTTCCTAAAATACTTGCTATAACTCCTGAAACACGCTGTATACGGTCTGCTGCATGGAATTGTTGTAGTCTCGATGCTGCATGGCACTCATTCATAACGGTAGTATACTGTTGTGATAATTTCGTCTGCTGACGACGAGCAGGTCATAGGATGGTACACAACTCGTATTGGGCGGACAATGAGGAGGCATTTCGGCTGCCTTTTTTTTAAGTAACCACTCTCGAAATAGCATTAATCGAGTTAAGGAAATCATGAATGGTACGAATATGGATAGCCGCATGGGGATTCGAACCCACTCCACTCGGAAACGAATCTAGGACATTAGCTATTGCACATCCCTGTTCCCCAGAGCAATCCGACTTAGTGTTACTGAAACAGCATACCGGTATGTCAAGAAATACAGAGGCTAGGCGCTTAATACGTGGGAGCTTTAACCCGTAGGTGAAAATAACTAAAATGTCTGTTTCGATACGAATGGACAACCTGGTACCTCAAAATATGAAAATGATAAAATAACTTCCTTTAGGAGTTCGTACCGATAAATTAAGCAATCTCGCTGTTTCGGTTATTCGAACTGCCTTACCTTCGATTTGGTTAACAGAGGTGTTAAAAACCAAACAACGGAAACTGCTACGGCCATGCTAAAGAACAACAAATCTTTGCGTGGTTGTTTGCGACCACATATCTTGACTATTGTATGAAGTCAGAAAAATACAAATATCCTTTGAAGAATATTCGCTTCTATTCTCGTGTTTATAAGGAGTTCCTACCCTAGTGCGTTATCAGCTTTTCTCTGCTTCACAGAGACACAGAGACACTCTGAGAACATTACGGTATTCGTAGATAAGAGTACGTTGCACACTGTCGTGCAGCACATATCGAGAAGAACTCTGAACCTCTCGCCGAGGCATTTATTCTGATTTCTGACCCATTCATGACTACACTCCATTCAAGAAGATTAGCCTCAACAAATGCGTAACTGAGTAGTTGAAAGCCTTATAAAGGTCCCTGCGCGCATCTTTCGAGTGACCACATTTTACGAAAAGAGAGAAGCTACGCTATTTGCGGTTATCAAATCTCATTCGACGACCGAGTATTCTAGGAGCGTTTCTGTAACTTTTTATTGCACTTGCTAGATCTCAGAGATAGTAACATTAAATAATAATATTGGCCGCTATAACGAGATAGACCTCATGTTAGGGTAGCACACGAACCTATTGCCTGTGAAATCGTACTGTTATCGTTTTCTTATGCTAAATTCCAACATCTTACAAGTCAGCCCTCAATATAATCCAGCTATTTATTTCGTATTAGCGACTCTATGTGCCGTTTCCTACTAGCCAGACTACATACTGCATCATTTTCTACCGGATATGAGCTACGGTGGGGACACTCACTTTAGCAGCATATGCCTCTCACCGTTCACGGCCTTTAACCACTACGCTGGACAAACGACAGGTATGTGCGCCTGTATGAGTCGGTTCAAATGGCTCTGAGCACTTTGGGACTTAACATCTGAGGTCATCAGTCCCCTAGAACTTAGAACTATTTAAACCTAACTAACCTAAGGACACCACACACATCCATACCCAAGGCAGGATTCGAACCTGCGACCGTAGCGGTCGCGCGGTTCCAGACTGAAGCGCCTAGAACCGCTCGGCCACACCGGCCGGCCGTGTATGAGTTGCTGACTCATCAACAAAGCTGAGTGTTTTTACCGTCACGGTCGACAGAACATAACTGTCGCTGAGTGACACGAACCATCCACGACGCTATGGGCCTAAAGCAGTTATCGCAGTTATTCTCCAAAACTTAGAAGCGGAGTGAAGAGGTCAACCCACTCCTTTTTTTTACTTCTCCCAGATAATTTCTACCACACGAACAAGGCTTCCACAATTACTAAAAATCTGCACTTTTTCAACTCCCCATCCTTCTAACCTAAAATAGATTTCCACAAACCTAATTTAGATTTCTACAATCACCTTAAATCGTAACAGACGCACTGCAAAAAGTCTTTTATCACCCATAACTAGTTTGCAGTTCGCACTAATAAAGCCAAATCTCCCTATCTTCTAGCATCATGTTGCGTTCACCACAAACAGAATACAACGATATGGGTTCGGACAGACTCGTGAGTCGCGTAAGCTGGTCTATGAAAGATATGTTATTTTGCCAAGTAGTTCTCAAGCGACAACATTATTTCAAAAACGGCTGTAGATACTCAAACTCTGTTTTTAGTTACATATGATGGTGGCGAGAGTCTCCGAGCATTCCTCTGAGCATGTTACCTCTAAGGAAGTTGAAAAAACTATTTGTTTAAGTAAAACACGGAAATTCAGTACAAAAAGTCTACTCTGTACCGAGGGCTAATATTTCAAAGGGAAAGTTGGCGCCTGCCAATTCGACCTAAACGGGTTGTGTAACACGGCGTAACATGCGTGTAGCACAGTGAATGACATAGTGGCATTCGAAAAAGTAATTTATTGAAGTGTAATCGAACATTGAAGTTAACACTTAAAGTATCACAGTTTGGATTCCAGAAGGGTTGCTCGACTGAGGATGTTGTTTAAACATTCACTCATCAAATAGTACATACCTTAAATAATATATCATCATTCGGTATTCTTGTGATATTTCCAAGGCGTTTGATTGTGTAGATCATGTTACCCTGTTAGAATTTCTCAATTTTTATGGAACTGATGGGTTTACACACAGTTAGTTTGATACATACTTGTCAAACAGGATACCAAAGACTGTGGTGAATAATTGAAAAAAAATGTCGGAAAGGAAGAAAATTTTAGGGACTGGGGAGGGAAAAAAAATCACAATTGGAGTACCATAGGGTACAGTTTTCTGTCCGCTCCTATTCCTTGTATGTATGTGAATGACTTAACATTCAACGTGCAAAATTAGTAATTTTTGCAAACGATACTACTAATAAATCTCATTGGCGGGGAAGCAACAGAAGTGTTGGTGAATGACATTTTCCAAAGAGTTATTAAGCAGAGCTTTCAAAATTGACTCTCCCTAACTTCTGAAGAAAGACACTACAATTCAGTTCTGTACAACAAATAGTCATACCAACAACTGATGTAGCACACGAGCAGGAATCAGTAAGTAGGGTAGAATGCTCTAAATTTTGGGATGTACATATTGATGAAAACCTGAACTGGAAGAAGCGTGTAACTGAGCTTCTCAAAGAAATGAGTTCAGCTAATTTTGATCTTCACATAATTGCTAATCTTGGAAACAGACGTATGAACCTCCTGACATATTTTACATATTTCCACTCATTAATGTCTTAGGGAATAATTTTCTGGGATAACTCATCACTCAGAAAGTACTGATTGCATAAAAGCGAACAGCAAGAATAATATCTGGCGTTCAAACCAGGACGACTCTTTAAAGCACTAGGCATTTTAACTGCACCGTCACAACACACCCACTATGTGATCAAAAGTATCCGGACTCCTGGCAGAAGTTCGTTGCGCCCTCCATCGGTAATGCTTGAACTCAATGTGGTGTTGGTCCACCATTAGCCCAGATGACAGCTCCCACTCTCGCAGGCATACGTTCACTCAAGTGCTGGAAGGTTTCTTGGGAATGACAGCCCATTCTTCACGGAGTGCTGCACTGAGGAGTGCTATCGATGTCGATCGATGAGGCTTGGCAAGAACTCGGCGTTCCAAAACATCCCAGAGGTGTTCTTTAGGATTCAGGTCAGGACTCTGTGCAGGCTAGTCCGTTACAGGGATGTTATTGTCGTGTAACCACTCCGCCAAAGGCAGTGCATTATGGACAGATGCCCGATCGTGTTGAAAGACGCAATCGCCATCCCCGAATTGCTCTTCAACAGTGGGAAGCAAGAAGGTTCTTAAAACACGAACGTAGGCCTGTGCTGTGATAGTGCCACGCAGAACAACAAGGGGCGCAAGCCTCCTCCATGAAAAACACGACTACACCATAACACCACCTCCTCCGAATTTTACTGATGGCACACACACGCTGACAGACGACATTCACCGGACATTCGCCATACCCACACCCTATCATCGGATTTTCACATTGTGTACCGTGAGTCTTCAGTCCACACAACGCTTTCCCACTGTTCAATCGTCTAATGTTTACGCTCGTTACACCAAGCTAGGCATCGTTTGGCATTTACCAGCCTGATGTGTGGCTTATGAGCAGCCGCTCAACCATGAAATCCAAGTTTTCTCACCTCCCACCTAACTGTCATCCTGATGCAGTTTGGAATTCCTGTATAATGGTCTGGATAGATGTCTGCCTATTACACATTGCGACCCTCTTCCACTGTCGGCAGTCTCTGTCAGTCAACAGACGAGGTCGGCCTGTACGCTTTTGTGCTGTACGTGTCCCTTCACGTTTCCACTTCATTATCATATCGGAAACAGCGGACCTAGGGATGTTTAGGAGTGTGGAAATCTCTTTTACAGACGTATGACACAAGTAACAACCAAGCACCTGACCACATTCGAAGTCCGTGAGCGCCCCACTCTGCTCTCTCACTGTCTAATGACTACTGAGGTCGCTAGTATGGAGTACCTGGCAGTAGGTGGCAGCACAATGCACCTAATACCAAAAACGTATGTTTTTGGGCGTGTCTGAATACTTTTGATCACATAGTATATATTCGCTGATGAAATTCGTCGTAAATAATTTTTCACAATTTGAGAAGAACAGTGGTGTCCATACCTACAACACTATAGGGAAAAATGACCTTTATTACCCACTGTTCAAGCTCTCAGTGCCTCAGAAAAGAGTTGAAAATCATTTCTCCTGGGCTCCTTCTATTAATGTAGGTTAATTCTTACAGAGAAGAAAACAGCAACCAGCCACTATTAATACTGCTATTTATTGAGGTAAATAGCGCCGTTGCCGGTTTCGAACTGGCAAGTTCATCATCAGACGGCTGTTCACATGATTTTCAAGATAAGCTTTACATTATCGTCCGTTTTCGATTTTTATTATTCCACTGTGGCGAAGTTTTTTGTGTGTTGTTGCCCTACGGTAGAAAAACAGTGCTAGAAGCACCCTATGTGAAAATAACTTACCTAATACAGCGTAAATAAATATGTAAGGTTAAGTGGTTATGGTACTTACTTCGACAATTCCGCGCGATTTTGTTCTGAAGTTGCAGGATTGTATTTTTCGCATATTCCTAAATATCTCCAGCACTATTACATTGACGAATTTCTACTTAAAATCTGATAGCCAGAAAAAAATTAAGTGTAGTTGCATCAGTACGGACCGATGACCGTAGCAGTCTGGTCCCTTTGATCCTCCAAACCAACCAACCAACCATCAGTACGATAAAAAATAATAATGCGTTCATTAATGTTCACACTAATCATGTACATATCCTGTACACTGACTCGTTCCACATCATTTCGATAAAAGGATCGTTCGAATGAACTATGGAACATGTAACAACCTTGCGTGCTGGGTTGACGTAGCGGGTTCAGATCAGTTACGTGAATCTCGTATGCAACACATTCTGGTGTTGAAATAGTGGCTGCGTGAGGATCATGTAAGTGAGCTTTACTCTCAGAACAGGGCAGAAGAGCAGCCGTGGCTGTGAAGTATGAGTGGGTGCGGGAGAGCGGTTCGCCTTGGCTGCAGCCCGCTGCCTGCCTCCAACTGGAGGTCTCCAGGACGGAGGCCCTTTCCTCGCCTTGCCGCGCGCTTACTGAGTCAGTGCAGTGGCTGGCCAGGGCCGCGGGCAGCGAGCACACTCCAGCTGAAGGCTCGTTCTAAAGTCGCGGCCACCACCACACGTCCCGACAGCACTCTTGCAGAGCCACATGTTCCACAGACTTACGACCGTTATACGACCAGATGTCGAAAACTCATAACAAAAATTTTGTAGGTGGGTGGGAATCATCCGTACCATCGCACAGTAGCCATACTAGTAACTTACTGAATCCTATAGTGTCACAGAGATTGCTTAAATATGAAATTTGATCATCCGAAATCGCTTCTCTGCGGAAAATCGTAATACGATTTCCCCTTCCAGTATAGCACCATGGCAGAAATGTCAGATATTGGTATAAGCGATCGTTGAACCGAAAATCAACTAAAATCGCCTGTCAGACGAAAGGCAACAGGGAATGAAGCTACACTTAAACAACGTGTACAAGTTGTGCGAAAGATAATGTGCACTTCCCAGACACAGTTAATTGCAGGTTCTTGGAGCAACGAAGTTTCCCTTCCAACTGGAAAAACAAGGGACGTCGCACAGATGTGCAAATCTACAGGCATCTACATCTATGTGTATAGTCCGCAAGCCCACGTGTGGTGCATGGCAGAGAGTACCTTGTACCACTACTAGTCATTCCCTTTTCTACTCCACTGGCAAATGGAGTGAGGGTGAAACTACAGTATATATGCCATCGTACGAGCCCTAATTTGCCTTCGTGGCCCTTACGTGAACTGTACATTGGTGGCAGTATAATATTTCTCCCGGACCTCTAAATTTGTTCAGTAATGTTTCGCCTAACGCACGTCGTCATCCCTCCAGTGATTCGCATTTGAGTTCACCAAGCATGTCCCTAATACTCGCGTGTTGATCGAACCTACCGCTAACAAATCTGGCAACACGCCTCTGAATTACTTCGACGTCTTTCTTTAATCCGACCTCGTGTGGGTCCCAAACACTCGAATAGTACATAATAATGGGGCGCAGTGGTGTTCTATTTTTTTTTTTTTGTTTTATTTGGCCTTTGAGTGTGTACTCAATTTAGCCATCGGCAACACATAGTGACAATGTACACATAATTGAATAAACAAATACAGAAATGCATATTTACAAGAATAAAAAGCTTAACTGTTACAGTTTTGTACATAATGTTTTAAAAATTGAATTGAATTGAATTGGAAAATTATTAAAAGTGTCTTGGCTTACAATTCACACCAATTCTGAAATATCTTCATCAGCAAGACATATTTATAATTTACGTACACCATTGAAACCTACATATTGTAACCAGTACTCTTGATCAAGTTAACTATCACTTTATATAGACGAACGTCTTTAGTACACAAAAGAGAAGAAGCTGATTGAGGAAGATGGTAGCCCAAACTCAGCAATGTCTTCAGAAATACCAACCGTTCGCGGTCACATTTGGGGCACATAAATAAGATGTGGTTGACATCAGCTTCCGACTCAGGATCACACTCACATGCTGGTGAACTGCAAACGTTGATCCGATGTAGATGTTGTGGGAAAGAGGCATGATTGAAGCGGAGTCTTATGATGGTGTAGAAATCGTGGATCGGTCCAGATGTGTCCTCATGAACCACGGCTGTGAAGGAATCCGAGGTTGTAGCACTGCGTAATAACCGCCTTTTGTCTGTTGAAAAACGTTCCACATTTCTTGCCATTGTTGTCTTGCGTGAACCTTGACTTCACGTAAGTAGTCTGTATAAGGAAGGTGCAGATCCAGGACAGTGCCTAAGGTTCCCGCTTGTTTGGCTAATGCATCAACTTCATCATTATAGAGGATACCAGAGTGGGAAGGTACCCACAACAAATGGACCGTCCGGCCCGTGCGTGTGTTTGAATATATTCAGATATCACATCCAAGATATAACTGTTGGTTGTTTTGTCCATCGACTGTACTGAATGTTTTTAAGAACGCTTTGCGAGTCAGATACTATCAATATCTTGGGGAAGGAAGTGCTAGAGACAAACTTAAGTGCTTCCAAAACTGCCACTGTCTCCGCCGTAAAAATAGAAGTGCTCGTAGGCAGTTTGAAGGTTTTGCGGATCTGGATCTGAGGGCAGAAAAAAGCGCATCCTGTACACTCTTCTTGCGGAATTTTGGAGCCATCGGTATATACACAGAGAAAACCCGGCCATTGTGCTTGAACGAGACGATTGAAGCCAACGTTGACATTGGTACTGTCCAGCCAGGTCGTACTTAAATAATGGACTGGGATCTGGCAGCAGAGCGTTTGAAGATCATATTCAAAAACAGGTAGATGCGCTGAACGCCGTATAGAATGTGTGACAGGTGGCCAAGTGTCAAAGCTGGCACAAACGGCTGGCACTTTATTCCTTCTGTGGGATGCAATCCACAGTCGATAAATGCAGTCTCTACTTTAATAGACGGAACTGTCCATAATGGCCATGCCTTGAATGTAGAATTTGTCCGATAACATTTGGCGCCTAATGCTCAAGGGCATCTCCCCTGCTTCCATTAAAAGGGCGTTGGTGGGCGTCGATCGCATGGCTCCAAGACAGGTACGAATGGCTCTATATTGAAGAGTATCTAATTTGGAGAGATGAATCTTTGACGCAGTGTGGTAGAATTGACAGCCATAGTCTAATCGAGATCGAATTATCCCTCGGTACATGGTGAGTAAAACACTCTGGTGCGCTCCCCACCAGACACGAGAGAGTGATCTGATTACATTTAAACCTTCTTCACACTTGGTAACGGTGGATCGGATGTGGGGCGCCCAGCTTAACCGAGAGTCAAAAATAATCACCAGAAATCGAACGTGAGATTTTATTTGGAGGGTGTACTTGCCACAGGTAATGTGATCTTCAGTGCGAGCTGTCGCCGACTTGGAGAAGGGAACGACTGCTGATTTCTCAGCCGAGATCTCCAGCCCATTGATAGAGAGCCACTCATCGATGTGTGCGATGGTTGTGGTTAATGCCGTTTTGGCCTGAAGATATGAAGCAGCAGTAGAATAAACACATATATCATCAGCATGCTGTAGGATTTTTGTGGGGGGAGTAAGTATGAGTTCTAGGTCGTGCGTATATAGAGTATACAGGAGAGGACTTAAAATTGCACCTTGCGGCAAGCCCTGGGAGACATAAAAAGGTCCGATCATGGTACCTTTGAAACGGACGTAGATCGTTCTTTGAGTAATCAGGGTACTTATACCGTAGATCATCCGTGAAGGAATTCCGAATCCTGCCAGCTTGTCCAAGAGTATCGGTATTTGTACGTGATCGTATGCACCCTTAACGTCAAGAAAAGCTGCCATTACTGTCTCTTTCTTTTGAAAGGCTGACGTGATATCCATATTAAGCAAAAACAGGTTATCCATGATCACTTTGACTTTTCTGAAGCCGTATTGACTCCGAGGCAACAAATTACTTTTTTTAAGCCACCATTCTAGTCTCCTTTTTACCATTCGTTCCAGTGCTTTTGCAACACACGACGACAAGGCAATAGGTCTATAATTAGTACCGACATTTGGATCTTTACCACTTTCGAGAATTGGAATTATTACTTGCGTCTTCCATGTTGACATGAGGTCTTTCTTCATCCAGTACGGATTAAAAATGTTCAAGAGAAAGTCTTTCGCTTCTATAGGCAGGTGTGCAAGCATAGAGTAGTGTATATGATCAATGCCAGGGCAACTGCCGCTCGATACTTTAATAGCTTCTTTGAGTTCTTCTTTAGAGAAAGGACGAAGGAGAACATGATAGCTGTCTTCTTCAGCAGGGAACCGATGGTTTAAAAATGGCACCGTGGGAGGAGCGATTATATCTATGAATTCCTCTAACCAGGCCGTGGTAGCAGGAGGGGAGGAAGACAGTCTTCTTGTTCTAAAAGCTTTTATTTTATGCCAGATGCTTGCCATACTGGTTTCATTATTTAGGGACAGGCAAAATTGTTTCCAACTGTCCTTCTTGGTTTTCTTCAGGAATTTGTTAACTCGCGCATTCACTTTTTGCACAGCCAAGAAGTTGTCCAATGAAGGATTCCGACGATAGGTTTTCAAGGTGAGTCGTCGCTTCGCAACTTCCCGAGAACATTCAGAATTCCACCAAGGAGGAGAACGGTGCTTCATTACTGTAAACTCTTTTTTCTTAGGGATGCTGATGCCAGCTGCGACGTTCATAGCATTGAGTAAAACTGTGTATGCATCTTCGTCCCGTAAGTCACGTCTCGTATTTGCGAGTGCCCGCCGAACCGTTTCCTTATAAGAGGCCCAATTGGCTTCCTTGATTTTCCACGTACTATTAGAGTAACAGATGTGCGTAGTATCGACGTTGATGTTAATGTGAAACTCTGTTGGGAGATGATCGGATCCCATTGAATCCTTTTTAACGCACCAATTAGATATTTCAGTAAAGCACGGGGTGCCAAATGTTACATCAACTGCGGAGGGTCTACGGAGAGGTGAAGTTATCATAGTAGGAGAGCCATCGTTGAGTACCACTAGGTTATTATCTTCGATAACGCTTATCAAGGTCCTGCCGTTCCTGTCTGTCACGTCTCCTCCCCACGCTACATGGTGGGCATTCACGTCACTCAGCTACGATAAAGGGAGGACGAAGCTGACTTATTAATTGTCTCCAGTCATCGTCCACGATACTGTGGTGGGGAGTGTTATACAACGAGACAACTGTAAAGGTTTTGTGGGCAGTTCGTATCTCCACAGCAACTATTTCAAGGTTGGTGACTGGTACGTGTAACGGGTGTGGTCGATGCGGCAGCGAAGTTGTTACCAGTATAGCTACGCCGCCCCACCCATCGAGACGGTCTTCCCTTACAACAGAATAATTTTGAAAGCGAACAGTTAGTTCGAATTTGATCCAAGTTTCACATAACAGAACGATATCAGGCTGACTTACGAACAGTTCTCGTTGCAAGCTTTCTCTATTAGAATTAGCCGATCTCGCATTCCACTGCAATACCTTTAAAGCCGCCATGATTTAGGGAGAGAGAGATTGAAATATGCCAGTAACAAGGTGCCGGATATCGGAATTGATCATAGCACTATTTTGTCTCATGTTTTGCATGACAATATCAATCACATTTATTATCTTATCTATAAGTTCAGCATGACCCTGAGGCTGTCGTTGATTCGGTGCTTGTGGGGTTGCTAATCTGTGAGCAGCAGGCTGGTATGGATTTTGGCTAATAGGAGTGAATGAATGTTGCATGGGATATAACAGGCTGCGGTACTGAGAACACTCACGAACTTTACTTTGGTTGTTTACTTGCGTCTGCCGCAGGGGAGGCCGGTAAGCGACGTGTGTCTGATGGGGCACAGTTGCACACTGAGTTGCGTCCCCACTTCCGCGTTGTTGACTCTGCATGCTTGCGGCGGGCAGCGGCGGGAAGAGTTGTGGGTTTTGAAAGTCCGGAGAGCTCAAATTTGTTGGAGCAGGAATGATCGGAGCCGGCAAGTGATGTTGTTGAACCCCGGTGACGGATGTATAGGTTGGCATACGAGCAATAGACAGCGCATCCCTGAAGTCAATGTTGTTGAACGTAGCTAATTCTTGAGCTCGTCGCCGTATATGGTATTCCGGGCAGGAACGGTCCGTGGATGCATGTTGTCCCCTGCAATGAGCGCAAATAGTGATAGGTGAGACACAGGATTCAACATTATGTGGACCACTACATTTAATGCATCTCATCTGAGATCGACATTGTTTGCTGATGTGCCCGTAACGAAGACAATTAAAGCACTGCCTGACAGTTGGTACATAAAGGTCTACGGGACATCTTGTTCCGTGAATAGACACGGCTTCCGGTAAGGTTTGAGAGTCGAAGGTTAGCAAACAGGTCTGCAATTTAACGATTTGGTCTTTACCATATCTCTTCGTAAACCTCCGAACGCCTACAACAGGGAAGGGAGATTGTACGACTTGCAAAATCTCCGCTTCTTCAAGGTTGGTGTCTACTTTCCTGATTACTCTCAGCTTATGGACAACAAAGGAAGGAATGTAAGCTATATTTTTTGACTTTAATACCTCACTGGTAACTAGGAAATTAGCCTTGTCTGGGGGTTTTCAGTTCCACCTTAACTTTTGTTTTTCCTGCTGAAGAGAGGTTAAGTATAGAATTCTTCACTTCTGGCAACGAAATATGCAATAATTTCCCTAGTGCCATAGGGTGCAAGCGGCATAAGTTTTTGTCAAAAAATTGCTCAAATGGGACTTAACATCTACGGTCATCAGTCCCCTAGAACTTAGAACTACTTAAACCTAACTAACCTAAGGACAGCACACAACACCCAGCCATCACGAGGCAGAGAAAATCCCTGACCCCGCCGGGAATCGAACCCCGGAACCCGGGCGTGGGAAGCGAGAATGCTACCGCACGACCACGAGATGCGGGCAAGTTTTTGTCCAAACATTCCATGTAAACTACGAATGGTCCCCTATCTGTACGTTTGTAAAAGTTGAGAGACCTCGGAGTAGGTGCAGGTCCCACAGGAGGTGTGTTAGTTGCAGCATGTTGGTTAGGAGTGAGCCCAGAAGCAGTTGCTACAGGGGGGTCTGCTACATTTGAAACGTCAGTTACAGGTAAGAGTTGATTATCGTCTGCTATGAAGGTTTTTGAATTTCTTAAATCCAGACGGACCTCACTTTGTCGCTTGTTTCTCGTAGCGGAGAAGCTGGAGGAATCCTGTTCCGATAAATCCATATGCTCTTCTGCCGGCTGTATTCCAGATTCTCCCCGAACAACTGCTAACGAGTGGCTGATCACAGCCGTCGTGTTGTCCAATGTAGTTCCTGGAGGAGCTGGTAGGGGTGCTGCATCTGGATGTCGCCGCTGGGCAGGTGGTTGTTGTTGATGTTGTCCCATAGGGGTGTAGAAGTCACCACCCCCTTCTCCATACACCCCACCATACATGGCGGGGCTTGCCGTCACCGATAGTAATGTCAGGTGTTAATGTGCCTAACAGAAAACCGTACCAAACGAAAGCTGTTGCGTGCGTGCACTAGTAGGTAAACACAAGCCTCACACGGAAGAGCGGCCGCGTAGCACGTCTTAACACTTCCGCGTCTGCAAGGGAACTGTGGTGGTGTTCTATACGCGGTCTCCTTTGTACAGTGTGTCCCACAAGGGCTGGTTAGCATTCAGGGATACGACAGGAAGGATCATTCGAAGCAAAGAAGTCTAATAATAGTAAACACGGGCTCCTAAAACGCTTATCTCAAGAGCTATGCACAGATCTTCGTCTTCGATACTGTGAAACAAATCTCCTTGTACTGCAAGCTCTTTGCTTCCCATATGTTGAGAGGTAGTAGTACGGACCAAAACAAGAAAAAAAAATTCCAGTTAACATGGGTTTTAAAGTGCATACCTTAAAAATTATGGGCACCTGTTCATTTCTATTATTGTGGAACACATCACAGCTCAAAGCTCTTAAAATACACATTTCAGAGCCCATGTATAATAAACAATTTTTTTCTTCTTTCAAAACTCATAAGGTGTGAATTTTCGAGTGTGTATATACTCTGTTTCTTGCTTCGAAAGATCGTTCCTGTCACATCTCTAAGAATTGACCATTCCTTCTGGGACACCCTATTCATGAGCCTCGCCTTACTGGAGTTCTCCCAACGAACCCATGTTGAACATTCGATTTCCTGTTACCGACCATGAGTGCTCGTTCCACCTCATATTAAATTTTTCTATATTTAGAGCAAGCTGCCATTTATCACATGAAATACAAACTCCGTCCAAATACTCCTGTATCCTCCTATAATCACTCAACGACCACACTATCCCGTACATTATAGCGCCATCATCAAAGAGTCGCAGACTGCTACTCTCCCTATGCGTCAGATCATTTATATAAATAGGGAAAAAGAGCGGTCCTATTCCAGTACCCTCGGGCATAACTGACGATGCTCTTTTCTCTGATGAACATCCGCACTGGAGGAGAACGAACTGGTTTCTGTTACTGAAGAAGCCTTAGAGCCATTCGCATATCTCGGAACCTACACTGAGATGACAAAAGCCGTGGGATAGCGATATGCACTGATGTATCGGCAGCTGGGCCAACACCTTGTAGAATGAGGTGGCTGAAAGTGCACGCTAAACTAACGCAGACGGGCGTGAAGTACTGGAACATGAGACTTATTAATGAATAAGAAGAACAGTACGTAGCTGGAATAATATACTTAACTTTATTCTCTTGTTGGAATACATCTCTTGAATAGTAGTAAGCTATAAGCACTGATACAAATGGCGCCTTGCTAGGTAGTAGCTATGGAATAAGCTGAAGGCTATTCTATCAGTCTCTCGGCAAATGAGAGGAAGACTTGGTAGGTCTGGTCGCAAGCTATGTCGTCCGTACAACTGGGGCGAGGTCTAGTCCGTGTATTGTGACCTGCCATGTGGTGGCGCTAGGATTGCGATTACACAGTGGCGACACGCGGGTCCGACATGTACTACAGGACCGCGGCCGATTTAAGTTACCACCTAGCAAGTGTGGTGTCTAGCGGTGACACCACATTCCTCCCCCGCAAATCGGCGAACGGTCGTGAGATAAGGCTTCCGCCCGCCGTGGGGAGGACCCCATGTTGACGTATGCGAAGAGGTGGGGAGCCTAACAACAGGCGAGGCTGTGCCACCCGCACCCGGCCATTCGGTCCGAGGGGAGCTAGGAAACGCCTGCAAACCTAGTCCAGGGTGCACGTCAACATGAGGTGTATGCGCACGTAATGAGACAGAAGGGTCGACCTCCATGTGGTCGGAGCACCCGACGGGCGAAGACGACATCTGGTCCGGAGCGGGCAAGAGGTCCATGGCGGAGGACGGCTGGTCACGGGAAGCGAGCGGCGGCGCGTGACCCAGGGAGGCGCCAGGCGGTTGCAGCGACGCGTCCACTGCGGGCGGCGCCGGCGGCGGCTGCGGCGGCGGCGCGACGCCATGGGGCAAAATGGAAGGCAGCGTCGGTAACACCTGGGGATGAGGCGAGCCAGTAGATGGGTCCCCAGGGCGCTGACCTGACGGCTCCGTCGCTGAAAGCAGACGGGGAGCGGCAGAACCCAGGCGACGACAGAGGCGCAGCTGATTGAGATGCCGACGCACCTCACCAGAGGCCCCCAAAACCAAATACATCGCGCGGCCGAGGCAGCGAAGAATGCGCCCTGCGAGCCAACGCTGTGAACCGCGATAATTGCGATAATAGACAACGTCGCCAGGAGCAAAAACAGGAGTCTGCCGCTGCACAGGAACCGGATGCGGCGGATGTAGCAAAGACATCAGGGTGCGATGAGATCGACCATGGAGCAATTCAGCCGGCGAGCGACCATCGCGGGGCTGAGAGCGATACGAAGACAAAAAGAGTAACAAAGCGTCCTCCCGAGAATGCGATTCTTTCAATTTCAACATCTGTGACTTGAAAGTCCGGACCAATCGTTCAGCGGCACCGTTTGACTGAGGCGAAAACGTCGCGGACGTCAGATGTTGAATACCATTGGCCTTGCAGAACGACTGAAATTCTGCGGACATGAATTGTGGGCCATTGTCGGAAACAAGAGTCTGCGGAAGACCTTCAATGCAAAAGATAGCAGACAAGGCTTGGATTGTGGCAGAAGACGTCGTGGAAGACATCCGGACAACAAAAGGAAAATTACTGAAAGCATCGACCACAACCAACCATCGAGCATTCCAGAATGGACCAGCAAAATCGATGTGCAAGCGTTGCCAAGGGGAAGTGGCGTTCGGCCATGCAAAGAATTTACGCGGCGGTGCGGATTGGTGTTCGGCACACGCCACGCAAGAGGAGCACATATTCGTAATCGCAGCATCGATTCCGAACCAAGTACAGTGCTGACGAGCAAGTTGTTTCGTACGCACTATACCCCAATGTCCTTGGTGAAGAAGCTTTAAGACAGAGGACTGCAACGAACGTGGGACCACGACTCGGGATTGATCATTATCAGAACGCAACAACAAAACACCACGTCGTACAAAAAGTCTCTCCTTGTGAGCAAAAAAAAGGCGAACCAAAGGATCCTCGATCCGTGACTTTGACAAGGGCCATTGCGTAGCAACAAAACGCAAAACAGTAGCAAGGACAGGGTCAGCAGCTGTGGCTGTAGCTACACTACGAAAATCAATCGGAAACGATGCGACCACGTCATCGGCTTCCGAATCAATGAACATGCAAGCAAGTTCGGAAGAATCGAATGCTTTATCCTCAGCAACAGGCAAACGGGACAACGCATCAGCGTTTCCGTGCTTAGCAGGGGACCGATACAAAATATCGTAGCGGTACTGCGAGAGAAAAAGTGACCAGCGAATGAATTTCTGCGCTGTACGTGGAGGTACAGGCTTGTGCGGATGAAAAAGCGATGTCAACGGTTTGTGGTCTGTGATGATGGTAAAGTGACGACCATACAAGAAGTCATGGAACTTGGTAACACCAAACACGAGAGCTAAAGCTTCTTTCTCTATCTGTGAATAATTTCTTTGCGCAGATGAGAGCAATTTGGACGCAAAGGCAATAGGGCGATCATGCGAGCCATCTTTGTGCGCAAGCACAGCACCGATCCCGAAATCCGATGCATCTACCATCAACAAAAGGGGTTTTCGGGGATCGAATGGCGTAAGGCAAGTATTTGAAAGTAACGCCGATTTCAACTGGCGAAAGGCGCGTTCGCATTCCGTCGTCCAGACGAACGGAACACCTTTACGGCGTAAGCGATGAAGCGGAGCTGAAATGGAAGAAGCATTGCGCAAAAATTTATGATAATAATTTATTTTACCCAACACACTCTGTAGCTGTTTCAAATTCTGCGGAGCAGGTAAGTCCTGTATGGCACGGAGGTGCTCTGGTTCAAATGGCTCTGAGCACTATGGGACTCAACTGCTGTGGTCATCAGTCCCCTAGAACTTAGAACTACTTAAACCTAACTAGCCTAAGGACAGCACACAACACCCAGCCATCACGAGGCAGAGAAAATCCCTGACCCCGCCGGGAATCGAACCCGGGAACCCGGGCGTGGGAAGCGAGAACGCTACCGCACGACCACGAGATGCGAGGTGCTCTGGACTCGGATGTATACCTTGGGCATTTATGACATGCCCCAGGTAGGGTAAGTCCCGAGCAAAGAACACACATTTGTCCTTCCTCAAGCGAAGACCATTCTGACGCAATACCTGAAATAATGTTCGGAGATTTTGCAAATGTTCTGCTTCTGTCTGTCCTGAGATCACAATATCGTCCAGATAGTTCGCAGCAGTAGGGACCGAAGCACAAATAGTTCGTAAATATTGCTGAAACAATGCAGGGGCGGATGCACACCCGAATGGCAGTCTTTTGAAGCGATACAAGCCAAGATGCGTGTTTACCACCAAGACGCGCTGGGAGTCTTCGTCCACAGGTATCTGCAAGTACGCATCTGCTAGGTCCAATTTTGAAAAATATTTTCCCGGGCACAGTTTGTCAAAAAGATCTTCCGGGCGGGGCAAAGGAAAAGTAGCAGTCACAAGTTGTGGATTCACAGTGGCCTTGAAGTCCACACAAAGTCTCAATTTTCCGGAAGGTTTTGGCAAAAGTACTAAGGGTGAGGCCCAGAGAGAAGCCTGCACACGGTCAATTACACCTTGAGATTCTAACTCGGCCAATGTTCTTGCGACCTCATCACGCAATGCGTGGGGAACATTGCGCGCTCTGAAAAATTTCGGTTGCGCGTTGTCTTTCAATTCCAAATGTGCAGCATAGTTCTTAGCGCAACCAAGGCCCGGTGCAAAAATGTCTGCAAATTCTTCACAAAGACTAGAAACACTGGCGGAAGGCACAGTCTGATTCACTGATAGGACCTGATTTACTATAGACAAATTAAACAATTGAAACAAATCTAAGCCAAACAAGTTCACTGCAGTAGAAGAACGAAGAACGTAAAATGATACAAGTTTTGTTTGTCCCTTGTATGTTGCAAGAAGGCTGCACTGTCCTAACACAGGGATCGGCTGTCCTGAGTAACTAGTTAACTTAACATTTGCGGCACGCAATGGCGGTTTGCCCAGTTGTTTGTACGTGTCGTGATTGAGCAAGGAAACTGCAGCTCCGGTATCGAGCTGGAATGGGATCACTTTGCCTTCAAAGTCTAAGTCCACAAAAAGTTTATTGTCCTGCTGACGACAAGAGCGACTGTCACGTGCAAATTGAACTGATACAGGTACAGAAGCACTTGCGACTTTACGGGATTTCCTGCGACGTCGACACACACTTTGGGTGGGACGAACACAGTCACTGTTAGCTAAAGTGTCACTGGACGGGTGGGAATGAACTACATTAATGTCCATGGGCGAAGGTCCACGAGCCGGATTGTCCTGGGTGCGATTCCGGCGCGAAGCAAAAGGCCTGGAATTATTGCGATTGTCTGATCTAAGCTTTTTCTGGCAAACACTTTGAACATGTCCCTTCTTTTGACAGTAAAAGCAAATAGCTTGGCGTGACGGGCAAGTTTCACGCGAATGTCTAGTTGCACACCGCGGGCATGATTTCACTGCAGTTGCTTGCGTACGCGGCGCACGTGTTTGCGAGCGAGGCTGCGACGGGCGCGAGGGCCGCTTAGCGTCCCGTGCAGCGGGCCCGGCGGGCCGATTAATGTGACACACTGCTGGCGAAGTTTCAAATGAGTCCTGAGCAAAGTCAAGTGTGTCTTGCCTATCCAATATGTCTATCACTTGTTGAAGGGAGGGATTAACTAGTTTCAAAATCTGTTCCCTTATGCGAACATCAGAAACGTTCTGTGCAATTGCATCACGCACCATAGTATCTGAATATGGGAGGCCACATTCACAGGCAAACGCACAGTCTCTAGTAAGTCCTTGCAAAGTTGCAACCCACTCCCTATTAGTCTGACCGGCCGTACGTTTTGTACAAAAGAACGTATACCGTTTTGCAACTACATTGACTGTTTCTTTGAAATAGGCATCTAAAGCAGACAAAATTTCTTCGTAGGACAGAGTTGCTACGTCGCGTCGGGGAAACAATTTCACTATCACACGGTAGGTAGACACACCGACACAAGAAAGCAAAAACGGCTGCCGCTCTTTACCTTGTATTCTGTACGCGGCGAGATGAAACTGGAACTGGCTGGCCCACTCAGTCCAGGTTTCGCACGTGGCCTCAAAGGGCCTAAATGGCGGTGCGACAGCGTTGTGTGGCTGCGGTAGCGATGAAGCGGCGGCTGCCGCATCGGTTTGCAGCGCACGTTGACCCTGGACGAGCTGTCCAAGGGCTTCCAATAACGCCTGCGTCTGCTGATTCTGCAAGCGAAAAAATTCGGACAGTACATCTGGAGATTGTGGCGAAGCCATGACACAAGCAAATCAGAGCACAAAAAGGGAAAAAGAACAAATCAGTCCAAAGCAGAAAAAACACTTTCTCTCGTCGCCATGTGATGTATCGGCAGCTGGGCCAACACCTTGTAGAATGAGGTGGCTGAAAGTGCACGCTAAACTAACGCAGACGGGCGTGAAGTACTGGAACATGAGACTTATTAATGAATAAGAAGAACAGTACGTAGCTGGAATAATATACTTAACTTTATTCTCTTGTTGGAATACATCTCTTGAATAGTAGTAAGCTATAAGCACTGATACAAATGGCGCCTTGCTAGGTAGTAGCTATGGAATAAGCTGAAGGCTATTCTATCAGTCTCTCGGCAAATGAGAGGAAGACTTGGTAGGTCTGGTCGCAAGCTATGTCGTCCGTACAACTGGGGCGAGGTCTAGTCCGTGTATTGTGACCTGCCATGTGGTGGCGCTAGGATTGCGATTACACAGTGGCGACACGCGGGTCCGACATGTACTACAGGACCGCGGCCGATTTAAGTTACCACCTAGCAAGTGTGGTGTCTAGCGGTGACACCACATGCACATATGCAGATGGCGGTAGTACCGGGTACACAAGGTGTAAAAAGACAGTGACTTCACGGAGCCGTCATTTGTACTCACAAGGCAACCTCCCCATCGCACCCCCCTCAGATTTAGTTATAAGTTGGCACAGTGGATAGGCCTTGAAAAACTGAACACAGATCGATCGAGAAACCAGGAAGAAGTTGTGTGGAACTATGAAAAAATAAGCAAAATATACAAACTGGGTCGTCCATGTGTAATATAGGCAATATTAAGGGCAGTGTGAGACGAGGAGCGCCGTGGTCACGTGGTTAGCGTGAACAGCTGCGGAACGAGAAATCTTTAGTTCAAATCTTCCCTCGACCGAAAATTTTAACTTTTTATTTTCAGTTTATGTGACAAACTCTTATGTTTTCATCACTTTTTTTGGAGTGATTATTACATCCACAAGAAAACCTAAATCGGGCAAGGTAGAAGAATCTTTTTACCCATTCGCCAAGTGTACTAGTTAGGTGAGTCGACAACATATTCCTGTCATGTGACGCACATGCTGTCACCAGTGTCGCATAGAAAATATCAGACGTGTTTTCCTGTGGAGGAATCGGTTGACCTATGACCTTGCGATCAAATATTTTCGGTTCCCATTGGAGAGGCACGTCCTTTCGTGAACTAATCGCACGGTTTTGCGGTGCGGTCGCAAAACACAGACACTAAACTTATTACAGTGAACAGAGACGTCAATGAACGAACGGACAGATCATAACTTTGCGAAAATAAAGAAAGCAAAATTTTCAGTCGAGGGCAGATTTGAACTAAAGACCTCTCGTTCCACAGCTGTTCACGCTAACCACGGGACCACGGCGCTCCTCGCCTCAGATTGCCCTTAATATTGCCTATCTTACACATGGACGACCCAGTTTGTATATTTTGCTTATTTTTTCATAGTTCCACACAACTTCTTCCTGTTTTCTCGATCGATCTGTGTTCAGTTTTTCAAGGCCTATCCACTGTGCCAACTTATAACTAAATCTGAGGGGGGTGCGATGGGGATGTTCCCTTGTCAGGCGATTCATGTGAAAAGATTTCCAACGTGATCAAGGCAGTACGACGGCAATTAACGGACACTGACGGCGAAATGGTAGATGGAGCTAGACTCATGGGACATTTCATTCCGGAAATCGTGAGAGAATTCAATGTTCCGACATCCGCCGAGAATACCAAACGTCAGGCATCACCTCTCATCGTGGACAACGCAGTGGCCGACGGCCTTCGCTTAACGACTGAGCACAGCGGCATTTGCGTAGAGTTGTCAGTGCTGACAGACAACCAACACTGCTGAAATAGCCACGAACGTGTCCGCTAGGGCCGCATGGAGAAATTTGGCGTTAAAGGGCTATGGCAGCAGACGACCGACGCAGGTGCCTTTGCTAACAGCGCGACATCGCCTACAGCGCCTCTCCTGGGCTCATCACCCCATCGACTGGACCTTAGACGACTGGAAAACTGTGGCACGGATAGATAATTCCGATTTCAGTTGTTAAGAGTTGATGTTGGGGTTCGAGTGTGGCGCAGACCTCACGAAGACCTGGACCCAAGTGGTCAACAAGGCACTGTGAAAGCTGGTGGTGGCACCATAACGGTGTGGGCTGCGGTTACATGGAAAGAAGTTGGTCCTCTGATCCAACTGCGCCGATCAATAACGGAAAATGGTTATGTTCGGGTACCTGGAAACCATTTGCAGCATTCACGGACTTCATGTTGCCAAACAAAGATGAAATTTTTATGGATGACAATGCGCCATGTCATCGGACCACAGCTGCTCGCGACTGGTTTGAGGTACGCTCTGGACAGTTCGAGCGAATGATTTGACCACACAGATCGCCTGTCATGAATCCCGCCAAACATTAATGGCACGTAATCGATAAGTCAGTTCGTGTTCGAAATCCAGTAGCACCAACACTCTGGCAATTATGGACGGTTATAGAGGCGGTATGGCCCAATATTTCCGCTGGGGACTTCCAGCGACTTGCTGAGTCCATGCCACGTCGTGTCGCTGCACTAAGCCGGACAAAAGGACGTCCGACACCAAATTAGGAGGTATCACATGACTTTCGTCATTTCAGTGGACTGGTATGCTCCAGATTTAATTAACAGTCTGCAGTGTAGTCGGATAATTACATAATGCGTTTTGTGCTCACACATAAAAATCGTTTTGGAGACAAATAACCTTCTCTACGGAGGCCTATCAAACACGAGCTTACCGATAACCGATCCAGCTCTGTGGTTGGATTCAGTGCTTCCTGGGAGATTAAACTCAACATTTCGCTCTTCATGAGAGAATATATCATCTGTGATAGCATCATGCGTATCTCAGGGAATATTACAGAGTTTTTGCTGTTTACAATAAATGTAAATTCTGGTGGACAGCGTCAGAAGCTACATGAGCTTCTCAGTGGTTGACTGTGGATTTAAAAACCACAAAGTAATAAAACTATGGCGAGATGCATGAAAACGTGTTCAGCATCGTCACTAGATGTAGGGACCGGCAGCTGACCCTCACGTTAAATAAAAAAATGGTTCAAATGGCTCGGAGCACCATGGGACTCAACTTCTGATGTCATCAGTCCCCTAGAACTTGGAACTACTTAAACCTAACTAAGCTAAGGGCATCACACACATCCATGCCCGAGGCAGGATTCGAGCCTGCGACCGTAGCGGTCTGGCGGTTCCAGACTGTAGCGCCTAGAACCGCACGGCCACTCCGGCCGGCTCACGTTAAATAAATATAAGATTCAAACATATATGTACGAATGAGAATATGGAGCTGCGATCAACCACTAGAAACAACAACGATCGTAAAATACCTATTAGTTTGCGTCCTAAGCAAACAGACGTGGAACTACCCCAGGAATCTAAATGAGATTCGTTGAAAGGATCATAAAGAAAAAAAATTCATGCACAAAGGGTTATCTTGCAAAGCCTTCGTTTGAGCGATTGTTAAGTATTGCTCAAAAGTTGGGAATCCTTAACAGCTTGGATTAATTCAAAATGGTTCAAATGGCTCTGAGCACTATGGGACTCAACTGCTGTGGTCATTAGTCCCCTAGAACTTAGAACTACTTAAACCTAACTAACCTAAGGACATCACACACATCCATGCCCGAGGCAGGATTCGAACCTGCGACCGTAGCAGTCGCACGGTTCCGGACTGCGCGCCTAGAACCGCGAGACCACCGCGGCCGGCTTGGATTAATTGATGAGACAGAGTGCGTCGAAAGAAGAGCAGAGGGTTAGGATATTTGCGGGTAAATTTTAAACGAACAAACCGATTCAAAACATAAAAACTATTTTGATAATTTTATTGAAATTATTGACCACGGATAATTTTATAAAACGAACACCTACATACAGCTGCAAAGATTTTACTATCACACAACTCCATAGATTTATAAAAACAAATCTGTAACCACGTAACATCGCAGACATAACTCGAAGCTGTCAAACTTACAAAATGTTAACAAGATCTTAACGATACTGGCCAACAAAGAAAAATTCCACTGCTGAGAGATTACTTAGCGAGTGATTCATAATTTCGCCTGGGCTTTGCTTAAAAACGTACCAAGTAAGATATCTGACAGCAAGAGCGTCAACGACGTAATATGGAAGTAAGTCTGACACCAAATGTACAAAACAATTATCAATTACGAAAACTCACATATGATCTAATTACCGTACTACATGTTGCAGAGTACTTGAAAATGGCCTTTGAGCAGAAATAGGCTTATAGCCAATGAAAAAAAAGTCACAATAATAACAACTGCTACACAAAGCAGCGTTTAGGCTTAATGTACACATAATATCCTTACAAGACATATATAACACTGCAGGCCCAGAAGAATTTAAAATGCTAACAGTTGTGCTTACTATACTTACAGGATTCGTTATCATTTGTGTTCACAGTGAGAGTAGCGTTCCTCGCTCAGAAGTTGGAAACTCCACAAATGGACGGATTAGCTGACGAAGTTGATACATCACAGACGGAGGCAGCTATCAGACGGAAGACTGGCTGGCTTCCCTAGATATCACATTGGCAGTTCGTCACGTGATCTTTGATTTGGTCCCTGTCAACAACGGGAACATTGTAAACTCTGGATCACACAAAGCAGAAATGCTTATCATGACTGAAGATACTAACGTCACGACGTCTTGTTGGGTATGATTCATTGTGAGCGGAACGTCAAATGTTTGCAGCTTATAGTGTAATTAACAAATGCTCGTAATTTGCGCTTCTTGTGACCTGCATCTCATACATATTCATACAAATCACAGGTCAAACACAATCGCATTAGCAAGTTGCGTTAACTCCTTCGTCTGAGCAGAAACCGTGCTCGCGTTTGTGGTCGACATCTTCACAAACGTCAAGAGTGTGGTATCGTTGCACAATCGATATCACACATGGGGCCGTCATCGTCGAAGATTCCGAAGTTGGCAGCACAAGCGCAGCGGCCGTCGATTGAGCGGTCGCTACTGCAACAGGCGCCGTCCAGCAAAGGGCGGCGCCAGGTTCACGACCTCTGTGCGGCAACGCCACCAGGGCGCGAGGTTCGACCGCATACAGAGGTGCCGTCTGCAGTGGCAGTTCCAGTTACTCTCCTGGGCTCCGCCATCTAGTCTGCGACCACGCCAGCGGAGCCACTTCGCAGTACGCTTACGTACATCGATATTCTGTATTTACCTGGCCTCAGATACGTAAATTCATGGCTAGGGCAGTTAGCTTCGTGGATGTCAGGCGCAACAGAACTACTGAATCGACACTTACATCAACATCTACATCTACATTTATACTCCGCAAGCCACCCAACGGTGTGTGGCGTAGGGCACTTCACGTGCCACTGTCATCACCTCACTTTTCCGCTCCAGTCGCGTATTGGTTCGTGGTAAGAACGACTGCCGGAAAGCCTCCGTGCGCGCTCGGATCACTCTAATTTTACGTATAAGTAGGTGGAAGCAATATATTCGATACCTCATCCAGAAACGCACCCTCTCGAAACGTAGACAGCAAGCTACACCGCGATGCAGAGCGCCTATCTTGCAGAGTCTGCCACTTGAGTTTGCTAAACATCTCCGTAACGCTATCACGCTTACCAAATAACCCTGTGACGAAACGCGCCGCTCTTTTTTGGATCTTCTAATTGTGTGTGAACGCCATCAGTAGGCAAAGGACTTTGTACTGCAACACATGCAGATCTCCAGTGTATAAGTTCTGTATTAAAAAATGGTTCAAATGGCTGTGAGCACTATGGGACTTAACATCTGAGGTCATCAGTCCCCTAGAACTTAGAACTACTTAAACCTAACTAACCTAAAGACATCACACACATCCATGCCCGAGGCAGGATTCGAACCTGCGACCGTAGCGGTCGCGCGGTTCCAGACCGAAGCGCCTAGAACCGCTCGGCCGAACCGGCCGGCGTTCAGTATTCACAATATAGCTATGTTAAATTGATGTTTGATATACGGGACATAAAATCCCGTCTGAGGCCTGCGATCATTTTTATGTTAATAATTGGCAACCAATGCTGTACGATCGTAATAAAGTCACGAGATGTTCGATTGACTCTTTTATTAGAACATGTTACGCGTTTCGGGATTACACCCATCTTCAGACGTCACATACTTCAACTCCTTCCTAACCAATCAGGCGTACATCTTTGACAACTCAAAGAGTGACCAATAACGTATGACTATAACTGCGACACAAGCAGTCTTGAACCAGAGCATATTGCAATTGTGGTGTCACTAGTTTATATAAGGAATGTATGAGGTACAACCCACGTGTGTGTTTAAAAGAAACAAAAAAAAGAAAAAAAGGAAAAAAATACAAAAAAACACTGTTATAACTTCTTATGAGGGCCTAACAGACACTAAACTCAAAATAGTATCCGTTCAAACAAGCCTGCGTCAAGACTGCTTGCGTCGCAGTTATAGTCATACGTTACTGGACAGTTTCTTTGAGTTGTCAAGGCTGTACGCCTGGTTCGTTACGAGGAAGTTGAAGCTTGTGATGTCTGAAGATGGGTGTAATCCCGAAACGCGTAACATGTTGTAATAAAATAGTCAATTGAACAGCCGGCCGCTGTGGCCGAGCGGTTCTTGGCGCTTCAGTCTGGAACCGCGCGACCGCTATGGTCGCAGGTTCGAATCCTGCCTCGGGCAGGGATGTGTATGATGTACTTAGGTTAGTTGGATTTAAGTAGTTCTAAGTTATAGGGGACTGATGACAGACGGTAAGCCCCATAGTGCTCAGAGCCATTTGAACCATCAGTTAAACACCTCATGACTTTATTGCGATTGTACAGCATTGGTTGCCAATTACTAACACTGGTGTTCGTTTATTCATTCCATGTTTGATTTATGCTTCAGCTTCCGTGCACCTTCCTGAGCAGAACTGTATTTTGCACGGTGCCTACCATTCTGACACATATATTTTGGCGCCGACCATGCACTAAGCTTATAATAAACTTTTTCAACCACAGTTCGTCGATAAGAGAAAATGTGCGTGTCCCATTTTCAGCGATTCCGTTAGCGGAATTGAGCGGTCGTCGATCTGTCCCTGCAGTCACCTCGGAGATACTACATGTCGATGAAATATTAAGAATACCTAGTGTAGCCATTTAAAATTTTTCTTAATGGTGGCTTGTGAAACTGCGTTCTGATTGCTCACTAATATTCATCAACTCACAGCAATTAATCATTCCTCCTCCTGCATGGCGTCGGTTACTGGCTCTGCACTGCAGATGGGCTGGTAGCGAAAGCGCTGCCTATGTGAGGACCACAGAGCGCGCTGTGACCGGCCCGTGGCCGTACTGCTATGGAGGACGCGGTCGCTGCAGTCCTTTGACCCAAACGCGTCCCCGCGGTGCACGAAACTGGACGCGCTGTTAACAACCCGTCCCTGGTGCGCTCCCGTACGGACTTGCATAAGCAGATGCAAAACATGTGGGGCTGATTGCTGTCCACAGTGATTACGCGCTATCTTGATTCCAAGCGACTCTAGTGACGATTTGTGTTAGCCTGCTCACGTCATAAGATAATAAAGCAGTTCGCAGAAAATAAAGTGCAACAAGTAATTGTTTATCAAAGATAATTGTAATAACTGATGCAATACGTATTTCATTGATGCACGTACTAATCACCGTTAAGTACTACTTGTCTAAGAGTTTGAAAACGTCATCCAACGAAGGAGATCCTTGTAGTGACGCTTATAGAGACGCTTATAGAGACGAATGCAATGTTTTGTTTTCACTTTCCTTGTAGCTCAGCTAAAGTAAACACCGCTTATTCAAGACTATTGATTTATGAACTCCGTAGGGATTTTCCTGCGTTTCGTTCCACAGCTACAGTTGCGTACTTCAGTGTACGCCGCGTCTCTCTTCCCTTCTCTAACTTTCTAAACCTTATAGTTGTTTTAGTTTTCCTGTTGCAATTTATACATCTCCTGTCCAGCACAGTATTTTAGAAGATACCTCAGTTCCCTGCATTAAATGTTTCTGGCTGACAATGGTATCAAATGTTCATTTATTGCTTTCCTTTCCAACGTTACAAATGCTGAACAGACTATCGTGATCCAAACTGACGAACACATTGCTTCTTCACGTTTCGTCATGTATATGAAGTCATGTATCCAAGGTTCTCAGGTGTCCAGCCGGATCCGATCGTCGAAGTTCCACGATATTTCGGCGAATAACCGTTCCGCGATCATCAGGTGCAGTCAGCACTACCTGATGATGGCGGAACGGTTATTCGCCGAAATATCATGGAACTTCGACGATCGGATCCGGCTGAACACCAGAGAACCTTGGATACAGCACATTCGCCGGGAAAGCCTCAGATCACATATTACATGAAGTCATATTTCACCTCTGATGACTCACCCCACTAGGGTACATTACTCTACTGTTGAAAAACCGCCTGCCGGGGTGGCCATGCGGTTCTAGGCGCTACAGTCTGGAACCGCGCGACCGAACGGTCGCAGGTTCGAATCCTGCCTCGGGCTAGATGTGTGTGATGTCCTTAGGTTAGTTAGGTTTAAGTAGTTCTAAGTTCTAGGGGACTGATGACCTCAGAAGTTAAGTCCCATAGTGCTCAGAGCCATTTGAACCTTTCTTTTTGTTGAAAAACAGGGTAAACAAATATCGGAAAAAGTATACGCAATTTTCAAGCGAAGTGATTATTCGTACCATATTTGTGCACTAGAGGAAAATGAGAGCTCTGTAAACGCATATACTCCAAGAGGACTATTTTTTTTTCAACCTCCGATCAGCCGCAAATTTTATTTTGGAAATTTGTGGTAAGTTCTTTTGGGACCAAACTCATGAAGTCATCGGTCCCCAGAGTTACACACTACTTAATCTAACTTAAATTAACTTACGCACACACGCATGCCCTAAGGAGGACTCAAACCTCCGACGGAGGGGATGACTGGGGGGGGGGGGGGGGCGCACGAACAGTGGCAACTCAGACCGCGTGGCTGCAAACTGCAAATTATTTAAAACTACACTGAATACCCAGTAAAGCTTAGCACAGATTTGTTGCGCAGTGTATCTACTGCAATAGTATACCGCGACACGTCGCACATTTCAATTCTGGGAGCTCAGTAAACAACTTAAAAATGCCTAGAAAATAGTGTCTCCCAGCAAATGCGCATTCCTGCTGAGGAGTTTCGCATGATTTCATGCAGTCCACATACTGCAACTGTCATGCGTTCATTTCTTCGTAACAACTCTCGGCCGCATGTTGCATTTGCAAGGAAGTCGGTACTGTAATGTTTTCTGTAGGAAATGTTTCATCATCCACCGTACATCGCGGACTTGACTCCCCTTGACTTTCATCTCTTTGCTCACATGAAAGGCTGGCTATCAGGACACGAATTTGGTACTGACAACAAGCTGCAGACCAGTGTAAGCAATTGGCGGAAATCAAAGGCGGCTGCCTTCTATGATAAGTTATACGAATGTGTAGTGTTCGAACGGACATTACGCACTCATATAATTGATTCTCCTAGATCGGCAATGGATCCACCTTCTTCAGTGCGGATGCACAAGTACGTCTGACCTCCTACGGGAATCTCAGGGCAGCGAGTATGAAGGAAATGGACAGGGACTGCAGTTAGGTGGCACTCGGTGGGAGTATGGGTGGCAGAGAGGCGTTTCTATAAAACTGTGTCCCAGGCGGCGCAGTTGTTAACGCACCTGCATAGTAAGCTGAAATTCCCCGGTTCGAATCCCAGCTCTGATACCGCGTAATGTCGTGATGCAGCTGACATCAACAATACCTTCCCTTTTCTTTCCTATCGACCCCCTCCAGTTTACAAATAAAATAATCTATGATAAGGGTATTGGATAGCTGATACTGCGCTGCGACAAATATCTAAGTAAGATCGACGACTCCGTAAAGAATCAGCAGGAAGCCGTAGAAAAATCTCGCCAATAAAAAGCTTTTTATTTTTACTTCGCGTCCGATCGGAAGTTGAAAAAAAGTAATCCTCGTAACATGCGCTGACTCATAACTTCGACCAGTATTAACCTCTTACGATTATTATGTATCCTAATACAGTGTTAGACGCATTATCTCTTACTTTGAATATCATCTTTGAAAATTTGAAAATCTGTATCGTTTGCCACCTACAGTGACGATTTCACACACTCATGCTCATAAATTAAGGATAATGCTGATATATTGTGAAACAACGCTCTAGTGAGCGGTTTGCATGTTTAAATCACCTCGGGATATGACCATGCGGTGCATTTGACCTACGGTCGCCGCACAGTGGCGTTGGCAGCAGTACACATACGCAGAGGTGTGTTGGTGCACGTCAGAGTACGGTGCAGCGAGTAAGTGTGCAGAAGTTTTCAGATTGCTAATGGTGACTGTGTGTTGAAAATGGCTCAAAAACACGTACTGATGACGTTATGAGGGGTAGAATACTAGGACGACTGGAGGCTGGTGAAACACAAAGTATGATCTCAAGATTATGGCAACGATTCCAGCAGACAGGAAACGTGTCCAGGCGCTACAAAACGGGACGTCCACAGTGTACAACACCACAAGAAGACCGGTATCTCACCATCAGTGCCCGCAGACGGCCACGGAGTACTGCAGGTAGCCTTGCTCAGGACCTTACCACAGCCACTTGGACAGTTGTCTCCAGATACACAATCTACAGACGACTTAACAGACATAGTTTATTCGCCCAGAGATCTGCAAGGTGCATTCCACTGACCCCTGGTCACAGGAGAGCCCGTAAAGCCTGATATCAACAACACAGTACGTGGTCACTGCAACAGTGGCCCCAGGTTATCTTCACGGACGAGTCTAGGTATAGTCTCAACAGTGATTCTCGCCGGGTTTTCATCTGGCGTGAACCAGGAACTAGATACCAACCCCTTAATGTCCTTGAAAGGGACCTGTATAGAGGTCGTGGTTTGATAGTGTGGGGTGGGATTATGATTGGTGCACGTACACCCATGCATGTCTTTGACAGAAGAACTGTAACAGGTCATGTGTATCGGGACATCATTTTGCAGCAGATGATAACGTACGGCCCCACCGAGCTGCCATCTTGGAGGAGTACCTTGAAAGAGAAAATATAGGCGAATGGTGTGGCCTGCTTGTTCTCCAGATCCAAACCCCATCGAGAACGTCTGGGATGCTATCGGTCGACGTATAACTGCACGTCTTCAAACCACTAGGACAATGGTGCAAGAATGGCAGGCTATACCCCAGCAGCTGCATGACCACCTGATCCAGAGTATGCCAACCCGTTGTGCGGCCTGTGTACGGGTGCATGGTAATCATATCTCATATTGATGTCGGGGTACATGCGCAGAAAAAAAAAATGGCTCTGAGCGCTATGGGACTTAACTGCTGATGTCATCAGTCTCCTAGAACTTAGAACTACTTAAAACTAACTAACCTATGGACATCACACACATCCATGCCCGAGGCAGGATTCGAACGTTCGACCGTAGCGGTCGCACGGTTCCAGACTGTAGCGCCTAGAACCGCTCAGCCACTCCGAGCGGCCGCAGGAAACAGCGGCGTTTTGTAGCACATGTGTTTCGGGATGGTTTTGTCAACTTATCACCAATACCGTGGACTTACAGATCTGTATCGTGTGTGTTCCCTATGTGCCCATGCTTAATTTATGAGCATGAGTGTAGATTCATATAGATTCAGTGGTAAGTCTTCAGGTACATTATACTCCGCAGATGAGAACACTTTGGAATCTCTTAAAGCAGTTTACTAGAAACGTTTAGCGGTAAGCGCAACTGAGTATTCCCATAAGGCTACGAAAAGAAAAAAAGCAATGATTCTTATTAACCCACCTCTTTCGTTTTCGACATTATTTGATTTTTGTTGTTCGTAGTATTATTCGATTTCTTACGTTTTCGTTTAGTATAGTATCCATACTACTAGTAAACAGTTTGTTCTTTACTACTCGAAAAGCAATCGTCTATAGAGGAAGTTCAGTACCTAGAGCTATTATCCCTGTCCAGAGAGGAAGTTCAGTACCTAGAGCTATTATCCCTGTCCAGTTATAGGCCATAAACAACTCATCCCGTACGGCGATAGGGCATATTACTGTCAATAATCCGCATTGCTCGTTTTGAGGGATTTATTCAGGTATCGCCCTCTCATTTCGCCAACCTTACGATTGTCCGCAGGTGCTGCTGTAGACAGTAAGCCGCTCTTCATTTGTCATAAAATTTAGAAGCGCGGTGCTCTCTAGAATGGTGCCAACCTTCAGCCAGCTATGTCCGCACCCTGTCTTCTCACACATTGACCCCGTCACCATAACACTTGTCTCTTTCCAATGTGGTAGCGACCATCGCCTTCACTCCAGGTGAATGTGCAACAAAAATAACTTACTAGAATGTAGTGTGTATCATCTGTGAAGAGCATATTCCTTTCTCCATTCGTTAATTCACGCCCCAGTCTTTAATATCCATATTGTCCAGTAAACATTCGAGTGTTTGCGTTTCTGTGAGTGGGACCAACACCGCCAAATGTCTGGCATAGAGATCTACTCATCTGTGCTTCTGATACACAGTGTGTCGGGAAACAGCAACTCCGTCAGTTCTTGGAGCAACGTAGAAATATTAAAAGTTAGAATACACAGCATTAATGTTTGAACCGGTTTTCGACTTCCTAGGCCGTCATCAGATAATTTGATACTAAACAGATAGTCCACACAACTTCAACGAGATCTCACAGCTATACAGAGATTGTTTTTCACAGATATGCGACATTTAATGTCATATCGATACAAAAACAACCATAATGTAATGCCCAAAGGGGTGTGAATAAATAGATATTATAGTACAGTATATTCAATGATTACAAGTATATGGATGTATAAGCGAAATACGTTGTACAACTGAGTATTGGCACAGATAACTATGTCACATGGAAAAACCAGTGAAAGTGATGCGCAGGCCAAAAGAAGGCGAGGGGCGGTGGCCGGAGGAGGGAAGACAGTCTTTGGAAAGTGGGTGTGGAACTGTTATAACAAGCGTATTATCTAATGGTGAAATAAACCTTAACCGGCTGCTGCAGCTTCAGTAAAGTATAATAATGGAACTGTTGTCATTAAGGAACAGATTACGATTCTTTGATTGGTGTTTGTTTCAGAATATAAACACAGAAAACTGTAACTATTCATTTTCTTGAATATCTGTTTATTCCATATACCACTTTACGAATCTTTTCATGGTCATCTCCAGATGGTTCACAGGGTACTTACATGGTTATTTCATAGCGTAATGACAGGTACTGGCTCTGTGACAAGAAGATACAAAGTGGTTTAATGTATCGCTATGGCAAAAGCATTTTCTATCTTTTCGTCGCAGGGGCACTACCCAACATTAAGCTATGGTATAATCTGTAAGTTCTATGTAAGCCATCGGAGGATGAGCCTGAAAAGGTTTGAAAAGCATTTTTGGAATAAACAAGTATTTAAAAAAGTGAGTTGTAGCAATTTTCTGTATTTATACTGAATAGTGGAGCGGTTAGTCTTAGCCAACTTCTCACAGACCTATGATAAACATTTTTCTGTCTTGGGGCGTCGCAAAAATCTTGAAATGGAAATTAGCGGCAGGTTCGTCATTGCTCTAATCGAGAACATTCAAGGCGCTCGATGTTTTATCCTGCAAAACACGGTGTCCAAAAACGTCTTTATAGAGTTAAGCTGGTATCTTTACCAAAGAGCTACACTATGGGTACAAGCAAAATTCGAAGGCAACTGAGACACTATGAAACTAATGCGATGCTTTTGATAATGTACCTCTTCGAAGGAGGGAATACTCCGGTCTTTTATAAATAGCGCAATTATTTGCTCTGAAAATCATGACGGTCACGTTCTTGTTACATTTGCTTGTTTGTTATTATTATTATTATTATTATTATTGTTATTTATTTTATCATATTATTTCATCCACCTGTCAGTTAATTGTCTTTACTTCTAAAGTTCTTTTCTCTTGCGCCAATATTTCTTCATTTTTTTGAGACACTCTTGCCAATTCTCCTTCCGAGAATTCTCTTCCTTTGTTTCTTGGTGGATGGATTCATCAGTCTCTTTATCTTTATTCTCAACCCCTCCGTTTCGTACATCTTATTTACTGGTCCCACACTTACCAAGACTCCGATGTACATCTTTCACCTACAGGACGTGTATCTTTCTGTTCTCCAAGTCAATAACTTATTTGCAGCCTTTTCATTGTTTGGTGTGTGCATGCACATCCAGTATTTTTCACTTGCGATTTCTAGTTTGAACTCAAGGGTAATTAAACGTTAAAACGGTTACTTTTCTCAGTCCCAGAATATTTCTTCTACTTTTTTCCCTTGTCGTCCTTTTCTGGAAATGTCTTCACTACCTATAAAAATTCAGTTTTAATTATGCTTCTGTCGTCGTTCGGTGTAATGAGACAGGTTTTAATTTGTATATGTTCTATTACAGTTTGAATACTGCCCCCATGTTTCTGATTCTGTCTTCGACTGTTGTCTTTTCGTAGACTTTAGGGATGCGAATGTCATCTTGGTACTTGAATTTCTCTGTTCTTCAGATTCTACCACACATTGTCTTCATTATCCAGATTGGATAGTTTGTAATTGTCTTCATATATCCTGTCCCTTTTTTCTTTTTTTTTTTTTTACAGGAATTTGATGCCTGTTTTCTCTATTGTCACTTTTAGGACTTCTACTAGTTTAGTTGTAGTGTTCAGTTTTAGACGAAAAATACTAATCTGAAATTGCTTGGGACGTTGTGCTAGCTCATTTCTTCTGCCATTGTCGGAAAACATTCTTGAGGGTAAAAAGGAATTGTTCACAGGGCATGCCCTTGTCTTGCTGCTGTTTTGATTTCAAATGGTTGTGATACCCCACTTAAGACTTTTTAAATTATTATTTTTTCTTGGTGCAATAATTTACCAACAGCCGTATGTATTGTAGAAATTTATTTTACTAACTTCTTCTGTGTTACTAGTTTCGGCATTACACTGATGCCATCTTCAGGCCCCATACGTCATAGTCATAAAATCTCTGTACACAGAAGGAGCCATATTACTGGATCCGTGAATCAAATCGCTATGCAACAGCTCTTGGTGGCCAGGTGTCACAGACTGGGGCGGTTTGCAAACATTTGCCGGTATGCATGAGGTGATCGATACCCACAGTATCGGAGATATCTTATTGTGCATCAGGCTTCATAACATCACGAAATGTAGGAGTCTGCTGACTAAACCGTAGCTATTGTTTCGTAGGAAATGCTGCCGGCGTTTAAAGTTCCGTCAATAAGCGAAATCTCACTCGCATAGTTGTCTCGGACGTTGACCAATACAGATATGAGCATCTGTCACGTACAGATTATCCCCTGGATATTAATCGTTAGCCGACCGGGGTGGCCTAGCGGTTCTAGGCGCTACAGTCTGGAACCGCGTGACTGCTACGGTCGCAGGTTCGAATCCTGCCTCGGGCATGGATGTGTGTGATGTCCTTAGCTTAGTTAGGTTTAAGTAGTTCTAAGTTCTAGGGGACTCATGACCTCAGAAGTGAAGTCCCATAGTGCTCAGAGCCATTTGAACCATTTATTAATCGTTAGTGGATGTCGGGCACTCAGTAACACGCCCACTCATATTTAAGGCTAGTGCCGCGCCCGTTCTTGCCTCACGCACGAAGAACAGTAGTCGAAAAGTACAGATGTGCCTGTTTGACTACTCGCCAAAATAAGTGTTGTTACAAACGTTTGTATTGTATTTCCATGTTGTCATGACAAGCAAATTTCTTTAGCAAATCAAATTCAAATACGATACTTTACAACAGACTTTACGTATGGGCATAGTTTGTGCCTGCGTGTGTTTGTGTGTGTGTGTGCATGGACGTATGTGCGTATGTATTGTGTGTGTGTGTGTGTGTGTGTGTGTGTGTGTGTGTGTGTGTGTGTGTGTTTGTATGAATCCTTAATACCGCTTAATAGCGTGTGGTAATAATTAAAGTGCAGCTACTCACGGAGGTTCAGTGTGGGGTGTAACTATCGTATGACAGCGAAACTTGGTAGATATTCTAATGCGTTAATGGGGTACGGATTAACGCTGGAAAAAAATTACTTCCAATTTTGGCCACCAGTTGCAAATCCGGCGCTGTGAACATAATAAAGATGAATGGATTGTTTCGACATGTAATGGATTTGGAACGGGACGTGGGCAGAGAAGGTCAAACAAGTGAGAAAGGCGTAATGTTGGTTTTTTCGTTAACCACGACTTACACAGTTTGTTCAATATGAACACCAGAGACGTCGACGACGTGCTGCATCCTTAAAACGATGTGATCAACAGTCGCTCGCTGCAGACGGTGGAATCTGAGCACGTGTTCCTGTATACTGGCCTGCAGATCAAGCAGAGACAGAACGTGTCACTGGTGAACGCGTACTTTTAGGCATCCCCAAAGCTAAAACTCACGTGGATTCAGATTCGGCGATCTTGCAGGCTATGCATCTGGAAATCCTGTGGATATAACACATTCCTGAAAGGTTGCATCAAGCATTTCTTTCAATGGGCGAGCGACGTGAGGTGTTGCCGCATCTTGCATGAAAGCAGTGGTTTCCACACAGTTGCAAAACAGGAATCATATTCTGTACAAGGAGATCTCGACAAAGTGCAGACGTCCCGGTACACCTGACAGGCCCCCTCTTCAAATAAGAACAGACCAAGAGCAAAGGTGTTTGTGGATCCTCACTGTTGTGGCGTAACGACAAGCGCCAGCACGAAGATCAACAATGATACAGCAGGGAGGGCTGTGAGACAACGTCAGCCAATAGCACGCTGACTAGCACGTCACCACGACAGGAGCGGCCTCTACACGAAGAGAATAAAAGTTTTGCGCCTCCTAGCCTCTGCCGCACTAGAAGAGAGGCACTAGAAGACCCACTAGAAGAACTGCACTAGAGGCCGAGCACTGAATTATGAACTTGTGTGATCTGTTATTAATTTCTTACATGGAAATTGTATACACTGAAGGGCATTGATTATTTGCATGTCGCCAATTGCTTGCGACACGTTATTGTAAATCCAAGGTTACTATTGTCTATTCAAAAAAAAATGTTCAAATGTGTGTGAAATCTTATAAGACTTAACTACTAAGGACATCAATCCCTAAGCTTACACACTACTTAACCTAAATTATCCTAAGGACAAACACACACACCCATGCCCGAGAGAGGACTAGAACCTCCGCCGGGACCCGCCGCACAGTCCATGACTGCAGCGCCCCTGACCGCTCGGCTAATCCCGTTCGGCATTGTCAATTCAATTTATTGTAATAAACTCCATTAATAAGATTTGCTTGTATGTTGTCTAGCTATCCGAGGAAGCAGCTTCCTAGGCACCCTATATTACACGAGTAGGGAGGATACCACACTCACTCCACAGTTACATACGGCGAGTGCAATGGTTCTTCGTGCACACCACGCGTTTTAACAGTAGCCAAAATTCGGGAGTTCTGTGCATCCATTGCACCGTATAATGTAAAATGTGCCTTGTCACTCGACAGAATATTGCCCGATCACGTGTCGCCAAGTTTGACCCGTGCCAGAAACCGAAGAGCAAGTTTACGACGTTGATGCGGATCGTGAGATTTCATTTGCTCCACTGTCTGGCCCCTGTACGGGTACTGGTGTAATATAGACGGCAATACTTTCCGTACTGTTGACCATGGGATGGACAGTTATCGTGACACGCCCGAGCACCACCACTATATGGGGCACGTGTTACATGGTTAGTTACGGCAACAGCGACCTCGTCAACAACTTTCACCGGGACAGTACAACTTCCTCTTCCAGGTGCAACACCGAGCTCATTCCAGTCTTCGAATTTCATTATCAAAATGGTTCAAATGGCTCCAAGCACTATGGGTCTTAATATCTCAGGTCATCAGTCCCCTAGACTTAGAACTACTTAAACCTAACCAACCTAAGGACATCACACGCATCCATGCCCGAGGCAGGATTCGAACCTGCGACCGTAGCAGCAGCGCGGTTCCGGACTGAAGCTCCTAGAACCGCTCGGTCACAGCGGCCGTCTTTTATTATCATCGCCTTTAAACCATTTAATGACGTCGGGTCGGGTCTCAGTGCAGCACTGTAATTGCTGCCGTTCACATGAAGCAGTTTCTCTAACACCGTACGGTCTCCCTTCTCGATATGCATACCGTTCACTCACGTTGTGGCTAGTAAAATGGCAGCGTCGATGTCATACCGTCATATAAACAGTGTGCAGCGCTATATTTGCACATGGTGGCCAAAACTGGAACTAAATCGGTTAATCATTAACGTTTCTGCAAACACAGAAAACAGAAGACTAGATACAGTGACTCCTTCACTATGCTACCGGTTGTAAGATACCGCGAAATTTCCTGTTAATTTTAAGCCGTGTGCTCTTTGGGAGGAGAAAGTAATACAGCGACGGAGGCTGTCCACCGCCCGTGTAGCGGGAGCAGCGGCCTTTTTTGAGCGCCGTCGTAGCGTCGATGGCGTGTCCTCTTGGTCCTGTAGGGCCAGGCGGGGCCGTTGTGTGCTGTGGAGCGTCGCCTGCTGGTGACGTGTGGCGCCACCCTGGGAGGCTGGCGCTCATTGAATTAGCCCGAGATCAAAGCGGCCAGGCCGCCTACCTGCAAAGGACGCTCCCCCCCCCCCCCTGCACCACCCCACATGCCGTCAAAGTTAGCCGCGGCGCTGCGCCTGGCCACTGGCCGCTACCTGTACGGCGAGGCGCCTAAAAACTTGGCCGCTCCTGCTTGTCCCACGGCAGCAGCGTCGGCAACGCGTCGAGTGCAAGGAGACAGGACAGGGCTGTTAAGGTACGTCCCTATCAGCTGCAGGCTTTCGTGTGACATAAAAGAACATCTTTAGGCGGTCGCCGTGATGAAAGGAAGCCCGAAATCACGCGATTGAAGCACAAGACAACTTGCTGGTAGAACAAGTGGATCGATGATTCATCTCAGTAAGGCGACTGTAAAGCTATAACTTTTTTTTAATTGCTTCGACACAGTTTTTCTTACCATAACTCGCTCATGGTTCTGCGATCGCACCCCAGTGGTTACTGTTTTTCCGAAAGTAGGCCTAGTTCCAGACTGAATTTTTCACTTTTCAGTGGTGTGTGCGCCGTGTGGAAGCTTCCTGACAGATTAAAACTGTGTGCCACAATCTGTGAGGGCGCATCATCCATCCATACTGTGGACTAGTAAGCAAGATACGACTGTACAGAGAGGATCTTCGCAAATATCTGTCTCGATGAATATCTAATACATTCCAATACCTTTTTCTCTTTCACAACCACAGAGTTTAGCTTTTATAACGATTTTCAAGTGTGCGGTATAGCCCGTCAAACGGACGTACAGAACTTTTGAATGCCACACAAATATATTTCCAAACTGGTACACGGTGGAAATCGTGCAGAAGAGAAAAGGACAAAATAAAAGGATTTCTGATCAAAGTTGGGACAAGCAACGCGGGATGTCATGGTCATTAAAAAGTCGGTTGTTATGCGCTTTGCAATATCAGAACCCACTACACTATACCAGGTGAATAATGTCACAGAGAAACGAAAGCAACTTCAAGTGTGCCCCAAGGAACATCTCTAACGTTCTCAGTACATGCGAGGACTTGTTGAAAAGTAATTCCTCAGTTTTTTATGTGAAAAGTGTTAAATCTTGTCACATAAAACAAGTGTTATCAACATTCTACGTCTTTATTCTTTATGTCTATATATTTGAATCTCTCTCCGTTAGAGGGCTCCGAAATTTAGCATGGCGGTGTGAACGTTACTATCTCGGTGCTTGAGAAACAGCGCAGTGTAATAGAGTTTCGAATATTAAGAGTTTGTCCACAAATGGAGTACCCTATCCTTCAGCATTACAACGCCAGATGACAACTGAGCGCTGCGACATATCCAGCAATCCGACGCCTTGGTTTACTGTCATCGATCATCCTCCTTACAGTCCCAGCTTGGCCCCATCCTTTTTTCATCTCTTCGCAAAACGTGATCACCTTCGAGGACTTCACTTCGATTGTGATGGAGTGTTCCAAGCAGGGGTGAGGAGGTAGAAAAGCAACTACAGTCGTTTAGTAGTGGAAACGCGTCAGGACCAAATGAGATTCCTATAAGGTATCAGCAGTAGTTTATCGTACGTTGCTGGAGCAACGAAAGGTATCTAGCGTCTGGAAAAAAGAGCGGATCGTTTACGTTCTCAAGAAAGGGCATATGACGGTTGCACACAATTATAGACCTTTATCATTAACGTAAAAGTGTCGTAGAGATGTAGAAAATCTTTTCTGCTCAAGAATTATGGTGCTTTTGGCGAACGAGCATCTCCTGCATAAAAATCAACAAGGTTTCCACAAATAGACAGTTTGCGAAATTCAGCTCGCTCTGTTCGTCCATGAGACTCATACGTGTTGATGCCATATACCCTGACTTCAGGAAGGCATTTGATACCGTCCTGCGCTGTCGTTTCGTGAAAAAATACGAGCTTATCACAAATCGGACCAGTTTCGCGACTGGATTCCAGACTTCCTTGCTGATAAATCTCAACATTTCGCCCTTAAGAGTAAAAAATCGACGGATGTAAAGGTAATTCCCGGAGTATCCCAAGGAAGTGTGATAAGATCTTTACTGTCTAAATGTATATAAATTGATGTAGTAGAAAACGCCGGATACCCTTTAAGACTGTGCCCAGATGATACTATTGTCTATAAGCAAGTAGCGACGGCAGAAGATAGTATCGGTTTGCTGAATGCCTTGCAAAGAATTGATGAACGGTGCAGGCTGTAGCAGTTTGCCCTGACCGTAAATGAATGAAACATATGGCATGTTCACAAGAAAGAAAACAACTGCTCTTCAACGTCACTATTGACAATAAACTGCTGAAAACAGTATCTACGTAAAATATTTAGGAGTAACTATCAAGAGCGGCGTTAAGTGGAATGACTGCATAAAACAAATACAAAGTAGGGAAAGCAGGTGCCGATCAGATTCATAGGAAGGCTGTTAAGGAAATCTTACCAATCCATGAAGGTTCAAAAATGGTTCAAATGGCTCTGAGCACTATGGGACTTAACTGCTAAGGTCATCAGTCCCCTAAAACTTAGAACTACTTAAACCTGACAATTCTAAAGACATCACACACATCCATGCCCGAGGCAGGATTCGAACCTGCGACCGTAGCGGTCGCGCGGTTCCAGACTAAAGCGCCTAGAACCGCTCGGCCACTCCGGCCGGCAGTCCATGAAGGAAGTGGCTTATAGGCGCTTGCTCGACGGATTCTTGAAGACTGTTCATCAATATGGGATCCTTTCAGGTAGAACTGATAAAAGAGATAGACAAGATGCATCGAAGAGCGGTACGTTTCGTCACGGGATCGTGTAGTCGTCGTGAGAGTGTTACCGAGGTGCTCCACTGGCAGGCGTTGTAAGAGAGGCGTTGTGCATCACAGAGAGATTTGCTATTGAAATTTCCAGAGAGCTCTTTCCTGGAAAAGTCAGACAATATGTTAGTTCCTCCCATATTAATTTCGCGTAATGACTACGACGAGAAAATTCTAGAAATTAGAGCCAATACTGAGGCTTACTGACGGTATGAGTGGGACAGGTTCACATGGCTCCGAGCACTATGGGACTTAACATCTGAGGTCATCAGTCCCCTAGACTTAGAACTACTTAAATCTAACTAACCTAAGGATGTCACACATATCCATGTCCGACGCAGGGTTCGAACCTGCGACCGTAGCAGCCGCGTGGTTCCGGACTTTGGCGCCTAGGACCACTCGGCGAGTGGGACAGGGTATCGGAGATAAGTTAGTGGTACTAGAAGAACCCTCCGCCGCACACCATAGGGTAACTTGCGGAGTATCAAGTAGTTGTAGATGTAGAGTCTGTGGCTCCTGCAACGAAGTCAAACATTCTACAGTGACGGTATCCACAAATTGGTCTCTCGTTGGGAGAAATGTGTTCGTCGCCAGGGAAACTATATTGAGAAATATGTTTGTAGACAGGAGCGATAAAGAGTTTCACATAAGATATTCGCAGACATTCCTGTTCAGCAAGCCCTCCTACAAATGATTTATCAGCCAGTATCAGCAGCACTATGACATTGTTCCTTGACAATCTTGTTGTATGTAAGACTATGTCATCACTGGATGATCAAGAAAAATTAGAGAAAATCTCTGACAGTACAGGGTGATTCAAAAAGAATACCACAACTTTAAAAATGTGTATTTAATGAAAGAAACATAATATAACCTTCTGTTGTACATCATTACAAAGAGTATTTAAAAAGGTTTTTTTTTCACTCAAAAACAAGTTCAGAGATGTTCAATATGGCCCCCTCCAGACACACGAGCAATATCAACCCGATACTCCAACTCGTTCCACACTCTCTGTTATTTCTCGTTTCAAATCATCAATGGTGGCTGGGAGAGGTGGCCGAAACACCATATCCTTAACATACCCCCATAAGAAAAAATCGCAGGGGGTAAGATCAGGGCTTCTTGGAGGCCAGTGATGAAGTGCTCTGTCACAGGCTGCCTGGCGGCCGATCCATCGCCTCGGGTAGTTGACGTTCATTGGCACTTTCATAACTACCCTTTTTCGTAGGACTCTCCATACAGTTGATTGTGGAATTTGCAGCTCTCTGCTAGCTCTGCTAGTCGATTTTCCTGGGCTGCGAACAAATGCTTGTTGGATGCGTGCTACATTTTCATCACTCGTTCTCGGCCGTCCAGAACTTTTCCCTTTTCACAAACACCCATTCTCTGTAAACTGTTTATACCAGCGTTTAATACACCACCTATCAGGAGGTTTAACACCATACTTCGTTCGAAATGCACGCTGAACAACTGTCGTCGATTCACTTCTGCCGTACTCAATAACACAAAAAGCTTTCTGTTGAGCGGTCGCCATCTTAGCATCAACTGACGCTGACGCCTAGTCAACAGCGCCTCAAGCGAACAAATGTACAACTAAATAAAACTTTATAGCTCCCTTAATTCGCCGACAGATAGTGCTTAGCTCTGCCTTTTGTCGTTGCAGAGTTTTAAATTCCTAAAGTTGTGGTATTCTTTTTGAATCACCCTGTATTTCTGCTTTGTGTAGCTATTGCCAGCTTCTTTAAATGTGAGTAGAACTTAAGATGATGCCCATAATAAAAATACATAACACCTTTGTATCCGATTACAAGATTAAGGCTGCACCAGCACTGTGCTCTTTCGGTAGAGGTACCACAGATCATCACCTATCCTACTTTACAGAAAAGACAAGTCTCAGAACCCCACGCTCTGTGACGAGTCGTGGACGTCCAACCAGTTAGTGACTAGTGGTACTTTTACCATCTTCTACCTCTTTCGGCAGATGCTCACGACAGTGGCATGTGAGCATTCAACAAGTTTCGCGTTTTCGAGATACTTGTTGACATACTCTGTGTAATAATAATAAGCCTTTTGTCAAAGTCGCTTAACTCAATGTATTTACCCATTTGCAAACCATATCTTCACTAGGGTGATCCCCCGTCAGTGTCTGTTCCGCTTACAAATTTTTGTTACCGGTAGCGCGTCACGTGACCGCAACGACACCGGGCAGTTCCCAACGTCACGGTGGGCAGTGGTCATAACGTTTTAGCTTATCAGTGTATGTCGCAGGCGCTTTCGTTCTTGACTCACGTCACTATTAGATATCTTCTGTAGGCAAGAAGACGCGCTCCACTCACCGCGGAACTCAAGAACCGTAATGTTTAATTACTTACAATTGACCTTTATAACCTAAATTAATGAACGTTTGAAATGAACTGTGTTCTAATTATCAAGAGTATGAAACGTGATTGTCAGCAGAGGGAACTATTGTTGGACTCAGTGATCCTTGTGATTGACGCACTTAAGTGAACCACCTAAGTATAGTCATCTTAAAGAAATTCGTAAGGACCGTGCTAATTGTGAACTGTGTCATTTTCAGATAAATGTGAACATTGATTGTGTGCCACAAATGAACATTCAGCTTCACCACTAGACAGTGATTGCAACATTGTGAGTTCGGGCCTACAAAATTAAGCTAATAATTTTTCGTAGTGTAAAAACAGGTCTCAGTGCTTAAGAAGTGAACTTGTCATGGAACAAAGTGCATGTTTTACCGTCATGTGAAATATAATGTTGTGTACATCTCTGAGCAAATGCCATGTCGCACTCATCTGAATTTTCAGCTTTGATGTGATCAAGATTGGTGCTACCGAGAACGAGACTACGAAATGCACCGAGCGAGGTGGCCCAGTGGTTAGCACACTGAACTCGCATTCGGGAGAACGACGGTTCAATCCCGCGTCCGGCCATCCTGATTTAGGTTCTCCGTGATTTCCCTAAATCGCTCCAGGGAAATGCCGGGATGGTTCCTTTGAAAGGGCAAGGCCTATTTCCTTCCCCGTCCTTCCCTAATCCAATGAGACCAATGACCTCGCAGTTTGGTCTCTTCCCCCTAAACAACCCAACCCCAGCTACGAAATGCAAGTCACTTTCGTCGCATGTCGTGTAGTGCTAACCGAAAAGGTAAAAGTGAATGGTCGTGCTGTACGTGATCCCACCAATGTGACAGGCAGATAATGACTCAAAATTAAAAACCTGCATCTTATTTGACGCATCGGTGAAAGAGGCAGGAGGTCAATACGAGTTAAAGTAGGGCATTAGTAATAAGAATAGGAATACTTTTGCTAAGAAGGATTGGACTCCATCCACCATCACAATACTAGCACTGTTATACTTGTTTTACGTATGTTAACTGAAATACCGATCATTTAATACATGTTTTATAAGAATTTTAAAAAATCAGGTTTCGATTCCGTTTTACAAAATACGCAATAGATACCAAGCTACATCTGTGAAATTTACATTATCTATCAGTTGCGTAATGTGTCTAACGGAAAGTGAAACGTGCAGCAATAAGTTGCTGTACTGGTACGATATCTGACTCAAATATCTGGGATGCGCGTTCAATTCACACAATTTTCATCGGTGAAGCGAGTACAAGAGTAACATGTTATGTAACCTCAGTTGTGCATGATCACCTTAATAAGCTTCCTTTATGTTATTTCCGCTACAATTATCGTCATCTACATGAAATTAAGTACATTTACATGGCCAATGTATTAATTTGAAGCAGTTTCAAGTTTTGAGCTTACCACGATGCAGTAATACAGATTTCTTCAACGTCTTTCCCTTAAAATATCACCAAGATCTCTGTCTTACTTAACAAAGTCCTTCTGTTATTAACAAATGACTTGACTTTGCAGGCAACTGAAATAGCACCCTCGGGCACCTTTTTGGGTCTACCGATTATCTGACTCGTAATTACGATGCTTAACAGGGCCCAGCTTGCACTGGTGATAAGGTCGTGAGTTCACTTGTTGGTCAGGTTTTGGGTGGTAGTTGTCAAGGTCCAGTGACTCATGCAGGTTGCAGCCTTGATTGTTAATGTGCGTCCGAATTGGATACTTGGCAGACCCTAGGTGGTGTCTGAAGAATTTAGTAAACTGAAGTCGAGTATTTAAACTGCTACGGAATCTGCAACACTGTACGTGTCAGCTTAGTCACTATAGCAAATAAGATCGTCGCGGGCTATTAATGCGTATTTCCTTGGGCATACGGTACACCTGTCACGCATTACCAACTGCTCCTACCAAGTTTGCAGTTTATGAACATATCACGCCTGTTGACAGACCACGTATAAATTTCGAAACTTCGTTCTTCACTCGTGCATTTTTTCGAGTGTTAAACGCAGGATAATACACTATGTCTTCCATAGGTCCTGAGAGCACATGTTTATCGTCCTGTTCATTGACTCGACATTTCGTAATGCGGTTAGTGTACTCCCAAGTGTGCTTCGTTAATATGCAGTAGCCCTATCTTCCTGAACAATATGTAGAACTAGAGCCATAGTTGTTTGCCGGAGAACCCCATGAGTCTTAAACCTTCTGTTACACATATTTTAAAATAAAGTTCATCTTGGAGGTATTGGAGCAAAACAAGTAATACGAAGCAAATAAACGTTTGAAGCTAATGAAGATAAAATTTCCTTTCTTCTTTAGCTTATATCGTCCATTATAGCGTAAAAATTACGATAGCAGCATTTCGTGATAAACAGACTAGTAAGGAAAGAGATGGCAGAAGGAAGTGCGACAGCGCAGTATGAATCTTGTAAAGGTACTGTCGAGCTCAATAGACGTCATTATGACAGACACTTATTGTGTTTTCAAAGAGACGCACTAAAAGGCTCCTGTGAATAGCGCAGACCATTCTTCGCTATCCGACTGTACGCGGTAATGTTAATGCCGAAGCATTGTTTGTTTGTGTATTGTTTCGTCACCAGCTCTTGTGAGGAAAACAGTGCAGGACTCTCTATAGACAGTCCGAACAATATTCACCGGTAGTCTATTAAATAACAGCTGTTAGCTCCCAGAACATTCGTGTTAATTATATATTGAGAGACACGTAAATAAACACTACCTTATTGTTAATGAAGATGCCATTAATTTTTGAGTTCAGTGTTATGACTAACTGAAGCAAAAACCGCAAGAAGAGAGAACGGATAAATCACGCACACTGCTGGTTAAATTGCTGCGAGTGGAAGAGACTATTAAAAAGGTTCTCTGGTGCGTCAGATGCCGCATGATTGTATTGTTTCTGTGGCAGCATATAGAACGTCAGTTATTTCTCATTATGCCCATTTTTTGTGCTCTGCATCCAAGCGAGGTAACTGACGAAAAGCTGTATACCTATACGTGGTAATGATAATACAAAACAAACCTACTTTTCTTCACTGATGTATTGTAAGAACTTTTTATGAAGCGAGAAGACGGAGCCTTTAAATGTTCGTTGATTTCAGAGTATGCCTAAAAATGATATCTCTCTTGTAGAACAACTTGTCGAAAACTCCATCCTTACAACAGAGATATCTACATGTACATTTGTAGTATATTCTCGTAGTGCCGTTGCCTTTCAAGTTCTTCACGCAAAGAACCGTATAACATACCGGCATATCAAATCGAAAGCAATGTGTTACAGCCTCCTCTTTAACATTCGAAAGGCAACATTAAACTGTTTCTCAAGGACAATAAACAATATGTTCCAGGAGTACTGGTCGATTATAATAGTGTTGAACATTCACGTTATGAGCCATCGATTGCATTCCTTTCCTTCTGCGACGTTACATCCAGTGAAACAGGCAGAGTCCTGGGAAGACCGAGACATCAGATCTGTTTTCCGACCTACTGAGAAGACAAAGCAGATGCTACGCCCGGTTAAGGACAGTCTCGGCCTCAGGATTTCTGGATTTTACAACATCCCATGCGAAAGCAATTACAGCAGTCAGTCCATCCGCATCGTTTCCGACCGCTGTGCAGAACATCAATGGCACATTAAAAATCGTGAGCTACTGAGCACATCCTCACAAACAAACATGAAATACTGTTTGAGGAAACAAAAGTTTTGACACAGGCTCCCACATGCTGAGAGTTAAAGAGGCTGTATAAATAAGAAAGTGTGAGAAAACATGCAACCGTGACGGCGGATATAATCTTAGCGCTGCATGGAAGCGAGCTCTCAATGCAGAGAAGAGCCGTAGATACGCGTCGCAATTGTTTACGCTACGTCGGGAGCGGTGGCGCAACCAGCGCAGACGTGGACCCCATCCGCGGCAGCTGGACGTAACTGGCGACCGATCAGAAGCCGTCTTTGGGCTACACTAGGTCACCACAGCAGCGATTTTGACAGTCAGTTGTTCCTGGCGATGGCGATGGTGGAAATCGTCGAAAGCTCGAGGTTTTACCCTGAAATAACGCGCCAAGAAGTCGGAGAAGCCGGCCGGAGTGGCAGAGAGGTTCTAGGCGCTTCAGTCTGGTACCGCGCGACCGCTACGGTCTCAGGTTCGAACCCTGCCTCGGGCATGGATGTGCGTGATGTCCTTTAGGTTAGTTAGGTTTAAGTAGTTCAAAGCTCTAGGGGACTGATGACTTCAGAAGTTAAGTACCATGATGCTCAGAGCCATTTGAGCCAAGTCGGAGAATGTTTAATGCAACAGTGCCGTCGCGAAAGACTTCGTTCTCAGGAACGGTCAATATTCAGTAATATGAAATGAACGAGCATTCGAAGCAAAAAAGTAAACATGGGCTCTAAAATGCATACCTTAAGAGCAATGAGCACTTGTTCAATACAGGGTGTTTCACAATTCATATTATACACTTCCAGCGACTGTAGAAGGGACTTAGTAGATCAAGTTTTACGCATGAACCCGTGTCCGAAACGTCACCTAACTACGCTACAGAGCGTCGACCTTTTAGGGGCCGGCGCCTCTAAATGTGTGTACATAAAGGGTGGTTCCGTGATCATGTTACAAACTTTCTAGGATGATGGAAAAGATGTGTGTCTCAATTTGAGGTAAGGGTCATTGTACGGGAAACTAATGAGTCGCAAGTTATAAGGGAAAACCGTTCTGGTTCCTCTGACAGTGGAATACACTTATTAGCACTGTTGTTGCTAATATTATAGGGTAGATAACGTTCAGAGGTTCTAGTATGGGCCAAACCAAGGAAAAAGATGTCCAGTAAACATGGACTTTAACATGTTACCTGAGGAGCTATGAGTACTTTTTCGTCTTCGCTACTATGAAACACATCTGTTGTATTGAACAAGTGCTCATAGCTATTAAGGTATGCACTTTAGACGCAATGTTTACCGGACACTTTTTCTTGTTTTGGTCCATACTGCCATCTCTGGAAGTTCCTACCCTACAATCTTAGCAACAACAGTACTGGTACACGTATTCCACTGTAAGAGGTGCCACCGACATCTACGTGGATACTCCGCAAATGACACTTAAGTACCTGGAAGAGGATTCATCGAACCACCTTCACAACAATTCTCTATTATTCCAATCGTGAACAGCGCGCGGAAAAAACGAACACCTGTATCTTGTGTGAGCTCCGACTTCCCTTAATTTATTAAGATAATCGTTTCTCCCTGTGCAGGTCGTAGGTCGGCGTCAACAAAATATTTTCGTATTCAGAGGAGGAAGCTGGTGATTGGACTTTCGTGAGAAGGTTCCACCGCAACGAAAAACGCGGCCGGCCGCTGGTGGCCGAGCGTTTCTAGGCGCTACAGTCTGGAACCGCGCGACCGCTACGGTCGCAGGTTCGAATCCTGCCTCGGGCATGAATGTGTGTGTTGTCCTTAGGTTAGTTAGGTTTAAGTAGTTCTAAGTTCTAGGGGACTTATGACCTCCGCAGTTGAGTCCCATAGTGCTCAGAGCCATTTGAACCTTTTTTTTTTTTTTTTGAAAAACGCCTTTGTTTTAATGATTTTCACCCCAAATCATGTATCATGTCAGTGACACTCTCTCCCCTATTGCTTGCTAACACAAAACGTGTTGCTCTTCTTTGGACTTTCTCAGTGCACTCCGTTAATCCTATCTGGTAAGGATTCCAGACCGACCAGCAGTACTCCACAAGAGGACGGACAAGCGAAGTGTAGGCAGTGTCTTTAGTACACTTGTTACACTTTCTAACTGTCCTACCGGTGAAACGCAGTCTTTGGTTTGCCTTCCCCAAAACATTTTGTGTGTGTTCTTTCCAATTTAAGTTGTTCGTAATTGTAATTCCTAGATATTTAGTTGAATATACGGCCTTTAGATTTCATTGCTTTATCGTGTAACCGGAGTTTAACGGATTCCTTTTAGCACTCGTGTTGATGACCACACAGTTGTCATTATTTAGGATCGACTGCCAATTTTCGCATCATAGCAGATATCTTTTCTAAACCATTTTTCTATTTTCTTAATCTTCCGATGACTTTAGTAGACAATAGACTACAGCATCACATGCAAACAACATAAGACGGCTGCTCAGATTGTCTCCTAAATCATTTATATACATAAGGAACAGCAGAGGTCCTATAACACTACTTTGGGGAACGCCAGAAATCACTTCTGTTGTACTCGATGACTTTCTGTCAATTACTACGAACAGTGACCTTTCTTACACGAAATCACGAGAGAATCCCGTCACATAACTGAGACGATATTCCACGAGCACGCAGTTTCACTACAAGCTGCTTGTGCGGTACAGTGTCAAAAGCCTTATGGAAATCTAAAAATACGGAATGAATTTGAAATCCATTGTCAACAGTACTAAACACTTCGTGTGTGTAAAGAGCTAGTTGTATTTCACAAGAACGATATTTTCTAAATTGGTTTTGAAAGTGCGTCAATAGACCGTTCTCTTCGATGTAATTCATAACGTTCAAATACAAATTCGGAACGGTTTTCGGTTATAACTATCGAATCGGGACACTTACCTCAAACTGATACATTTATACTTCTCCATCATTCTAGAAAGTTTGTAACATCATCACGGAATCACTCTTGATGTAAATACATTTGTGGGTGCCGTCGCGTATCACTTCAGCGTTCTGTAGCGCCGTTGGATGTGTTTTCGGACATGGGTTCCTAAGTAAAATTTGGGCTACTATGTCCCGCCTACAGCCTCCAGAAATGTGTAACGTGAATTGTGAAACACTCTGCAGAAGAGATGTTTTCACAGTAGCGAAGATGAATAAATTCCGATAGCTTATAAGGTACACATTTTAGAGACCGTGTTTACTTGAGGTTTTTGCTTCGAATGATCGTTTCTGCCATATCCCTGAATATCGACCATTTCTCCTGGGACAAGTTGCAGAACCTCATGTTTAATTGTCAATAGGACCCTAATGAGCTCAAACGATGGTCTTACTTATTCGCATTACCTCCGAACAGAAAATGTGCGCCGTAAAGACTAAGAATTTCAGAACTTGACTCACAAACTGACTTGAGGTGGACAAAACGACACGCAAGTATTCAGCCAGGCAAGGTGGTTCCACTCCCAACTCCCACCCTTCCACACCTTTGCGCCCCTAAATTATCCTTTTCTGGAGCCTCATTCGTTGGGAACAATTAGTTGTTATTTTCTTCATAACTGTACTAAACGACTTAACACATCTAAGAACTGTAATACGATGAGGAATTTCTACAGTATGCACAACATTAAAATCGCAGTCAGGAAAGGACTGCGCAGCAGCAATGACAACGTTATTCCTGAAGAATTACCTGATACCACTTTCTATGCTCATATGGGCCTTAAATACGAAACAACATAGGAGTAGCTTTCTATATTCATTACCAGTAATCTACCTCCCAAACAAGCGACCTCATAATTCTGTGAGAATGTCAACTGCTGGCAGTTTTCAGACGTACCGTAGACATATCGATAGTAGGACTTCCATAAACGTCATTACGTGGTTTGATGCAGATTATATGGGGTTTTCGGAAATTCTCACTACAAACTTCTAGGACTTGTAGAAGGGACTGAGTAGATGATATTTTGAATTATGTCCGGAAAAGTATCATTTCCGTACTATAACCATTTGAAAACATGTTGGTAATGCGACCACTTTTACCAGTAATTTACAAGGCATGACCTCGTGCATCACTTGTTCTACAATTCCAGTTGTTGGTAACGAAAGAAATAAAAAGTAAACTTGATCAGTTTTTGTGAAACCTGTTGTCTACAGTATGGCCTGTTCCAGTTCGTGTGTGCTGTGTTTCCTTGGAGTACCACAGCCACGCCTGCTGACGGTAAAGTTACCCCTTTCTTGAAGACGTTGCGTAATGGTGGCGAAAAGTGTGTGCGATGGAGTCGGATGTTGTGGATGGCGACCTTGATAAAGGCGACGAGCAGCTTTTCCACTACTGTGAGCTTCGCCATACAGAAGCATACTACTGGTGTATTCTGCAAATATGTACTCAACCACGTTGCTCAAACACTCACATACACGTGAATGAAGCTCGACCAGGTCACAGAAATAGGACAGACGTCAAATGACATCAGCGTATGCGACATAAGCATCCTCCGTTACCCTGTTGCAGAACTACCTAGCAAACATATTTTCAAACGGCTGTAGCGCGGAGACGGTACGGTTCTCGACTTAGGTTCCAGTTCGAAATATTGTCTCCTCAGTCCCCTCTGCAGGTCCTACAAGTTTGTAATTGGAATTTCCGAGTACCCTGCACTCGTATCATTAGGACTCAATTTGATATACCGCTAGAACAAATACATAAGAATTTACCAACAAGAACAGATGCAAAAACCTTTGCTGATAGGTCTATGTAACTGCAGAAAACACATCATGAATTGTATAAGACGAAACATTACGGAGTGGTATGCACTCGAGGGCAGATTATTATTGTCTGTTGCCTTTATTAACATGTGAAAAAACAATATCACAATTTTGGTTATCCATTACTTCAAAATCAACAAATGTTATACGATCTTGCAGAATTGTATACTTTCTCACTGATCATAAGACACCATCGATAAACACTATTAATACAATGAGGCATTGAGACAAACATTTCGTGTGCGTTGGTTGCTTAATTTGGATGAGGGGTTCAAACAGCGACGTCACCGGTCCCATCATGTTAGGGAGGGATGGGGCAAAAAGTCGGCCGTACCCTTTCAGAGAGAACCATTTGCGTGAAGCGATTTAGGGAAATCACGGAAAACCTAAATCGGGAAGTCCGGACACGGGTTTTAACCATTGTCCTCCCGAATGTGAGCCCCGTGTCCCAACCAATGCGTCACCTCGCTCGATAAACACTGTACGTACCGAGTGATAGATTGTGATAGATTGATAGATAAGGCAGCGAGTATTGACCTGAATGGTAGCGAACGATGGAACACATGAGGTGATTTTTTTTTTTTTTTTTTTTTTTTTTTTTTTTTTTTTTTTTTTTGTAAGGGACCCAGAAACTGCCGACTGTGTGTCAGTCACATCGATGTATAGTTCTCTAATTTAATCAAACTTAATGCGTTTCTTTGTATCTGCTTCACTCTTAAGCAACACAAATTTTTTGCTCTCTAATCATTGCTTAACAATGTTACTGTTTTCACAAATGTGACTGTGAAAGATTCGAATTCGAAAAATTTAGCTGTACGTAACATTTTCGCATAATTGGCGCCAAAATTGCCTTTTGGGAAGCTATTTTCTGGTTTTAAACTGCAGAATATCCTAACATGTGAACCCCTCATTTGCCAATAAGAATGTGATGGAGGAAATATTAGATTATTTGTATATTCAGCAGGGAAATTGCTAGCACCAAAGCTTCACAGTAAGAGCGTAAAACCCTATCTTCTCGGAAATGACGTCGTTCATTGTCCCTCGGAGCCATTTTATAAAAGCTCAATATACTATGTCCAGCCGCTAACCTACATTGACCGGAACAGCTAGTCGATCGTCAGGTTACCCGGCGTTTCGTCGCTGCTGGAACTACGCCAGTTCGCATCCTCAACTGGATACTTCATGTAAATTACACACCCCACAGTTCCCACTGGTGATGCACTAGTTGCATTGATAATGCACTATATTTTTCGTAACGTTCATTGTACATAATGTATTTTAACCGATTACGCAGGTTTCCTTATTCAACCGTTGCCGCTTTATCCATTAAAATACTACGGTGGTATCCTCTTTCAACGGGCACTGTTACTGAAGGCTGAGATGTGTCCTAGTTTAACAGACGGCGTTTGTACACATTAGGAACATTAATTCATGTTTTACGTCGTTAATTGTAGAGTTGTCTACAGGTGCACTAATGGACTAATGATTGCATTTGAAGCATGAGGATACAGTGATTCTTGCCTTAATGGCATAATATAGGAATTTTACATAAACTGCTATTTATACATCCACAGCGCGAATAGTGAAAATAATTTCCTTGTCGATATTGTTTCTTCGTTATTCAGAGCAAAATGCGGTCCTAAGGAAACGTCGTTAAGAAAGTTATGCAACATACAAGGCAAGAGACTACCACTTCAGAGGAAAAGTAAAATCATTTTAATATTCATAGGATTCAGATTCTTAGTGTGATACGTGTCAATGCACATTTATACACGGGCCTGCCATCTTACAGCATGTAAATGATAAAAGATAAGTGTGCGCAAAAAAGTACTAAGCAAGCTGTAATAAATAAACAGCAGTTATGTAACATTTTTAGGAAAGAAATTTCTGTTTTTTTTTATGTGGCCTTTTTTCTGTTAATTTTACTCAGTTACGTAATATTTTTAGGAATGAAACACTTGGTTTTTTTAAATTGGCCTTTTATCTGTTTATTTTACTATGGCGATTTTTCCCAGCTGAAAGATAATGATAGCACATAAAACTAATACTACTTAGTTGGAAATGCCATCGTTAAGCCAATTTCCTGCCTTGTACCATTCTAGCCAATATCTCCCAATTATTCTATGATCCCGTTGTTCCAGAATTCGGTGCGTGTGGTCTTTTTCTTGCTGACACAGCACCGCCTGTTCGTCACTTAACAGTTGATTAGAATAACAGCACTTTTGCCACTCATTTCAGTACTTCCTGATTAATTGAATGTGTGAGCCTCTTCTTGGAACCGTGTTGAAGAGATCTCTGTGAACAATACGTCAGTTTGAGTCTGCAGTCGATTCTTTTTTAGTAGAGATGTGCTGTCCACTCCTGCCCTTAATTTTAATCACTTTTGACCACCATTACTGTGGACAAGAGTGACGTCAAGATGAATTTGAAGTGTTCGATGTTTCTGGAAACGACCAGGACAGTCAGCAGGAATACTCGCAGTTCCGTCTTTAAGCCACACTGGTCAGTAAGGTCAGCAGTCGTTTTCAGAAACGGATCGAGAATCGAATCTGCCGAATACGAGGCCAATGTTTTGTCTTTTTCCACAGCAATGAAGGTTATTGTTCGTAATGGATCGAATAGAGTAAGACGAATATATACACAAGTGCCTAGTTAAAACCCTCGAACAAAACAAGCACATCTCTATGTTCTCATGGGTCAATCAGGACCGACCGAACGCCATATCATCCTCTGCCGCTGGCATCATGCGGATGTGGTATGGAGCGACATGGGATTAGCACACAGCACTCTTGTCCGTTTCCTTGACTTTGGAGCCGCGGATTCTCACTGAAGCTAATATCTAATATTCAGTTGGCAATCCGGTCCAATACTGCCAACGTCCAAACATCCCTCCCACTACCGGGAACTGAACCCGAGTCTTCCGATCTGTAGCCACAGTTTATGAGATAGAAAATGAAGCACCCAGAACGACAGAACGAAATGAAATGAAACTTCACGGCTTGAGAGCACGTGCGATGTCATTTCGGTGATCAAACTTACAATGAACTTGGCAGTAAAAGCCCAGTTATCAGTATGACCTTGCGACACCTCTGTACTGGACGCACACTAAGTTTCGGTTCGGAAGGATATCGTAAGGCAGTTGAATGCTTTCTTGGGGTAAATTGTAATTGGTCATTGATATGCTCGATACGGGCTCTATAACAGAGGTGACGCTGAAGCTTGTCTCACATACATTCTATCGTGAATAGATCTGGGGATCTTTGCTGACCACAGAGTAGCTCTACATCAAGCAGACAGTTCATATAGATTCGTGTCACGTGTGAGCGATCACTGTCCTGTTGAAAAATAGCACCGCGATACTGAGGCGTGGGAGGTAATGCGTGGGGTCTTGGGATGTTCGAAACATACCATTGTATCGTCAGCTTTCGCTCAATCACTACCAGTCGTGACCTGAAGTTTATACCTGATAGATTCACAACATGACCCTAGGAGCCTCTCCAGGTAACTGGAAGAACGGAATGTCTCCCAGGGTCGCCTCCATACTGCCCACGTCGTTCATCGCCCACATTGGTCATCCGGACTAGTTCCTAACCAGGATACAACGGCGAACACAGCGCGAAGTCATTCGTCAACACTTCGTGCTTCTTCATCATAGCGTCACTCCAAACGCAGCATTTGTGTTCTGCTGTCAACAGCAGCCTACGCACGGCTCGGTAATTCCTCAGTCTGGCTGCTGTTGGCATGTGTTCAGTGGTTCAGGGTTCAGAATGACACAGAGTGTTGCAGGGAATCCGTTACATGTTCTTGGCTGGCAGGAGAAGACGTGAAGGGGTCACGATCTGTTTAGTGCACAGTACGGCGATTCTCTCTAATGGTGGCCAAAAAAAATGGTTCAAATGGCTCTGAGCACTATGGGACTTAACTGCTGTGGTCATCAGTCCCCTAGAACTTAGAACTACTTAAACCTAACTAACCTAAGGACATCACACACATCCATGCCCGAGGCAGGATTCGAACCTGCGACCGTAGCGGTCGCGCGGTACCAGACTGTAGCGCCTAGAACCGCTCGGCCACCCCGGCTGGCTAATGGTGGTCAGACGTGGTCGATCACAACCCTGAAGATGAGTATGTATGTCCCCGCGTTCCCGTGCATTCGCAATATCGGGCCACTGTCGCACGCTAATTCCCCACAAATCTGGGTATTACACCATTAGACCAGCCAGTCAAATTGCAGACCCACACAGTGAGGGTCTTTGCAAACCGTGTTAGGTGCTAATAACGCTGTCTCACACACATGCAGCGCAATCTCCGTGTCTCTGACAGTGATTATTGAGTATCTGACGGCCCTATATACCCTACCAAGCCTGGTAGCAACACGATGAAAAAACCACTGCACTCTGGTGGCTGCTCTGTCATAGAGAATTCTAATTATTTACACTGCTGGCCATTAAAATTGTTACACCACGAAGATGACATGTTATAGACGCGAAATTTAACCGACAGGAAGGAGATGCTGTGATATGCAAATGATTAGCTTTAAAGAGGATTCACGCAAGGTTGGCGCCGGTGGCGACACCTACAACATGCTGACATGAGGAAAGTTTCCAACCGATTTCTCATAACACACAGCAGTTGACCGGCGTTGCCTGGTGAAACGAAGTTGCGATGCCTCGTGTAAGGAGGAGAAATGCGTGCCATCACGTTTCCGACTTTGATAAAGGTCAGATTTTAGTCTGTCACGACATTGCGACATTGCTGCTCGCGTTGGTCGAGATCGAACGACTGTTAGCAGAATATGGAATCGGTGGGTTCAGGAGGGTAATACGGAACGCCGTGCTGGATCCAAACGGCCTCGTGTCACTAGCAGTCGAGATGACAGGCATCTTACCCGCATGGCTGTAACGGATCGTGCAGCCACGTCTCGATACCTGAGTCAACAGATGGGGACGTTTGCAAGACAACAACCATCTGCACGAACAGTTCGACGACGTTTGCAGCAGCATGGACTATCAGTTCGGAGACCACGGCTGCGGTTACCCTTGACGCTGCATCACAGACAGGAACGCCTGCGATGGTGTACTCAACGACGAACCTGGGTGCACGAATGGCAAAACGTCCGTTTTTCGGATGAATCAGGGTTCTGTTTACAGCATCATGATGGTCGCATCCGTGTTTGGCGACATCGCGGTGAACGCACATTGGAAGCGTGTATTCGTCATCGCCATACTGGTGTATCACCCGGCGTGATGGTACGGCGTGCCATTGGTTACACGTGTCGGTCACCTCTTGTTCGCATTGAACAGTGGACGTTACATTTCAGATGTGTTACGACCCGTGGCTCTACCCTTCATTTGATCCGTGCGAAACCGTACATTTCAGCAGGATAATGCACGACCGCATGTTGCAGGTACTGTACGGGCCTTTCTGGATACAGAAAATGTTCGACTGCTACCCTGGCCAGCGCATTCTCCATATCTCTCACCGATTGAAAACGTCTGGTCAATGGTGGCCGAGCAACTGGCTCGTCACAATACGCCAGTCACTTCTCCTGATGAACTGTGGTATCGTGTTGAAGCTGCATGGGCAGCTGTACCTGTACACGCCATCCAAGCTCTGTTTGACTCAATGCCCAGGCGTATCAAGACCGTTATTACGTCCAGAGGTGGTTGTTCTGGGTAGTGTTTTCTCATGATCTATGCGCCCAAATTGCGTGAAAATGTAATCACATGTCAGTTCTGGTGTAATATATTTGTCCAATGAATGCCCGTTTATCATCTGCATTTCTTCTTGGTGTAGCAATTATAATGGCCAGTAGTGTAAATACCCGCCGGTGGCGCATGCGCGCACGAAGTTACATCGACATTCGCCCATGTCTTCTGTGTGCTTCACCTGTTTGTCGTGCAGTGTATTTCGATCACTTCCTGCGCCGTTTCTGCCCGTCATTCGCCCCTGTCCACATGTGGCGCGAACAAGTGCGAAGGCAGAAATAGCTGCACCGCCCGCCGGAAGAAACGGCAGCGCGCGTGCGCTGCGCGGCCGGTGGAGGCGGCGGTAGCGGCAGCGGCAGCTGGCTACGGCGTCCAGATGAATGTGGGACATGTACGGCGGCGCGGCCGAGGCCCACAAATCACGGGCGCCGCGTCACGGCCAGCCTCCTGGCGCTTGTCCACGCTAACACACGCCCTCATCCAGCTCGTGCTGCCACGCGACGCGTTGCAAATGCAGCCCCGCCGGCCAGAGGGCTGCTTATCCGAGGTGTTCGGTACTTCTCGTTAACCGCCGCGGGATACGGAGTGAACGGGACACACACAGAATTGTGTGTGTGTGTGTGTGTGTGTGTGTACTTGCGCGCGCAAGCGCTTGCGTTTGTGTGTGTCTCCTGAGAGTCGACAGGCGCATCTTATCTGGTGCTTTCGCAGATTCTTTCACTTTAGTTTGCAGTTAGAGTCACCCCAAATGTATAAAGTGCCGGTCTTTTTTTCCCCGTTGCAAATAGAATTATTTTTAAAGCGGAATTTTAGGTGCCCATTCGATAGACTGGTTCCAAATTAGCCTAGTTGGATCTTTTTTATCGATATTGGTCCGAGCACGGGGCTCGCAACCTGAACCACACGCCACTGTTAACAACTAATGAAGGACTGGGTCCCTTACTTCGACTGCACATAATTAATTAAGGTCAGTCCAACACATTTATTTCAAATAACATAAATGAAATTACAATTGAATCTGTCTGACAATAAACATGAATTTAAAAAAAAAAGCAATTTCAATATCAGCTGATTTAGTGCGTGAAGCGCGAGTTAAGCCAATAACCAGGTAAACTAAACAATTCTCCGTAATTCAAAAGAAAGAGAAAAACAAAATTGAATCAAAACACCCCACTGACAAATATCCAAGAAACCTTACAATACTACTCAAAAGAATACGCGGAATTGAGGAGCAGTCATTCACCCGACAGAGCACTTCAAAATGAGTTCAATAACACAGCTGCGTGCCCCAGAAAACTGCAAGACATAAATTTGACGAATACTCATTAACATTACGCCACTCCTGTTTGACTGCAATGTCCCAAAGAAACAGGCGCTTATTCTGAAAGAACAATTTTTTTAAAATATGATTAAATTACAGCATTAAGGAATTCCGAAAGATGTCCAATCGAACCCCCCCTCCCCCTTTCAGTTGAGGCACAAATCTTTCCCCTTTCTAGGCGGAGGCTGAGCCAGAAACACAAAATGCCACAAAAACACAGTTCTTCTGTGAAATCTTACTGGACACCCGGAAGCAGTTACAGACAAGGGGTCGGCACCCACAAATAACGCAGGCTAAGAGTCAGGCTGGTAGCACATCCTACGAGAACTTGTTCACAGTATGCTCACCGCAAACTGTAGACATTCCGGCCGAACATCCGCTTGCGGTGGTTGCTAGAAGGACGAAGCAACCAACAGGTCCACGACGTGCTTCTCACACAGGCACCTCAATTTGTACAAACATCTAGGCCAGGGCTTAACAACGGGCCGGTTTTGAGCGCGAGTACTCGCGTCTGCTCACGCACGTGCTCGCGAGCAGGTGCAAGGTCCCGCAGTAGGGAGGGCGGGGAAATGCGCGCGTACGTTTGAATGTGATGTCACGTTCTAAGCAGATTTAACTAGCCATCTGAATGCTTTGAACATTTTACTACCAGGTAAATATCTGCTAATTACTCATTTCATAGATCGAATACGAGATTTTAAAATGAAATTGACACTTTGGGTGAGTCAGCTGGAAACAGGAAACCTAGCTCATTTTCCTAAATTATCATCCATGCAAGATGTTCACAAAGACTGTGAACGTTATTCACATAGTTTAGTTGATCAGCGATTTCAAGATCTGACAGCACTAGACAGTGGTTTTGATGTGTTCTCTCCATATTCAGCGAATATTTAAGAGATTCGTCCTGAGCTGCAGCAAGAAATTATTGGCCTGCAGTGTGACAGAGAATACAGAGACAAATTTCAGAACGAGAAAAACATTTTGCAATTCTACAGACACTTCCCTCAGGATAGATTTCCTCGTTTGCACAAACTGGCGGCTACAATAATATCAATGTTCGGTTCCACGTATGTTTGTGAACAACTGTTCTCTGCAATGAAATGTAACAAGACGCGCCTGAGAAACGCGTTGTCTGATCGAAATTTAAACTGCACGCTGCTCCTAAAATGCACAAGAACAATTACTCCGAACATAGACGCAATTGTAAAGGGCAAAAAGTACAAGGTAACCGAGAATCCCACACTTCAGTGACACCTTTTATTGTGTAACAGTTCACAAATTAATGCGAATGTAGAGGCATACACTAAGCTAATAAAATTATGTGGCATGTGTACATTCTCCTTTATTTGTTTCATTTGTCGCAGTAATAATTCGTGAGTGATGTCCCTGCAGATGGCCGCGGATTTACATTGACTGGCGGCAGCTGTTGTGTGCCCCACGTGACTCTCCCCACTCTCCGCTCTGGTCCGGTAGTGGGGGTAGAGTGCTCGCGCTGCTCCGTGCTCGCGCCTTGCTGCTCACAGATTGCTCCGCGAGCACGTATGTTGTGAAGCCCTGATCTAGGCCAACACCAACTCCGGACTCCCCTCTCACTGCGAGGCTTGGCACAGTTTTTATGAAATGCCTTCCAGGCAACCAGTAACCGCCGAAGGAGTTTCACCTTTAGCTAACAGCCCCAGCGTAACAGACATCACACATCTGCTTACGCCCGAGCAACAACTCAGCCAGTCTCATCGGCCGCCCCAAACTGACCGCCTCTCGCCGTCCCGCGCGCCCCAGCCGAAAACGCAAAGATGCTCATGCCCGGGGACGCGCCAAAGATATCAAGCCGATCGCTGATGATCGACTAGAGATCTGGCTCAGATATGTGTTAACAGAGACAGTAAAACACGAAGCATAACCAGTACTACAGCAGCGACTGAACAGCCCTGCTTCGTGGCGGTAGGAGACAGGGCTGCCCATGAGGTGCCTTTTCTTAGTGCTTTTCTGTCGCTGTTAATACATGTCTCTAAACTGAATATCGCACTAGACTAAATTGGGACCGCCCTCTCGAATGATGACGTTAAATTGCGCCTTAAAAATCAATTTGTTTGTAACGGAGCAGATCGACGCCCTCCCGTCGTCATTGGGCGTCACATAAAAGACGTGATGAGTAATATTTATTTGGACACATTAAAAAATCAGAACTGCAAATATCTACCTAAACATCAGAGGAAAAGCTTTAGAGACAGGTTCCTTACACCAAAGCGAGAAAAAAAGGTCTAGTAAACATAGGCTGCCGGCCGCTGTGGCCGAACGGTTCTAGGCACTTTAGTTCGGAACCGCGCTGCTGCTACGGTCGCAGGTTCGAATCCTGCCTCGGGCTTGGGTGTGTGTGATGTCCTTAGGTTAGTTAGGTTTAAGTAGTTCTAAGTCTAGGGGACTGATGACCTCAGATGTTAAGTCCTATAGTGCTTAGAGCCATTTGAACCATTTTTCAAACATAGGCTCTAAAATGCATGCCTTAATAACTCTGAACACTTATTCAGTAGAAGAGAAGTGTTTCACACTAGCGAAACTGATCAAGTGCCCATGCCCCTTAAAAGGATGTATTTTGGACCCCATGTTTACCGGAAATTTTTTTCTTAGTTTGGTCCGTAACATCTCCCTCTCAGAACATGAAAAGCAGAACAACTGCTCATAGCCCTCAGGGTATCCTAACTAGACATTGTTTTTTGTTTTGCTGAAGGAACGTGAACCTAAAGCTCGTCGGTTTTTGTCCAGCAGCAGAATACAAACTGAGGGACATTAGGAGCATGATTTCCTTTCTTGTAACTTGGCTCATTACGAAGATTTGGACTGCGGGCTACTCCTTTTTTTAAAGGGTATCCTACATTTATTGTTCGGTAATCCACTTCCACTCCTCAAGTCCTGTTCAGTAACTTATCGCAGTGTACCTCTTATGTAAGTAAGACCTTATTAAAAACGTAACAAAAAATTGAGTACGACTGTCTTGTATCAGCATCCATTGCAGGTGCCAGGGCTAACGTAACTCATCCACATGCCGGAGTTGTCGGTAAACAAATTGAACCACAAATAAAAAACACACCGGTCATTCATTAAGTCTTCAGTTGAAGACAATATGCACTAACGAAAGGAAGGTATAAATGCCACTCGTATATGGAGAGCAATAGCTGCAATAATGTTTCCTAATTTACGATACAGATACATGTAATACAACAGTGGAGTGCTTTTAAACGATATACTGACTTAACTGAACACTCGCCGATTTGTTAACTTATAAAAAGACGTCGTCTTACTCCATCTTCATAATGAAGCCGGCCGCTGTGGACGAGCGGTTCTAGGCGCTTCAGTCCGGAACCGTGCTGTTGCTACAATCGCAGGTTCGAATCTTGCCTCGGACTTGGATGTGTGTGATGTCCTTAAGTTAGTTAGGTTTAAGTAGTTCTAAGTCTAGGGGACAGATGACCTCAGATGTTATGATCCATAGTGCTCAGAGCCATTTGATCCATTTGAACCCGCTGGTAACCAAACAAGATTTGCTTCATTCATTTTTATTTGCTTCTTTGCAAAAAGTTATTTTGAGAGGTAAATATAAATGGGACATCTTGTATATACAGGGAGGGCAAATAAAAGTAGCCCACAGAACGTAGTTCCAGGATACAAAGAGACACAGAAGAGAAAACGAAATACAGTATTAACCTGACTATAGAAGATACTGAAAGTGACTACCAATCATCTCTTGGCACTTTTGGGCCATGGTCAGCAAGATGCTGAAGACGGATCGGAGGTGGACTGCTGGAATTGCTACAGACTCATCCGAAATGTTCTGCTGGAGTTATTGAAGACTGTGATGGTTGCTGCAATACACCTTGGACTTGAGGGCTCCCCAGGCAAAGTAATCGCACAAAAGACTCTGAACACTATGGGACTTAACTTCTGAGGTCATCAATCCCCTAGAACTTAGAACAACTTAAACCTAACCAACCCAAGGACATCACACACATCTATGCCCGAGGCAGGATTCGAACCTGCGACTGTAGCGGTCGCGCGGTTCCAGACTGTAGCGCCTAGAACCGCTCGGTCATTTCGGTCGGCTAGTAATCGCACACTGACCGATCAGGTGAACTAGGTGGCCAGCTAGGGCCGCCATCAAACTGACCTCTGCTAATAACTCTGTGAGGAGTGAAGATTGTGAAAATTTGCTCCAAGTTTCGGCCGGCTGCACGGGCAGCTGCTCCATCCTGTTGGAAGTAATTGTAGGTCTTGTCCTCCTCCGTTAATGCAGCATGCAATCTTATTCCCTAGTCTGGACCAGTATTATTGCCACAACCTGTATTACGTTATGCCCTCCAAAACAGTGTCGAAAGTCAAAATATAAGAAATACGCCGGCCGCGGTGGTCTAGCGGTTCTAGGCGCGCAGTCCGGAACCGCACGACTGCTACGGTCGCAGGTTCGAATCCTGCCTCGGGTATGGATGTGTTTGATGTCCTTAGGTTAGTTAGGTTTTTCTCTAAGTTCTAGGGGACTGATGACCCCAGTAGTTAAGTCCCATAGTGCTCAGAGCCATTTGAACCATTTTTTTAAGAAATACACTCAGCGAAATAACACTAACATGTCTTCGTGAAAATGGATATATGAGACTTGTAAATGAATTAAATGCAAAGGATCCATGGAAAGCAATCAATGAAGGTGGTACGTCATGCACAGTATCAGTAAAAACCTTTCAAACACTCCGAACCCGCGATGTTACGAATATGTTGTGGCAATAGAAAATTGTTTGGCAGACCGCTGCTCCAACATGAGTTTCTGCATCTTCCAGCCCCACACGAACAACAGGTGGTAACATTAGCGACAGTGGCTTGAAGGCGCGTAATGGTTAAGGCGACAGGCCGTGATAATCAGGAAATGCGGTTCGCGTCTCGGTCCCGCACAAAATTTCAGTTGTAACTGCCATATACATGTTAGTCTTAACAAACTCTGTCACTAGTGAAAATATAATATAAGAACTAGTTACATTAGCTTTTTGTACCACCACAGTTAGTAGTGAGATACACGTAAACTTATCGTCAAAAGCAAAGATCTTCGACTTCTGGCTAACTACCGTAAAACATTATGGCACAAGACATTAATACGCGGGAATGTGCAAAATATTCTTTTTCAATCTCTGACTTTAAAGAATAACAACGGGTCATGTCAATTTCCCCCAACACGTTTTCAACTGCAACCAATCTTCGGTGTTACATGCAGCTTCTTTTACATTTTTAAGCACTTAGAAGCACGTAGTAACGGTCTGTGGTGTCTTGATTGCGTCATGCTACGATTCAGACAGAGAAAAAAATGTAACCTCGTAAAGGCAATTACATGTATGTAACGTGGAAGCACATACTTGATACTTGATTAAAATGCACAGCAAATATCAAAGTGGAATGCACACTCAAAATGCTATTGCACGCTCAAAACAGTTTCGTCAAATAAGATAGTCGGTCAGATCAATGAGTAATTGCTGTCATTATTCCATTATCTATTAGAAAATTGCGAGCAAGTCTAACCGCCCTCCGTGGATAAAATTATTACTGTTTTCGCGTCTTTCATCTGCTGAGTCGTTCATATCTGCCAGACTAGTTCACAGAACGCCAATCCGACGCCTCTGGCAGTTCTCTGCGCTAATGGTCCCTCGTTTCCGCAGACGTAAACTCACCGCTGTCCGGTGGACGGGTGCGAAACTGTCTGTGCCAGAGGTGCACCCAGTTCTTTCTAGGGTTCGCGACCTCGAAACTGCAACGCGCCCCTCGTTCTACACGTATCCACAACTTCCAACCTAAAATGAAGAAATACGTTAAGGGCAGACACTTTTCCTGCGTCGACGAAGTCGGACAAGTAGTTTGCTATTACTGGACAGACCACAAAAGTAAAGGTAAACTCATTTTCTGACCTAAGATACAGCAAAATAACTTCTCAGATTATGTTACAAACATTAATCTTCTGTTATTGTTAAGCGAATATCGGGGAACCCAGTAGTACTCGCAGGTTTCCTACCTGTCTGCTTGAATGAGCAACAAAAATGTTATTTTCATTACTCCGTATAATTATTGACGTCATTTAAAAATGTAAAATTTTGTCATAACCTACTCACCATGGGGTGTAATCTTGTGTTAAAAGTCTTCCACAATGAAACAAGTATTACAGTTAGGAACTGTGTGTTTGTCTTGAGCCAGCATAACTGACGGCGCGCAAACACCCGGACTTCATTCATCCAGTATCCGTGAATGGGAGTTCTTAGCGACAAAGGTCACACGTAATTTCAAACCTTTGCAACTTTTTTCTTTCAGTCGTTTCCACTTCCGTTGGGAAATCCTAAGTTGTCATGCTACCTCATTTTCCAAATGTTATCTGAGAAATTTGACTGACTTTATTTTACGTTCGTAGTGAGAAGGATCTTCCTCATAGTGCAACGGAATAATTCAGAGGGGAGTGTAGTGGAAGTTGCAGCAAGGCAAGGATGAAACCATTATCCTTACAAAAGACAGCATGCAGTTGCTCACTATACATGTACATGAACTACGCAACATAGGCTGACTTCGTGAAACGCAAATGTGTTTGCACTCTGTATTCCATAGCACTTACTAAACTAACAAATAAAATGTGAGCTGATGTGATAATAAAATATCGAAGCCTCTGTCACTGCAGTTATGCGCGTTGTAGTTCCACCGCAACAGAAACTTACCTGGCTACCTGAAAATTTCACTCAAAATTAAGGAAGTCTCATGTTTGCTGCAAGCAGTTTATTTTCTCTCTACTGTAAACATGGTGGTTAAAAATGGCTCTGAGCACTATGCGACTTAACTTCTGAGGTCATCAGTCGCCTAGAACTTAGAACTAATTAAACCTAAGTAACCTAAGGACATCACACACATCCATGCCCGAGGCAGGATTCGAATCTGCGACCGTAGCGGTCACGCGGTTCCAGACCGAAGCGCGTAGAACCGCACGGCCACACCGGCCGGCTAAACATGGTGAAAACGAAACGTAGTTATGAAGTGAACCCAATCAGAGTAATAAAAAATAAGTTCTTAAGAACCCCAAATTATATGAACGGTGAATATGTACTGTCATATTGTTCGGGAAGTTAATACAAAAATCTCGCATACAAGTGCTCTTCAACAGAGCAAGTGGTTTTGCACAATTACACTTTTACAAAAGACAAGGAAAATGAGCATCTATTAACATTAACGCCCGTAATACTATTTACTGAATGGAAAATCAATGGCATAAGCGTCTTGAAACTCCGTATGACGAAATAAAAGTTAGATATTGGTTCCGATATGTTCTAAGGAAACTGTGAATTCGAACAGAAAACGAGTACTGCCCGGGTAGAATACGACTGCAAAATATGTCGCATAATTAAATGTGATGTGTCATTAAGTAAACTTAAGCAAAGGCAGCGCAAGCAAGCAACGACAGCGCCGTAATCGAGACCGATGTCGCTTCATGTGTGGCCATATCTTGATTATAAGGTACGTCTGTTCCAAACGGGCCGACACGTTCAGACGGCAGCGAGCAGGTGGTCAGAGCGTGTCGCGCCTCTTTGTCCACCGGCCATGTAGCTCTCACTAACCGATTCCGCCTGCCAAGCAGTTCTATTGGGTGGCTAATCACGTCAAGGTTTAGGCGACTTGCTTAAGACTGCCCTTGCTGATCCCAACGAAAGACAAGCTATTCCAGCAGACGAATGAATAACGGGAGTGTTTTGAGACAGAAAACTGCACGAATACACAGCATCAAATGTGTCTACAGCAGACGATTTCCATTTTTTGTTAAGGTGTTTTATATATTTTTCTGTTAATAAACCTGAGTTTGGCGTCTTCCGCGAAGATAGCTGGAGTTACGGTCTGCCTATTCGATAGCATACATCTCCAAGGAGCACAATATTTCCACAGCTTTCGAGTATTACTATCACGTGCGACGTCGCCCGGTCAACTGAGATGTAGAGAGAACAGCATCGATCGAAAAATTTGAGGGACAAAACTCTAGAGGATCCAGTAATACGCCGGCCGTCGTGGCCGAGCGGTTCTAGGTGCTTCAGTCTGGAACCGCGCGACCGCTACGGTCGCAGGTTCGAATCCTCCCTCGGGCATGGATGTGTGTGATGTCCTTAGGTTGGTTAGGTTTAAGTAGTCCTAAGTTCTAGGGGAGTGATGACCTCAGATGTTGCGTCCCATAGTGCTCAGAGCCATTTGAACCATCCAATAATGCGGGCGCAGACACTTCTATCCGAACAGTCAGGCCACCATTGTGAAATTAAAATGTAAGCAACTATTTCTTTTGCGTGCCATTTCCACAAGTAAATTCATGGATTTTCGGGTACCGAATTGTATCGTGACTTGTCTGCGGGTGTCCAATGCGCGATCATTCCCCATACAGGGTCTGCAGTCGCTACAAGCGTCCGAGGTGGCGAAGTGATTAAGACACCGGTATTCGCATTCGGGGCTAAGGGTGTTCAGATCTCCGACCGGCGATTGTGACGCCAATTTTCCATGTTTTTCCTTAGTCAATGAAGGCGAACGGTCCCATTGAGAAGCACTTCACTGGTATCTATCAACACCGTTTCCTCTCCGAAATTGCACTGAACCTATAATGACATCGTCATCGACGAGTTCGTTCAAATCCATGTTTGCTTCCTTCCTTCTTTTCTTTCTTTCTTCATTCCTTCCATTCAGGCACACATTTATAGGACACACACACTCCATTCCTGCACAGATAAATACTTCATGAAAACAATAGCGAAAAAGTTATTTCCATCTTGTGGCAGCGGCTTCTGTTCTACTGACACATTGCAGTGATTTAAATTGTTGCCACCGGCGAGCAGCAAACACGAGGTAAAGCGTCGGCTGCGGCTGAAGTTGCTTGCAGACACCCTTGGCCTGATTTCCTCGTACGTATACCGTTATTTGAAAGCGCCTCCACGGTCGATGACTTACATTGTGAGGTGTGCCAATAGCGATTGCTGCCTCACGCTCTGTTCTTCCAGTGGCTTTGGTCGTCGCATATTCCGGCAAATCACGTCGCTGCGACGCTGCACAGACTTTACGTGTATCGAAGCCAGACGCGCGATCCCTGGAGTTCCAACTGATCACTGCCTGACTTGCAAATCACGTAAGTAGTTGACATATCTATGCAGCAATAACGCTATGTCTCATTCTACTGTAGTAACAGTTAACCGTTCAGATTTAAGCTGTACCAGATTCTGATTCTTCCCACGTCGTATCAGTACATTTTGACAGATATATTAGTTGATTGGTCCAGTACAAAACCGAGACGATAAGGCTCCAAAAGAGATGTATTTCGTGCATCTGGTGCCCCTCAGTACATAAAAAAATCACATTCAAAATCACCTAGAGTTGCTGGTGAATTGTAATGGTTGTTGTTGTTGTGGTCTTCAGTCCTGAGACTGGTTTGATGCAGCTCTCCATGCTACTCTATCCTGTGCAAGCTTCTTCATCTCCCAGTACCTACTGCAGCTCAGATCCTTCTGAATCTGCTTAGTGTATTCACCTCTTGGTCTCCCTCTACGATTTTTACTAGATGAAAACGAGAGAGATGGAGAAAAATAGAGTAAACAGTTCATTATTTCAAAAGTAATCGCCACAACTGTTAATACATATGTCCCGCTGTAAGTCAAATGGAGAAATGTTTTCAGTTGCCTACGGAACCATGAATGCACGCAGACGTGCTTCTCTAAGTTCGAAGGAAATCGACGGCCACGAAGTCTTTCTTCAGAGTTCCAAAAATATGGAAATCACACGGGGAGGGAGCGAAACTGTCTCCAACACGTGTACTAGCTTACCGGCGACACTTCTGCATGGTACCCGAAACAGCATTGAAAATGTGTTACCTGGCACCTAGTGACTAACATATGTTTTCACAATACCAGATTGTACGATTACTCAAAGCTAATTTGGTTTCTTAGTGTTTTGCTGAGCTGCAGCTTTAAACGCCTGAAATTAACATTTCTTGTTTTAAGAAGATATGAAGGAGTTCAGATTTGTCGAGGTCACCCAGACGCCTCTACCGATAGTATGCCAGAGAAGTATCTCACTAAAACATGAAGCAACGTTCCTGGGCAGTCACTGCCCGAACTGCTACTGCTAGCCATAGAAGCCCGACAACCTCAAGTATCTTGCTTCCACATCAAGAGGCGTTGTCTATGAAATGTCACCCAGCTCTGATGGGTCCGGGCTTCCAGCTGGATCCATGGAGGCGAGACCACCCAATAGGTGTCATCGCCTGACTCTTCAGGCAGCCTCTGAAGGTCCTGGAGCGTCTGCAGGTCCCTGCCAGCCGCCTTGGACCTCGTGCCCTGTACAGTAGTCCAGCCGCGTGGTCTTCTTGTGCAGCTCATAACCGACTTTCGTCGGCAAGGGCTTCGTCAACGAGAACCGCTATCATGCTGCTTCGACACCCCGCTTCCTCAGTGTAGTCGATCGCTGCCTGCTAGCTGTAGTCGGCTCCAGGACCACAACAACACTGAATAATAAAGAATGCTTTTACTGAGTAAGCACACTTGATTCCGCACTGGCAGAGATACTGGAGACCCCATCCTGCAGCACTTTGGAATCAAGAATGGCCGTCTTGCAACACTGCCTGTCGCCCCCCCCCCCCCCCCCCTCGCATCCCCATCCCACGGTCTCAGTCTTATGTCAACCCAAACCTGTTTCTGCATTTACGCCAACATCAATAGTTTGCTTTTCATACATAAGTGCCTGGCAGAAGTGTCTCCGACTCACCTTCAGATTATTTCTCTACCGTCCTGCTAACAGCGTGCTGGTAAAAATGAACACTTTAATCTTTCTGTACAACTTCTTATTTCTCTTATTTCATTATGATGATCGTTTCTCCCTATTTAGGATGGTAACACTAAAATATTTTCACATTCAGAGCAGAAAGATGATGATTGAAATTTCGTGAAAAGATCTCGCCGCAATTAAAAACAGCTTCCTTTTAATGATCACCACCCCAAGTCGCTGGTCATATCCTTGACACTCTCTTCCCTATTTCGTAATAATACAAAACGAACCGCCCTTCTTTGGACTTTTTCCGTGCCCTCCATTAATCGTATCTGGTAAGGATGCAATACCGCACAGAAGTATTCTAGCCGAGGGAGGTTAAGGCGTAATGTAAGCAGTATCTTTAATGGACCTGTTGAATCTGTGTTCTCTCAGTATAACGCAGTCTTTGATTTGCCTTTCCCACTACATTATTTATGTGATCCTTCTAATTTAAGTGGTTCGTAATTGTAATTCCTTGGTATTTAGTTGAATTGACAGACTCTAAATTTGTGTGATTTATCGTGTAACCGAAATTTAACGGATTTCTCTGCTTACTTCTTATTTATGACGCCAGACTTTTCCTTATTCTGGGAAAACTGCAGCTTTTCACGCCACACAGCGTAAGTAAGTCACTTCGCAATTCGGTTCGATATATTGATGACTACTTGCCGGAAAATGACAACATCATCTGCAAACAATCTAAGAGGGCTGTTCCGATGCTTCCTAAATCGTTTATATAGATTAATTAGAGCAGAGGCTCTGCAACACTTCCACGGGGAACACCAGATACCACTTACGTTTTGCTCGATGACTTTCCGTCAATTGCTACGAACTGTGATCTTTCCGACAGGAAATTACGAATCCAGTAGCACAACAGAGCCGATGCTCCACAGACACGCAATTTGATTAGAAGTCTCTTGCGAGGAACGGCGTCAAAAGCCTTTTTTTTATTTTTATTTTATTTATTTTTTTTTTTTCGGTCATCAGTCTCCTGACTAGTTTGATGCAACCTACGTCCTCAATTATTTGCTTGACGTATTCCAATCTCTGTCTTCCTCTACAGTTTTTGCCCTCTAAAGCTCCCTCTAGTACCGTGGAAGTCATTCCCTCATGTCTTAGCAGATGTCCTATCATCCTGTCCCTTCTCCTTATCAGTGTTTTCCACATATTCCTTTCCTCTCCGATTCTGCGTAGAACCTCCTCATTCCTTACGTTATCAGTCCACCTAATTTTCAACATTCGTCTATAGCACCACATCTCAAATGCTTGGGTTCTCTTCTGTTCCGGTTTTCCCACAGTCCATGTTTCACTACCATACAATGCTGTACTCCAGACGTACATCCTCGGAAATTTCTTCCTCAAATTAAGGCCGGTATTTGATATTAGTAGACTTCTCTTGGCCAGAAATGCCTTTTTTGCCATAGCGAGTCTGCTTTTGATGTCCTCCTTGCTCCGTCCGTCATTGGTTATTTTACCGCCTAGGTAGCAGAATTCCTTAACTTCATTGACTTCGTGACCATCAATCGTGATGTTAAGCTTCTCGCTGTTCTCATTTCTACTACTTCTCATTACCTTCGTCTTTCTCCGATTTACTCTCAAACCATACTGTGTACTCATTACACTGTTCATTCCGTTCAGCAGATCATTTAATTCTTCTTCACTTTCACTCAGGATAGCAATGTCATCAGCGAATCGTATCATTGATATCCTTTCACCTTGTATTTTAATTCCACTCCTGAACCTTTCTTTTATTTCCATCATTGCTTCCTCGATGTACAGATTGAAGAGTAGGGGCGAAAGGCTACAGCCTTGTCTTACACCCTTCTTATACGAGCACTTCGTTCTTGATCGTCCACTCTTATTATTCCCTCTTGGTTGTTGTACATATGGTATATGACCCGTCTCTCCCTATAGCTTACTCCTACTTTTTTCAGAATCTCGAACAGCTTGCACCATTTTATATTGTCGAACGCTTTTTCCAGGTCGACAAATCCTATGAAAAGGTCTTGATTTTTCTTTAGCCTTGCTTCCATTATTAGCCGTAACGTCAGAATTGCCTCTCTCGTCTCTTTACTTTTCCTAAAGCCAAACTGATCGTCACCTAGCGCATTCTCAATTTTCTTTTCCATTCTTCTGTATATTATTCTTGTAAGCAGCTTCGATGCATGAGCAGTTAAGCTGATTGTGCGATAATTCAAGCACTTGTCAGCTCTTGCCGTCTTCGGAATTGTGTGGATGATGCTTTTCCGAAAGTCAGATGATATGTCGCCAGACTCATATATTCTACACACCAACGTGAATAGTCGTTTTGTTGCCACTTCCACCAATGATTTTAGAAATTCTGATGGAATGTTATCTATCCCTTCTGCCTTATTTGACCGTAAGTCCTCCAAAGCTCTTTTAAATTCCGATTCTAATACTGGATCCCCTATCTCTTCTAAATCGACTCCTGTTTCTTCTACTATCACATCAGACAAATCTTCACCCTCATAGAGGCTTTCATTGTATTCTTGCCACCTATCTGCTCTCTCCTCTGCATTTAACAGTGGAATTCCCGTTGCACTCTTAATGTTACCACCGTTGCTTTTAATGTCACCAAAGGTTGTTTTGACTTTCCTGTATGCTGAGTCTGTCCTTCCGACAATCATATCTTTTTCGATGTCTTCACATTTTTCCTGCAGCCATTTAGTCTTAGCTTCCCTGCACTTCCTATTTATTTCATTCCTCAGCGACTTGTATTTCTATATTCCTGATTTTCCCGGAACATGTTTGTACTTCCTCCTTTCATCAATCAACTGAAGTACCTTTTCTGTTACCCATGGTTTCTTCGTAGCTATCTTCCTTGTACCTATGTTTTCCTTCCCAACTTCTGTGATGGCCCTTTTTAGAGATGTCCATTCCTCTTCAACTGTACTGTCTACTGCGCTATTCCTTATTGCTGTATCTACAGAGTTAGAGAACTTCAAACGTATCTCGTCATTCCTTAGTACTTTCGTATCCCACTTCTCTGCGTATTGATTCTTCCTGACTAATGTCTTGAACTTCATCAAACTCTTCATCACTACTATATTGTGATCTGAGTCTATACCTGCTCCTGGGTACGCCTTACAATCGAGTATCTGATTTCGGAATCTCTGTCTGACCATGATGTAATCTACTTTTCCAAGTATACCTCCTCCTCTTGTGATTCTTGAACTGGGTATTCGCTATTACTAGCTGAAACTTGTTGAAGAACTCAATTAGTCTTTCTCTTCTTTCATTCCTTGTCCTAAGCCCATATTCTCCTGTAATCTTTTATCTACTCCTTCCCCTACAACTGCATTCCAGTCGCCCATGACTATTAGATTTTCGTCCCCCTTTACATACTGCATTACCCTTTCAATATCCTCATACACTTTCTCTATCTGTTCATCTTCAGCTTGCGACGTCGGCATGTATACCTGAACTATCGTTGTCGGTGTTGGTCTGCTGTCGATTTTGATTAGAACAATCCGGTCACTGAACTGTTCACAGTAACACACCCTTCTGCCCTACCTTCCTATTCATAACGAATCCTACACCTGTTATACCATTTTCTGCTGCTGTTGATATTACCCGATACTCATCTGACCAGAAATCCTTGTCTTCCTTCCACTTCACTTCACTGACCCCTACTATATCTAGATTGAGCCTTTGCATTTCCCTTTTCAGATTTTCTAGTTTCCGTACCATGTTCGAGCTTCTGACATTCCACGCCCCGACTCGTAGAACGTTATCCTTTCGTTGATTATTCAATCTTTTTCTCATGGTAACCTCTCCCTTGGCAGTCCCCTCCCGGAGATCCGAATGGGGGACTGTTCCGGAATCTTTTGCCAATGGAGAGATCATCATGACACTTCTTCAATTACAGGCCACATGGCCTGTGGATACACGTTACGTGTCTTTAATGCAGTGGTTTCCATTGCCTTCTGCATCCTCATGTCGTTGATCATTGCTGATTCTTCCGCCTTTAGGGGCAATTTCCCACCCCTAGGACAAGAGAGTGCCCTGAACCTCTATCCGCTCCTCCGCCCTCTTTGACAAGGCCGTTGGCAGAATGAGGCTGACTTCTTATGCCGGAAGTCTTCGGCCGCCAATGCTGATTATTTATCAAAATTTAGGCAGTGGCGGGGATCGAACCCGGGACCGAAGACGTTTTGATTATGAATCAAAGACGCTACCCCTAGATTTCTAGTAATCTAGAAATCTGAGACGGAAAGCGATAAGGGCCCTCTTACCGAAGAAATAATTTTTTCACAACAAGCAGAAACGTTCGACAAAGTATAAAATTTCTACTTTGTTTCTTTTTTTGTAAATTTCAGTAATTTATTTGGCTTTGTACACGCTTGTACCAATTTGAAAGCTGTTTCAATCCTCCAAGAGCCAATAATACGTATCAGTCGCTATGGGGAAATAACATTCGCCCTACGAGAGGCCACGTTTCTAACTCTCGTAGCTGTGCATGAAATTCTTCCCAAAGAGTATATATTAAATTTTATAGGCATTAAGGAGCTCAGAGTAGCTTTGCGTAAAACAGGGACTTTTTTGAATGCAGTTGTGCTGAAAAACACATATGGTCCCTTATCACTGTAGCAACGAAACCTACACATGCTAACTCTGCTCTTGCTGTTAGAAATGAAAAAGGCGAAGTTGCTGTTAATGCAACCGTCTTGAAAAACGGTAGTGCCAACAAAGTACCTCACATACCTAAATATATTTACTTTGAGTTCATCGTTAGTGTACATCGCAAACTGGACAATGATTGTAATGAATTTGCACACTGCATCTCTCCCGAAGAAAATGGACCCTTTGGGTTTCCTGAAGCACCAATTCCAGTAGAACTGACAGAACATTCAAAATATTATCTCTTTTAGAACACATTAGAACCTGTTGCAAAGAGGAATAAAAACACATTCTCTCTCTTTAAGCAGAACCAGAAACTGAACCAGAATCTCAAGTCAGTAATAATGAGGATCCTTAGAAAGAATGTTATCAGTGAGATATTCCAGAACCAAAGAAGAACAGACGAAAAGCTGTTTTTCAAAACTCTTGAACCAGTTCACCACTAAAAGTTTAGAAGTAGAAAATCACATGCTTTGGCCACTGTGAAACATGGGATCTCAGTAAATTTTTCGGGGTTTTGTGAACTCGAAATTTTAGTTGGTTTTGAACCCAGTAATGGCTTCTTAATAAAAATTTGGTCTGAAATATTTCATAACAAGGAGAAAAAAATACCAATATTTTTAAGGGGACAGAAGGCTTTGCAGGGTATGCTGATTTTTCTCAATTTGGGACCAGTTTCTTTTGTTTTGAATTTTTGTAAATTGTAATGTGCTATATCTGAAGGGATTAACCGCGTAATGTGTAATCTTGTTTTAAAAAAGACTGTCGATTTGACAAAGGCAATTTTAAGTGTAATATAGACTTGCAGAATTTGTTTCTTAAATATATTACATTAAAAAATGGTAATAAAGTGAAACTTTAAAACACATTATCTCAAAACACCTATTTTCCATACCAATATTCAGTCAGTTATAACTTACACAAATTTAGAGATAGATTTCAAATTTTTTTAATAAATTATTCACAATTTAAGGTTGAACGTAAAAATTACAATAACTCAAAATCCAAACTTTTCTGAAGGAGGCACTTTTTCGCTTCCCGCCTCACAACAACAAAGAGCTAGTTGCTTTTCACAAGAACGATATTTGCTGAATCGGTGCTATGTGTCAGAATGTTTCTCTCTCCACACTGCTGTCTCGCAGGTGATGCCACGGTAATTACCCTCAGAGACGGATGGAGCCGTGCTCACCTTTGCATCTTCCACTTGTGCCCTCTCCAGTGCAGCTGCATCGCACACTATTAACGAAGACAGGCTAGACAGCGCACAGACAGACAGCTGCAACCGTTCTTCGCGCTTCGTATAGTGGGCTGAAAGAACGCTGGATTAATTGCTTCCGTACAGAACAAGCTGAGACAAGAATCGAGTTGTTTCGCACGTGTCGTGCAGAAGCGCAACTGGAGCGCAACAGCGGGGACACGTGTGCAAACGAGCGGGTGTTCTTGAATGCTGGCAGGTAACAAGGGGACACGTCACACGTCCCGTTGATTTATCCGCGTCGCTGCCGCCCCCGTGCAAACACGCACCGCAATTACAAGTGGGAAGCGCCAGCATACGAGGGCGAGGTGGGGGGTGCACGCCCCGTTCGCTGAGCGCGCGCGCGCACTCACACACACACACGCACGCACACACACACACACACACACACACACACACACACAGCAGTGTGGGAAAGCGGGGCCTTCAAAACGCACTGCACTCCGCTCTGATTCGTCTCAACTAAAGGAAACAGCGAGAATGACAATTTCTAGTGTCATGAAACTTAACCAAGTGCAGCACACACGACAGGGCGTAGACAAAGTACGAAATCACGAATTCAGATGTAGAATCTGTAAAACAGACACGGCAGTTTTTTTAGCGCAGACATAAAGTATGAAAGCATTTATCCAGATGTAAAATGTATGTTCGGACGCAGGACGATTTTGAAGAAGATAGGTACGCTAGTTTTGTATAGGGCACACAACGATTGTACGTCCGTCAAGTTTGATGAAATCCGCCTTTATAAAACCGGCTACGCTTGTTCAAATTCAGCGGGCACAAGCGAAGAGACTCATAAAAAAACACTAAGTAGCACTAGTGTGTCTCTTCCCCCCGCACCCCGTTTTCACCCCCCCCCCCACCCACCCTCCCGCTGCACCTGGTGAAAGTGAAAATTTGTGTCGTACTGATCTATGGAAAAGTGCGCAAATTATTTACATAGAAAGAAGTGTTGTACTTCGGAAAAAAATTCTTAGGTGTACTCGAAAAGTTTCACAATTTGCGACATGGTCGCGAATAAAACAGTTACCCGAATATAGAATAAATTTCCTATACTTTACGTCTATGGTCACAAATTTTTGTCATCAGACTACCGGTTTCGGTCTATAATGACCATCTCCAGATCTGCTTTATAGAAACATGTCCTAATGTACTGCAGCCACTATTGCTACATTAGGACATGTTTTTATAAAACAGGTGTGGAGATCGTCATTATAGACCGTAACCGGTAGTCTGATGACAAAAATTTGTGACCATAGACGTAAAGTAAAGGAAATTTATACTGCAAATGTAGCACCCGCACAGTCTTGTACGCACCATTTTGTAAAAAATACACTGCCTGTGAGAACAGAATTTTTCCCGGCGTATAGGGTGTTCAAATTAAGTACGGGAATGCAGCCAAGAGAGGTGGATAAGGATGACAGCCTTCTCTTCCTTGGTGTGTTGGGGGAAGGTTGATGTTACCTTGAGACATGCTGTTTACAGGAAACCCACACATACTGACTTGTATCTACAGCATGATAGTTGTAACCATCCGACTCGGCGTGAAGGAGTACTACGCACCCTGTTCACAGGGCCCACGTCATTTCAGACCCTGAGAGTTTGTCAGGTGAGTTAACCTATCTTGAGGTCACCTTACGTCACAAATGATATAGTGAAAGACATATAAAACGTACGTTGCGCTACGGACCAATCTAGCAACGGGCGAGTGACCACAATACCGAGTTAGTACCAAGGTTTTCAGCCCTTCTGCCTTACACAGGGAACATCTTCGCGTCTACATCAAGGCTGGCCGTATTTTCTGGGAGTACAATTTGTAGAGTGTTTTCCGATCTCCACCTAAAATATGGCTCTAAGCACTATAGGACTTAACATCCGAGGTCATCAGTCCGCTAGACATAGAACTAGTTACACCTAACTAACCTAAAGACACCACACACATACATGCCCGAGGCAGGATTCGAGCCTACGACCCTTGTAGCACCGCGGTCCCGGACTGAAACGCCTAGAACCGCTAGGGGACAGGGGCTGGCAATCTCCACCTAAGATAAGGGGCACTTTAGGTACCGTTGAGGATGATCTTGGTCTGCGTAAAGCAGGTTTTCATTGTATTGATTGCAGCTGTGGCATGTCATATATTGGTCAGACTATCACGACCTTGGAGGACCGCTGTAAAGAGCATAAGCGTTACACACGCTTACAGTAGCCGAACAAATCGGCTGTTGCAGAACATTGTTTCAGCGGCGCCGGCCTTCCCATAGAATATGGCAACACCGAGACTCTGGCATGCACCTCCAGCTGTTGGGTTATTGTTATTAAGTAAGCACTCGAGATTAAATTAGCAAGTAACCTTGTAAATAAATATGTAGGTTTTTACTCAAATTTTGAGCGAAATTCTGTTCCTCCATTGTCAAAAAACAGACGGACAGGGTTAGTGCTACCTCACTCGTTGTATAGTAATTTTCACTATTGATAACTTCTGGCGTCGGTTGTGTGGTGGCACTGGTGTTTACTATGCGTGTTATCTTTCCGGAAATGCTGTGCCAACCGAGGTTCTTAATTTGAAAATTTGTGATAAGCTTCTGTGGGATCAAACTACTGAGGTCATCGGTCACTAGACTTACACACTACTTATTCCTACTTAAACTAACTTACACTAAGGACAACACACATACCCACGCCCAAGGGAGGACTCGAACCTCCGACGAGGGAAGCCGCGCGGACCGTGACGGGACGTCTGACACCGAGCGACTACCCCGCGCGGCTCGAGGTTTTAAATTCACGTCTGCAGCATTTACCTGCTGTTTTGCCTTGAAAAGGGCATGATGCTCATCTGTCAACATACCGGCGGTTGTCGACGACGACACCCGGCTACGTTCCCTTAAGTTATTTGAACATACACTAACTATCCGGACATCTATAATTCGACATTAATAAGGGGTCGGTTCTACCTCGCCTTCATGATGGCCTGAATCCTGCTGGGAAAACTTTTTCAGTGAGGTGTCTGAATGGCTGGTCAAAATGGCTGAGTGGCAGGGTGAAAGAATCTGGACAAGTATTAGTCGACATTAATAAGGGATGGGTTCACCCTTCCTTCGCCTTTTTGGCGGCCGGGAACCCACTTGAGAAACTTTCAAGGAGATGTCTCAATGACTGTGGGGGAGTGGCAGCCCATTTTTTCCTCAAAAGTCGAAACCAGGTAAGTTGGACGCTGGGATGTGGAGAGAAATCGATATTCTAACTCGTCCCAAAGGTGTTCCATCGAGTCTGCGTATGTCAGTTCATTTCAAATGCATTATTACCCACAAACAATTTCCTCATAGATGACAGGGTGCAGCCACTGATACAACCAGTCTTCGTCTCCGAACTGTTCCTCTGCTGCACGCTGTACTCATTGCTGTGAAATGTGCTCAAATGCTTCTGCACTTGGCGTTTTCTTAAGCACAGTAAGGGGATCGCACTCTGACCACGAAAAACACCACCTTATCATGACAACATCTCCACTGTACTTCTATGTTGGCATTTGGCATTACACGTAATGACAGGTAAACTTCTCCATTCGCCGAATACAAACATTTTCGCCGGATTGTCGTAGGTAGAGCGTGATTCATCGCTATAAATCACTCGTTTCCATTCATTCATTCCCCAGTGGCGTTGCTCTTGACAACACCTGAATCACCTCTTACCACTGTCTACAGAAATGTGTGGTTAATGATGAGCGGCTCGATCACTGCTCCCCGTTCTTTTTAACTCCCTACGCCCAGTCACTGTTCTAGCTGAACTGATCGTGGCATTTTGAAACTCACGAATGACTCCTTCTTCTGATTTCATACGGTTTTTTCCAAGTACCCACCGCGTCGCTCGACTGTCCCTCTGTGTCAGTGCATGAGGACTGTTTGACCTCGGTTTAACTGTGGATATTCCTTCTCGTTTCCACTTCGCAACCGTACCGCCAACAGTCGACTTGAAGCTTTAGAGGGGTTGGAATGTCACTGATGCATTTGTTACTGAGGTGACATCCAATGACCAGTCCACGTTAGAAATCAGTGAGATCTCCTGATCGACCCATTCTGTCGTTCCCGCTTCAACACTGGCAAGTCCGCATCTTGTGACGTCTAGTCGTCAGTTCCGCGTTACACAGGGGTGTCTGGGTACTTCTGATTTGGTAATATCTCAGATTGTTACCACTATAAGGGATAGCAACAGACATCTTCCCAGTGTGGACACACTTGACCATGGCATGCAAGGAAGGGAGAACTACTGTTTAAGAAAACGAAACGTCAAATTGAGAATTAGCATACAAGGAAAAGGAGGCAGAATGGTTTTTTACGTTTCTCAGATAAAAATTAAGCTATTTAAAAACACCATAAAAGTGTATATAACAGAAAAATACATTCACAGAATTAGTGAACGTTTGTAAAGTAAATTTAAGACTTCAAATTTTCTCACAAGATATGTAATCAAGTATAAAAGCACCTTTTCGTGTTTCTACAGTGTGAAATGGTTCAAATGGCCCTGAGCACTATGGGACTTAACAGCTGAGGTTATCAGTGCCCTAGAACTTAGAACTACTTAAACCTAACTAACCTAAGGACATCACACACATGCCCAAGGCAGGATTCGAACCTGCGACCGTAGCAGTCGCGCGGTTCCGTACTGTATAGTGTGAACCTGCATTTAATGTAAATATATTTGTTACTCACTACAATTACGCCGTGATATGTCATGAAATGATAAATGCAGTCATATCATAGATATTAACTTGTATAAGCTGTCTTTTATAAAATTTTACGGTACACTCAACACTCTCCGCTGTTAATCTCGCATCCAGTGTAAGGGCCGACCGAGAAGTTTTTCCGTTTGAGGGCAAGGCAAGGTTTTATTAGTGTGTCATTCGTGCCTTTCCGACATGCGTGCGGTAAATGCGGATATATGAAATACGGCGACGCTATTACCAAATGCGTCCAAATAGGACGAACGTGCTGTTATTCTTTTCTTGTCTGCCGAAGGACAAGCACCAGTAGACATCCATCGGAGAATGCACAGTGTGTGTGGGACAGCATGTCTGTGGAAAATTCCCGTTGTGGAATGGTGCGCCAAGTTCCATGTTGGTCACGAGTCGACACAAGATCGATCTGGGAGGTCAGTCCTAGCAGCTACGCCAACTCGAGTGGGAGACACTGAAGCTTCCGCCACATAGTCCTGGTCTCTGTCCATGTAAATATCACGCCTTGGCTCCTTTGAAAAGAGCCTTGAAGAATCGACGATTCCTGTCGGTCGACGAAGAACAGCAGGCAGTTCCGCACTCCTTCACGCAGCAAAACGCGGTGTTTTTTTCTTCAGCCTGGTGTGTCGGAGGGATGATTGCCGCAATGCTCGAGGCGATTTTGCCTGATTGGCATATCGATTCTGGACTGTACGGCCTTTTCGACTGCCACTTATAGATTCGACGGGAAGAGATTAAATAAAAGTATTTTTGCGTATGTAAAAATTGAATAAAATGAAAGAGAAAGATTGAGACCAAGATGACTTTGCAAGAGAACAGAACAGAAAATTTGTTTGCAACTAGTTCAGAGGTTTTCTTGTGTGTAGTGCTTTTCGTTATGCTTTAACTAGTTAAGCGCCCGCTGATTCCCTCGCGTGGACTGTATTTCGGCATAGATTTTAATTTTCTGGTTTTCTTTAATCGAATTTTTATGTTGTTCATAAATTGCAACATCTTCTCAACTTTTCACGCAGATTAAGGCTATAGAAGTGCTGTCTTTTTCGCATGTACTTCTGATCAAAAAGCATTTCTGGTAGCCGGCTGGAGTGGCCGAGCGGTTCTGGGCGCTACAGTCTGGAGCTGCGCGACCGCTACGGTCGCAGGTGCGAATCCTGCCTCGGGCATGGATGTGTGTGATGTCCTTAGGTTAGTTAGGTTTAAGTAGTTCTAAGTTATAGGGGACTGATGAACTCAGAAGTTAAGTCCCATAGTGCTCAGAGCCATTTGAACCATTTGAACCATTTATGGTAGCTGTACTTGGATATCTTTATTAATCCTGTGTTTTGAGTTGTTGTGGTGATATGTCCATAAACATTAACTTCCCGACAAGTATTACCTTAGAAGTCAAATAACAGTTGATACAGATTTTGCTTTAAATTCGTTTTAACATAGCGAAAATATTTTCGTAAAAATTTTCATCATTGTTTCAAGCCCTTAGTGTTGAATTTCAGAAGAAAAAGAATCAGATACTAAATCACTTATTTTTACTTCTAACTGACAAGCAAAATACAAACTTTCAGAGATTTAGCTTTTAAAACCCATTCATAATGAAATAGTTTCATAAAAAGTTTCGTCGCCTACATCATCCTCTTAGGGGTTGAATTTCTAAAAACACTGCATTAGTAGTACCTTAATAATGATTTATTTTCAAAATAAACTTTCGCACACTTTTTAACCCATTAATAGATCAATTTCCAAAAATTCTGAAGCAAGTACTTTTTTATATCTGACCGAGAGGCCAAGCGCCAGTTCTCGTAGCTCTAGTTTCAAAATTGCCTTAATAGCGACATTTTTCAGAACACCTTTCATCCCCTATTTCACCCCCTAAGGGATATAATTTCAAACAATACCTTACTAAACAACGCCTTCAGGACAAGATCAATACCCTCTCCGAATATCAAGTTTTTTATGTTTAGCACTTTGGGCTGGGCGATGATGAATCAGTCAGTTAGACAGGACATTTCCTTTCACACTTAGAGATTAGGTGCCTATCTAATTAAGGTGCATTGCACTCGTACAAAGGTAGCACCAGTCCTGTTCGGGGGAAGGCTAGTCTGTCATTTGCACTAACGGCGTACCTTTTACCTCTAGTTGCCTGCATGCTTACCGTAGAAGCATCTTGCGGAAGAAATATATTCGAAGCCCATACAGGAAAGGAGACAATGTTATTGGCTCCGCTGCTTGCTGCAGACCAGAGAAGCGTAAGAGTGATTATAAGCGATTTAGAGAAATCACGGAAAATCTAAATGAGAATGGCCGAACCCAGCTTTGAACCGACGTTTTCCCGAACGCGATTTCAGTGAACTAATCACTGCCCCACCTCGGCTCGGTGCGGAACACAAGACTCTAATTACACTGGCGTTGCTGCGTCTGCTTTACCACCTCTTAGGTCGTCAACAAACACGGAAGACAAGGCTTGGTGGCTGGTGCCCGCGAGAAGAATCAGGTTAAGCGAGTTTGTCGCGCCAGCAAGTGGCGATGCCCAGAGGGGGTGTGCTCGGCCCGCCACCGAGCTGGTCTGCGGCCGAACTTGGCGGAAACACCAGCGGGTCGGGTCGGGTTGGGTGGGTGTGGCGCGGCGCGGCGTGGCGTATCCTCATTGCCCAACTCGGAAGCTGCGGTCGTGTCCCGGCTATCCTCGACAGGCGGGAATTTCCTCTGCAAACAGGCCTGCATCCTCGTCGGTTCGGTATCTCTACGCAAACCCCAAGGAAGCGGGAAACAGTCGACAAACATAGGATCGTACCGACGTCACGGCGAGGCAGGCAGCAGCCCAGGGCGCAGGCGCAGAGGGGACGCAAAATGTGAACCCCCACTCCCTAAAAAAGACAGACGATATAAGAATTAACCAAAGATGTAGTGAGTTCTCCTACCACTCGTGTTGTTATCCTCTGCCTGCGAGAAGCATTCTTTCCCTCAGTCCGAGACTGTGGACGTACACTGTTCTTACATCGTCATTTCGTCCAAGTACCAACACAAAGAAACGACTACTATCGAACAGGTGTTTAAATGGTTCAAATGGCTCTGAGCACGATGGGACTTAACTTCTGAGGTCATCAGTCCCATGGAACTTAGAACTACTTAAACCTAACTAACCTAAGGACACCACACACATCCATGCCCGAAGCAGGATTCGAACCTGCGACCGTAGGGGTCGCGCGGTTCCAGACTGAAGCGCCTAGAACAGCTCGGCCACTCCGGCCGGCCGAACAGGTGTCACATGGGCCGTGGGTCAACAGTGCACTTGGTTCATACAGCTGCAGCCGCGCGGCCTGGGGCGTCTTGTCATGGTCCGTGCGGCTCCCTCCGTCAGAGCTGCGAGTCCTCCCTCGGACATGCGTGTGTGTGTTGTCCTTAGCATAAGTTAGTTTAAGTTAGATTAAGTAGTGAGTAGGTTTAGGGACCGATGACCTTAGCAGTTGTACCAATAAGACCTTACTTCAAATTTCCAAAATTTTTCATACAGCTGCCGTCTAAACAGTTAACTCATTTTCAGCAATGGAGTTTTTGCTGCTACTTTTCTACCGTATTGTAGGATATCAGTTTGGCGAGTGTATGCTGAAGCAAATATACAGGACGTCCATAAATGATGTAAGTCAAGCCCGAAAAGTTTGTCGGGCCGGTGGCTGCCTTCCATACCGTGTTCGAAGGTTTCGTTGCATGTGAGTATCGGATGTCGTCTGTATGAACCAGGCCACACACTGCGCTTTCTGCTGTGTTGTCTACATCTTATAAGGTTTTCAGGCTGAATTCTGCGTCACTTGGAAGGTAAAAAAGGCTTCATGAGTTACCTTATCTCATGTCGAAAACGTTTAAGCTATACAAATTTAAGCAGTATTTATTAAAACAGCCTTAGTATGCGGAATTTTTATTTTAGAAAAGCAGATTTTCTGAGGTGGAGCGGGGAGGGGGTGGGCAACTTTGGCAGTTCTGCCAAGGACGCAGAATAACCTCCGTAACGGCTCTGGACAAATCTAATGTGCGGCGTGGGCAGCACCGGACACGGAAGAACACAGTGCTGCACTCCAAAAATGGGAAAAGGCAGCTGCCATCTTCGACAGTTGTACACCATAATTGGCTCTGAGCACTACGGGACATAACAGCTATGGTCATCAGTCCCCTAGAACTTAGAACTACTTAAACCTAACTAACCTAAGGACATCACACAACACCAAGTCATCACGAGGCAGACACCATAATTACTAACTTTGCATTAATCACTGTCAATACCGTTTCACCAGCTAATTAACCATGTTTAGACAGTTTCCAGAGTATGTGAGACCTTCGTTCTCTCGGCGGATACCACGTTCAAATAACTTACGAGAATCCAGCAGGGTGACGTCGACTACTATCGATATTTCGACGGGGGCACACGCTGTCTTTTTCAAGGGAAAAAACTGCAGCAAGTAAGCACTGTGCAAGCGAATCCAAAATCTCAGTTTTCAGAGAAACTCCGTAAAGTTAACACACCCACACACACACACACACACACACACACACACTCACACACACTGTAAACACTAGCGCCATCACTAAGCAAATATTACCGACGTCGGAGGGTATCGATAGAATAATCAACAGGTGACGTAGCATAAACTGTCACTTAAAACCTCAGTTTCCAAAAAAAACTTCGTAAAGATAAGTACACACACTGTAAATACCAGCGCCATCAAAACCAAAGATGACTGACGTCAGAAGTTATCAATACTGAAATCAATTATCAACGGGTAAGTTAGTATAAACTCCGTAATTTAACTCACGAACGCCTTCTCAAACTCGTGAAATTTATAAAATCCATTGTGTTTCCTCATCTACACTGAAGAGCCAAAGAATAACTGCCCCCGCGAGCACGCAGAAGTGCCGCAACACGGCGTGGCATGGTTCAAATGGCTCTGAGCACTATGGGACTTAACATCTGTGGTCATCAGTCCCCTAGAAATTAGAACTACTTAAACCTAACTAACCTAAGGACATCACACACATCCATGCCCGAGGCAGGATTCGAACCTGCGACCGTAGCAGTCGCGCGGTTCCGGACTGCGCGCCTAGAACCGCTAGACCACCGCGGCCGGCGGCGTGGCATGGACTCGACTAATGTCTCAAGTAGTGCTGCAGGGAATTGACACTATGAATCCTACAGGCTGTCCATAAATCCGTAAGAATACTAAGGGGTGGAGATCTCTTCTGAACAGCACGTTGCAAGGCATCCCAGATATGCCCCTTAATGCTCATTTCTGAGGTGTTTGGTGGCCAGTGAAAGTGTTTAAACTCATAAGAGCGTTCCAGAAGCCACTCTGTTGCAATTCTGGACTTTGGGGTGTCGCATTGTCCTGCTGGAACTGCCCAAGTCCGTCGGAATGCACAATGGATATTAACAGATGCAGGTGATCAGACAGGTTGCTTACGTACGTGTCACCTGTCAGAGTCGTATCTCGACGTATCAGGTGTCCACTCCAACTGCACACGCCCCACACCATTGAAGAGTCCACCAGCTTGAACAGTCCCCTGCTGACTTGGGTCCATGGATTCATGTGGTTGTCTCCATATCCGTACACGTCGACCCTCTCGATACAATCTGAAACGAGACTCGTCCGATCAGGCAACATGTTTCCAGTCATCAACACTCCAATGTCGATGAGCCGGCCGCGGTGGTCTCGTGGTTCTAGGCGCGCAGTCCGGAACCGTGCGACTGCTACGGTCGCAGTTTCGAATCCTGCCTCTGGCATGGATGTGTGTGATGTCCTTAGGTTAGTTAGGTTTAAGTAGTTCTAAGTTCTAGGGGACTGATGACCACAGGAGTTGAGTCCCATAGTGCTCAGAGCCATTTGAACCAATGTCGATGTTGACGGGCTCAAGCGAGACATAAAGCTTCGTGTCGTGCAGTCATCGAGGGTACACGAGTGGACCGTCGGCTCCGAAAGCCCATTTCGATGATGCTCCGTTGAATGGTTCGGACGCTGACACCTGTTGATAGCCCAACATGGAGATCTGCAGCAATTTGCGGAAGGGCTGTGCTTCTGTCACGTTGAACGCTTTTCTTCAGTCGTCGTTGGTCCCGTTCTTGGAGCATCTTTTCCGGCCGCAGTCATGTCGGAGATTTGATGTTTTACCGGATTCTTGATATTCACGGTACACTCGTGAGATGGTCGTACGGAAAAATCCCCACTTAACCGTTACCTCAGAGATGCTGTGTCCCATCGCTCGTGCGCCGAATATAACACCAAAACCAATTAAATCTTGATAACCTGCCATTGTAGCAGCAGTAACCAATCTCACAACTGAGCCAGACACTTGTCTTATATAGGCATTGCCGACCTCAGTGCCGTATTGTGCCTGTTATCATATCTCTGTATTTAAGTACGTCTGCCTACACCAGTTATTTGGCGCTTCAGTGAGTAACAAAGTGAAAATAGAGCCGAAACACCAATTCCGCAGTTTTGCCTCGAACATGGCAGTGTTTGCTGCTGTCGAAATACCGGCAGCTGTCGACGACGTCCCCCGGCTGCAATCTCGTAAGTTTTTGAATTTCCTGGCTAGTTTCGTGTGCAGTATATCAGTCCATATCTGGTAACTGGCGGCGTCCTACCTCTATACATCATTACAGACGACTGTTAATAATAATGTACGTGAGAAGAAGAAGGGATGATTGACACGAGATTTTATTGACTAACAATAAAATCTGTACACAGAAAGGTTTAGATACTTGTTGAGACTAGAGCCTTAGTTACGATCTCGGTTTACCATAACACACATTGAGAATTGTGGAGCACAAATGTTTGAAGATGATGCCTTTAGCAAAACACAGTTTTTTGTTGTTCTTTTCACCCATACAAGGTTTTACATCATCATAAACTGGTTTACGTTTATTTTGTTGTCAGAAAATAAGCAAATGTTAGAAGAGATTCTGTGTGAATTGGAATTAAAGTCATCACATTTCAAATTGACAAAAATATTTACTTAAACAGCATTTTTTTTCGTGTTAGTATCTCTCTTCTGCAGTAAAGCTGATATTTCATGGGTAGTTACCCATATGCAGTCAACAAGGATTTCTTCGCTTTTTCTCTGCTTCTCTGCTTTATGTCTGATTTAACACAAGTGTTGTATTTTGCTAAAGTTGCGTGTGCATAAACTGTTGCAAAGATAGGTGATTTTCACATATGACATACATACGTTTGTTACTGGAAAATTCAGGCACTATCTAGTATAGACGGTCTGATGATAGCGTGTTATATTACTGAAACCACTAATCTGTACAGTAAGTTAGAGATGAAATTACAGCTGATGGTGTTCTTTTACATACATATTGGCTGTTGTTTCGTCATACAGAAAAGCAGAAATGGGTGCACCTAACTACTCATTTAGCCCAATTGTTCTCCCAAGTCCTTTCCTGTCTCTGGCAGCGTTACGCCACGACTCTTCTCCTTGAACTATAATTTCCTTTCCAAATTTCTCCATGGTTTCTTTCATAGCTTTCTCGATGCACAAGTTAAATAAACAGTAATGGAAAGAATTTAATAATTCTGTCACCGTTTGTAGGTGTTAACGAAGTTAATAGACGCGCTACAATAATGTGACATGTGCCCCTGGCATTAATTTTTACGTTATCTTATAAAGCACCACTTGAGCGAAACGCGTAATAAATAAGTTACAAATTTGCAGCCTGCGACTGTTTTTAGAGTCAACTTATAATCCTTCAGCAAAGAATGGAACAGTCGTTTCAGATTTGTAACATAATCTATCTGCTTTCCTGACGCAAGAACATCTAAACATTTTCTTTATTATTAATTTCCATGTGCCATACTCAAGTGTAGTAGAATTACAGTTAATAAATATAACGTTTACTGTGTTCTCGTCAGTGATGAAGACGCACAGATATTTGATGCATTGATGGGTGTGGATGTCGATACGAGCAAAGTATGGTTTATTGCTGAGAGGCAGAGCCCGACAGAGGCCTCCCTGAGGCACGGAGGCCGCTTCAGGCGCCAACAGCGTTGACCAAACCCTGTGGTATTTTTTAAGTGGCCTATAAAAGTCCTCCACAAAGGATGCCAATGCGTTTAGTTGTAGCGAACTTGAGCCCGAGTTCTGCTTTCGTTCTTCTGACGGAGGACTTGAACTCGAGCACAGCTGTGTGTGACTCTCATTGTGTTGACTGAGGACTTGAGTCCGAGCCGACTTTGCGGTTCTCTCGTCTTGTTGATTGTCCACTTCGTGAGACGGTCGTCCTGTTGACTGAGAACTTCAACCATAGCATCACATTGTGGGACTCTCGTTCTGTTAACATAGGACATTAAACTGTTCACCACTTTTTGGGACTCTTGTTATGTTGTCTGCTGATATGAAACCAAGCGCCACTTTGCGGGACTCCCCGTTGTCTTGGTCGAGGACTTAAACTCACGCACTGATTTTTGGGTTAAACATTCTACTGGTTAAGGACTTGAAGCCGACCTCCATTTTGCAGGTCTCTCGTTGTATTGATTGAGGAGTTGAACCTGAACACTGCCTTGCGGGGCTATCTTTCGGTTGATAGTCGTCTTGACCCTGAGTACACGCCGTGGAACTCACGTTCTGTTGATTGACGACTCGAAGCTGAGCTCCACTTTGTGCGAATCGTGGTTTGTTGGTTGTGAAATTGAACCTGAGCACCGATTTGTAGGACTCTAGGTCTGTTGATTGTGGACTTGGATTGATAGAGGAAACAGAACAGATCTAAATAAAAGAGGCACATTTGATATAGGCGCATTTAGCAAGCGCGAAGGTGAAACTCCAGTGGCAGATGTTGCAAGAGAGGCATCCTGCAACGCGGTGTCACTTTCTATTAAAATTATTTGCTGGAGGAACCAACAAATATATTGTTTCCCCCTTCGTATATCTCGCGAAAAGATCACGAAGACAAAATTACAGAGATTCAAACTTAAACGGAGGCTAACTAATAATCGTTCTTCCCCCGAATCGTTCATGACGCTAACAGCAACGGGGAGAAGTGCAATGGTGCGTAAAATAACCTCCGCCACACTCCATAAGGTGGTCTGCGAAGTACTGATGTAGATGTCGAAACCGAACACCACTTTCCTAGGCTTGAAATCAGACCTCGCTGTGCAGGACCTTCGTTCTGCTGACTGCGGACTTGTACCCGAGTACTACACTACTGGCCACTAAAATTGCTACACCAAGAACAAATGCAGATGATAAACGGGTATTCATTGTACAAATATATTATACTAGAACTGACATGTGATTACATTTTCACGCAATTTGGGTGCATAGATCGTGAGAAATCAGTACCCAGAAGAACCGACTCTGGCCGTAATAACGGCCTTGATACGCCTGGGCATTGAGTCAAACAGAGCTTGGATGGCGTGTACAGGTACAGCTGCCCATGCAGCTTCAACACGATACCACAGTTCATCAGGAGTAGTGACTGGCGTATTGTGACGAGCCAGTTGCTCGGCCACCATTGACCAGACGATTTCAATCGGTGAGAGATATGGAGAATGTGCTGGCTAGGGTCTCAGTCGAACATTTTCTGTATCAAGAAAGGCCCGTACAAGACCTGCAACATACCTTTGTGCATTATCCCGCAGAACTGTAGGGTTTCGCAGGGATCGAATGAAGGGTAAAGCCACGGGTCGTAACACATCTGATATGTAACGTCCACTGTTCAAAGTGCCGTCAATGCGAACAAGAGGTGACCGAGACGTGTAACCAATGGCACCCCATACCATCACGCCAAGTGATACGCCAGTATGGCGATGACGAATACAAACTTCCAATGTGCGTTCTCCGCGATGTCGCCAAACACGGAAGCGACCAGCACGATGCTGTAAACAGAACCTGGATTCATCAGAAAAAATGACGTTTTGCCATTCGTGCACCCAGGTTCGCCGTTGAGTACACCATCGCAGGTGCTCCTGTCTGTGATGCAGCGTCAAGGGTAACCGCAGCCATGCTTTCCGAGCTGATAGTCCATGCTGCTGCAAACGTCGTCGAACTGTTCGTGCAGATGGTTGTTGTCTTGCAAACGTCCCCATCTGTTGACTCAGGAATCGAGACGTGGCTGCACGATCCGTTACAGCCATGCGGATAAGGTGCCTGTCATCTAGACTGCTAGTGATACGAGGCCGTTGGGATCCAGCATGGCGTTCCGTATTACCCTCCTGAACCCACCGATTCCATATTCTCGTAACAGTCATTGGATGTCGACCAACGCGAGCAGCAATGTTGCGATACGATTAAGCGCAATCGCGATAGGCTACAATCCGACCTTTATCAAAGTCGGAAACGCGATGGTACGCATTTCTCCTGTTTAAACGAGGCATCACAACGTTTCACCAGGCAACGCCGGTCAATTGCTGTTTGTGTATGAGAAATCGGTTGGAAACTTTCGTCATGTCAGCACGTTGTATGTGTCGCCACCGGCGCCAACCTTGTGTGAATGCTCTGTAAAGCTAATCATTTGCATATCACAGCATCTTCTTCCTGTCGGTTAAATTTCACGTCTGTAGCACGTCATCTTCGTGGTGTAGCAATTTCAATGGCCAGTAGTGTACTCTGGAGCGTGTGCAACGGACAGAGATTGTATCTTGTGCGATACAAAAACCTTAATTACACTAAAAATTCCATCTCCACGCAATTTGTGCTCCACATACTCTCCGCCCGGACAGGCCTCGGAAGTCCCATCGGACCGACCAACCGCCGTGTCATACCCAGTCGATAGGCACCACTGGAGGGAGGTGTGGTCAACACACCGTTGTCAGTTTCCACGACGGGAGCCGCCACTTCCCAATTAATTAGCTCCTCAATTGGCCGCAGAACAGCTGAGTGCACCATGCTTTCTAACAGCGTTCGGCAGACCAGTACGGTGACCCATCCAAGTGCTAGCCAAGCCGGATAGCACTTAACTTCGGTGATCTGACGGGAACCGTTGTTACTACAGCGGCAAGGCCATTGGCTAGCGCCCAACATGGTGCTTTAAAAAATTCCTCCACCACAGAGCTTTCCTAAGGACAAAATTTCTGTGTGGATAAATGTCTGAGGATGTGAAGTGAAAATCAGAATAAAGGGCCAGAATCAAAAACTGAATATGAACGGTAGTGACACAGAAGGAGTGAGAGAGTAAGAGGCAGAGACAGAGAGAAAGGCGGAGAGGGAGAGACAGAGCGAGAGAGGGAGAGATCTGTTTCGTAAACGGCGCTAAGAGGGACCAGAAACTGCCAGGATGATGAAGTTTATGGGAAATAAATTTGTGGATGGAGTCGTGCAGTGGCGAGCGTATCGGTAAATGTTGCCGACGGCCTGAAATCAGCGCCCGGAACAGCTTTGCCGGGGCGCGCGGTCGGCGCATCCACCGGGCGGCGCCAGTTTTGTTTCGCTGTTTTAGCTTCCGGGCGCTGGCGGGTAATCCGGCCCTCATGCAAATGCGGTTTTAAATCGCCGCGGCGTTTGTGGCACGGGCCGCAGCCACTGCAGGGCGGGCGCAGCCGCGGGCCCGCGGCACTTGCCACAAAGCCCACCCGCCCGCCTTACTACAGGCGGCACAAAAATGAAACTCACGTCGTTTTATTTATTGCAATGCCCCCGAAAGGACAGTCGACTAATTGGAAGGATTTTATGGCGCCGATAGTGACTGCTTTTGGTAAAAGCATTCGGAACAAGTTTTCGATTCCGAAATTGCCGACCTACAGAGCTTGGTGCGGAAATGGAAGAATGCTCTGTGCTCGGGAACTTTGTGCAGTCGCTAACTGTTCCAGAAGTGCGCGCCACGGAAGGAGATTCCGATCATTCCTGCACGATGGAACGAGGCGGGTACACGCACATGATTGCTCTGCAGTTCACAATTAAGCGCCTGGTAGAGGGGTCATCGAACCACTTTCACACTGTCTCTCGAGCGCTCCACTCTCTAACAGCGCGCGGAAGTGACGAACACTTAAATATTTCCGTACGAGCTCTGTTTTCTGTTATTTTATTACAATGATTATTTCTCCCCATGTAGGACAACTTGGAAGAATGAAATTTCGTGAAATTTCTGCAACGGAAAACGCCTTTGCTTTAACCCATTGGCTTATATAGCCGGCTCACAATCGGCCGCAGAGGTCTAGTCCGTTATTACATTACTGGCTGAGAGACGAGCCAACCTGCTATAGCTTCTTCTTAGTGTTTCTTCTTCTATGTTAATACATTACATGACATATTATATAACACTGGAAAGCTGGTATGTCGATCTATTTAGTGGTGTATAACACACCCAATTTCTTTCGATATAGCCGGCCGCGGTGGCCGTGCGGTTCTAGGCGCTGCAGTCCGGAACCGCGGGACTGCTACGGTCGCAGGTTCGAATCCTGCCTCGGGCATGGATGTGTGTGATGTCCTTAGGTTAGTTAGGTTTAAGTAGTTCTAAGTTCTAGGGGACTGATGACCTAAGATGTTGAGTCCCATAGTGCTCAGAGCCATTTGAACCATTTTTTTCTTTCGATATTTTGCGAGTTATAAGCAGTCGTTTTCAAGTTTTGTTAGGTTTATCCCCCCCCCCCCCCCCCTAATCTCGTCAAGAAAACAATGTCCAGAAGTTGTGTGGTGTGCAAAGCAAGGAAGACAGAAAGTGATAAACGATATGAGTGTGAGAAATGTTTAGCGGCCTTGTACAAGCTTGTATTTTTTCTGGTATACTACATCAACAAGAATTCCTAAAACAGTATTATCTTTACTCCTCATCACTTCAATACATAGTAAGGACAGATTTATACAGAATTCCTGTCAAAAAGACACAAAATTTTGACGAGAGTTAGAAAAACAAAATATGCTGATTTTCGTAAATTTAAATAACACATATATTAGTAAGTGACGGATTAATGATTGCCACCTCAAATCGCGTATTATCTCCGTGACACTCTCTCCCGTGTTTCTGGATGATAAAGAAACGAGTTGCCCTTCTTTGAATTTTTTCAGTGTCCTTTGCAATCCAATCTGGTAAGGATCCAATACTGCACAGCAGCACTCTAGCAGAGGACTAACAATCGTAGTGTAGCCAGCCTCTTTAGTAGACCTGTTGCATCTTCTAAGTGTTCTGTCAATTAAACGCAATCTTTGGTTTGCATTCTTCAGAACATTTATCTATATGATTAATCCAATTTCAGTTGCTCGTAATTGTAATTCCAGATACTTAGTTGAACTGTCAGCATTTACGTTTGTGTGATTTATCATGTAACCGTAATTCATTGGATTCCTTTTAGTACTCACGTAGATGACTTCGCACGTTTCGTTATTTAGGGTCAGTTGCCACTTTTCGACCCTGCAGATACCTTGTCTAAATCTTTTTGCCACTTGTTTGGATTCCTTATTGCTTTTCTAGACGGTAAATGACAGCATCATCTGCAAACAGTCTTAAGATGACTACTCATATTGTCTGCTAAATCGGTTATATGGATCAGGAACAGCAGAGGGCCTATAATACTTCCGCGGAACGCCAGATATCACTTCTGTTTTACTCGATGAATTTGCGTCAATTACTACGAACTGTGATCTTTCCCACAGGAAATCCCGAATCCAGTCGCACAACTGAGACGATACTCCATAGACACGCAACTTGATTATAAATCTCTTTTGAGGGGCGGTATCAAAAGATTTCTGGAAATCTAGAAACTTTTAATCAATTTGACATTACGTATCGATAGCATCCATTTCTTCGTGAGCATAAGGAACTAGTTGTGCTTCACAAGAACGATATTTTCTGAATCCCTGCTACGTGTCAACAGATCGTTTTCTTCAGGTAATTCATAACGTTCAAGCACAGTATAGGTTACAGAGTTCTACTGCAAATCGACGTCAGCGATATGAGTCTATAAGTCATCGGATCACTCCTACTCCCTTTCTCGTATATTGGTGTGATCTCTGCTGCTTTCCAGTCTTTAGGCATGGGTCTTCCGTCGAGCAAGCGGTTGTTTATTTATTTGTTTACACGTCAAGTTGCGTAGGACCAAATTGAGGAGCAAATCTCCAAGGTCATGGAACGTGTCAGTACAAGAAATTACAACATAAAAGTAATAACAGATAAAAATAAATGTTTATGAACCCTAAAAATGTCGGGCTACAAGTTTAAGCAAACGCAGTCAACAATACAACAAGAATCAGCTGAATTTTTCAAGGAACTCCTCGACAGAACAGAAGGAGTGACCCATGAGGAAACTCTTCAGTTTCGATTTGAAAGCTCGTGGATTACTGCTAAGATTTTTGAATTCAAGTGGTAGCTTATTGAAAATGGATGCAGCAATATACTGCACACCTTTCTGCACAACAGTTAAGGAAGTCCGATTCAAATGCAAGTTTGATTTCTGCCGAGTATTAACCGAGTGAAAGCTGCTTATCCTTGGGAATAAGCTAATACTGTTAACAAGAGAGGCCAATGTCAAAATACCCAGACTGGTGAACAGGGGTCGACAAGAGGTTCGTGAATTCCCACCACTTATTGCCCGAATCGCCCGTTTCTGAGCCAAAAATATCCTTTTAGATTGGGAAGAGTTACCCCAAAATATAATACCATACGACATAAGCGAATGAAAACAAGCAAAGTAGGCTAATTTTCGTGTCGAACGATCACTCACTTCAGATACACTTCGGATAGTAAAAATGGCAGGATTAAGTCTCTGAACAAGATCCTGAACGTGGGCTTGGAAGGCTTGCCACGACAGCTTACTATCTATCTGAACACCTAGAAATCTGAAATGTTCAGTTTCACTAATCATACGCCCATTCTGTGAAATTAAAACGTCAGGTTTTGTGGAATTGTATGTTAGAAAATGTAAAAACTGAGTCTTACTGTGATTTTGCGTTATTTAATTTTCTACAAGCCATGAACTTAGGTCATGTACTGCACTGTTTGAAAACGAGCCAATGTTGCTCACAACATCCTTTACTACCAAGTTAGTGTCATCGTATACACTACTGGCCATTAAAATTGCTACACCACGAAGATGACGTACTACAGACGCGAAAATTAACCGACAGGAAGAAGATGCTGTGATATGCAAATGATTAGCTTTTCAGAGCATTCACGCAAGCCTGGCGCCGGTGGTGACACCTACAACCTGCTGACATGACGAAAGTTTCCAACCGATTTCTCATACACAAACAGCAGTTGACCTGCGTTGCCTGGTGAAACGTTGTCGTGATGCCTCGTGAAAGGAGGAGAAATGCGTACCATCGCATTTCCGACTTTGATAAAGGTCGGATTGTAGCCTATCGCGATTGCGGTTTATCGTATCGCGACATTGCTACTCGCGTTGGTCGAGATCCAATGACTGTTGGCAGAATATGGAATCGGTGGGTTCAGGAGGGTAATACGGAACGCCGTGCTGGATCCCAACGGCCTCGTATCACTAGCAGTCGAGATGACAGGCATCTTATCCGCATGGCTATAACGGATCGTGCAGCCACGTTTCGATCCCTGAGTCAACAGATGGGGACGTTTTCAAGACAACAACCACCTGCACGAACAGTTCGACGACGTTTGCAGCAGCATGGACCATCAGCTCGGAGACCATGGCTGCGGTTACCCTTGACGCTGCATCACAGACAGGGGCGCCTGCGATGGTGTACTCAAGGACGAACCTGGGTGCACGAATGGCAAAACGTCTGGTCAATGGTGGCCGAGCAACTGGCTCGTCACAATATGCCAGTCACTACTTTTGATGAACTGTGGTATCGTGTTGAAGCTGTATGGCCAGCTGTACCTATACACGCCATCCAAGCTCTGTTTGAGTCAATGCCCAGGCGTATCAAGGCCGTTATTACGGCCAGAGGTGGTTGTTCTGGGTACTGATTTCTCGGGATCTATGCACCCAAATTGCAGGAAAATGTAATCACGTGTCTGTTCTAGTATAATATATTTGTCCATTGAATATCCGTTTATCATCTGCATTTCTTCTTGGAGTAGCAATTTTAATGGCCAGTAGTGTATATATGTTAAGCACGGAGCTGTTATATCGGCATATCCTGAAAGGAATCTAATTCGTAAACAAACTGGACCTGAGGGCTACCCTTTATTAAGTGATTTAAGCTGCTTTTCTATACTGAGTATTTCTGATTTTATGTTACTTATTTTGGCAGCACTTCTTCATTCGAAATCAGCAATATTTGCGTCGTATTTTTTGGTAAACGATTTTCGGAAAGCTGTATTTAGTAACTCCGCTTAGTTGGCACTGACATCGGTAGTATTTTCTTCGCTGTCGCGAATTGAAGTTCGCTTGAGTTTAAGGCACTGTGCGATATCGTTGAAAACCTGCCTATCCACCGACGATTTTACCTGCTTCTCCGTGGGAGCCCGTAATCGGTTCGTAGTCATGGAACTGGCACTTCTGATAACCAGTATATCAGCCGCTCATCTAGCGCTCAACTCGCAACAGGTGGCAGATCTGTTCATCTATACCAACACAACGCAGGCCACATTGCGCTGTTTGTAGCGTAGAGTAATTCCGACTCACAATCATTTCTCCTTTTTCATGTTCCATTCGCGAAGGGTGTAAGGGAAGACCGGTTGTCGGCAACCTTCTGTATGAGCTCGAATTACTCTATTTTTTCCTTCGTGCTTATCTCGCGAGGTGTTTGTGGGAAGAAGTACTATTGGTTATATTTTGCATGACTCTTCCTGGAAGGCGCGCTCTTGGAATTTTAACCGTAAGCCTCTCCGCAAGGCACAACAATCTATGGAGCTTACGCCACTGGAATTTGATGAACACCTCTGTAATGTTCTCGTCTTTCCTAGACGAACCCATCATGAAATGTGGGGCTTTTCGTAAGATATTCCCTATTTTCTCTGTTAACTGTCTCTTGTAATAACCCCAGATATAGTAGTGATCATTGAGGTGAATTGGAAAGAAGACAAGTATTTCTGGTCAGATGGGTATAGGGTAATATCAACAGCAGCAGAAAACGGTATAACGGGACTGGGATTCGTTATGAATAGGAAGGTAGGGCAGGGAGTGTGTTGCTTAGAACAGCTCACTGATAGGGTTGTTGTTATCAGAACCGACAGCAAGCCGACACAGAAAGCTGAAGATGAAGAGATAAAGTATATGAGGATATTTAAAGAGTAATACAGTACGTAAAAGGAAATGAAAATATAATAGTCATGGGGTACTGGAATGCAGGTGTAGGGAAAGGAGTAGCAGATTACAGGAGAATATGGACTTGGGACAAGGAATGAGAGAGGAGAAAGACTCATTGAGTTCTGTAATAAATTTCAGCTAGTAATAGCGAATAGTTGAAGAATCGCAAGAGGAGGAGGTATACTCGGAAAAAGGCTGGGTGATACGGAAAGATATCAGTCAGATAATATCATGGTCAGACAGTGATTTTGAAATCATATACTGGATTGTAAGGCGTACCCAGGAGCAGATATACGCTCAGATAACAATGTAGTAGTGACGAAGAGTAGACTAAACTTTAAGTAATTAATCAGGAAGAATCAATATGCAAAGAAGTGAGATATGGAAGTACTAGGGAATGATGAGATACGCTTGAAGTTCTCTAAGGCTGTAGACACAGTAATAAGGAATAACTCATTAGGTAGTACAGTGAAGAGGAATGGACATCTGTAAAAAGGGCAATCACAGAAGTTAGGAAGAAACACATACTTTCAAAGAAGGTAACGGTAAAGAGACCATGGCTAAGAGAAGAAATACTTCAGCTGACTGATGAAAGAAGGAAGCACAAAAATGTTCAGGAAAATTCAGGAATACAAAAATACAAGTCGCTAAGGAATGAAATAAATGGTAAGTGCAGGGAAGCTAAGACGAAATGGCTGCATGAAAAATGTATGGGAATCGAAAAAGAAATGATTGTCGGAAGAACTTACACAGCATATAGGAAAGTCAAAACAACTTTCAGTGAAATTAAAAGCAAGGGTGGTAACATTAAGAGTGCAGCGAGAATTCCACTGTTAAATGTAGACAGAGGATAGGTGGAAAGAGTAAATTTGAAGACCTCTATGAGCAGAGTTGTCTGGTGAGATAGAAGAAGAAATAGGAGTCGATTTAGAGGAGATGGGGGATCCAGTATTAGAATCAGAATTTAAAAGAGCTTTGGAGGACTTAAGAACAAATAAGACAAAGGGGAAAAATCACATTCCATCAGAATTTGTAAAATCATTGGAGTATGTGGCAATAAAACGACTGTTCACATTGATGTGTAGAATGTATGAGTCTGGCGACATACCATTTGACTTTCTGAAAAATATCATCCACACAATTCTGAAGATCGCAAGAGCTGAAAAGTGCGAGAATTATCTCACCATCAGCTTAACAGCTCATGCATCCATATTGCTGACAAGAATAATATACAGACAAACGGAAAAGAAAATTTAGCATGTGTTAGATGACGATCAGTTTGGCTTTAGGAAAGGTAAAGGTACCAGAGAGGCAATTCTCACGCTGCGGTTGATAATAGAATCAAGACTAAAGAAAAATCAAGACTTTTTCATAGGATTTGTTGACCTGGAAAAAGCGTTCGACAACGTAAAATTTTGCAAGATGTTCGAAATACTGATAAAAATAGGGGTAAGTTGTAGGGAGAGAGGGGTAATATGCGATATGTATAAGATCTAAGAGGTAATGAATAGAGTGGACAACCAAGAACGAAATGCTCGGATTGAAAAGGGTGTAAGACAAGGATGTAGTCTTTCGCCCATATTGTTCAGTCTGTATATCGTAAAAGCAATTATGGAAATACAAGAAAGCTTCAGAAGTTGAATTATCATTCAAGGTGAACGGATATCAAGGATACGATTCGCTGATGACATTATTGTCTTGAGTGAAAGTGAGGAAGAATTACACGATCTGCTGAATGGACTGAACAGTCTAATGAGTACAGAATGTGAACTGAGAGTAAATCGAAGAAAGACAAAAGTGATGAGAATTAGCATAAATGAGAACAGCGATAAACTGAACATCAGAATTGACCTAGGCAGCAAAATAACCAATGATGGACAAAGCAAGGAGGACATCAGAAGCAGACTAGAAATGGCAAAAAGGATATTCCTAGCCAAGAGAAGTCTACTAGTATCAAATATAGGCCTTTAATTGAGGAGGAAATTTCTGAGAATATACGTATGGGGCACAGCATTGTATGGTAGCGAAACATGCACTGTGGGAAACCCGCAACAGAAGAGAATCGAAGCATTTGAGAAGTGGTGCGACAGATGGATGTTGAAAATTACGTGGACTGAAGAAGTTCTGCGCAGAAGCGGAGAGGAAAGGAATATGTGGAAAACACTGACAAGGAGAAGGGTCACGATGACAGGAAAACTGTTCAGACATCAGGGAATGATTTCTGTGTTACTAGAAGGAGCTGTAGAGATCAAATACTGTAGAGGAAGACAGAGATTGGAATACATCCAGGATATAATTGAGGGCATAGGTTGCAAGCGCTACTTTGAGATGAAGAGGTTGGCACAGGAGAGAAATTCGTGGTGGGCCGCATCAAACTAGTCAGAAGACTGATGACCCAAAAAAAAAAAGAAAAAAAATAGTCCCAGACTGACGACCAGTAATTTAGAATCCTTCGAACGAGTGTTTTGAAAGCCACGTAAATCATGGATGATTACATTCTTTAAAATTCGCTCAAAAAATCTCAGTTCGACATCTGTTTCTCCTACAGTTAATATCGTTATTCTACTCTGGATGGTATGACGGCCCCTCTTTTGCTTTAACAAGACGAAATTTATATTTATAGTCCACGCTGACATTGCTTAAAACATTCCCTGTTTAGCGACTAATGTATATTCAAGAGCAAAAAAAGAGGCATCAGACAATTATAAAATGTTCACTTCGCGCTTTAAGACGCCTACAGTGTCCAGAGTCGCTGAAATGTTGCAAAACATCGCATTTGAGATCCAGTTGTTAAAATGACACGGCGCGGAGTTAATAGCTATTCGGTCAGAAAACGTGGTTTATAAAACTTCACATTTCCACATGAATATCTACACACATAAAATACATTTCTCTTTTTATTGTATATCTGCCACACCTATTGCAAAAAGCTTTACAGGTGTTAATCCACGTCAAAAACAATCTGACGCAGTTAGCGTCTGCGAACAGTAATATATGACAAGCTGTTTTCGTTCGATGAGTAAATATTATGCTAGTGTTTTTGCATTATTCATCAAATTGAGCGTTTCTTGAGAACATGTATTTGTGTTAAGATTTTGATACAACTGATAACAGATGTTAAAATATTTGCAGATATTAAAACTGGAACTTCTGTTATGATGCAACATCGATTACATGTCGATATAAGAACTATAAAAATTCAAATTTTTCCACAAGTTTTATATTTAGGTGCAATAGTGTGTTAAAACTCTTAAAAAATAATGTAGTTTTGCTTAAACAGGACTTGCTGTCGAATTTTTGTAAACTAGTCTTCAAAGTGCTAATGGTTCAAATGGCTCTGAGCACTATGGGACTTAACTGCTGAGGTCATCAGTCCCCTAGAACTTAGAACTACTTAAACCTAACTAAGCTAAGGACATCACACACATCCCTGCCCGAGGCAGGATTCGAACCTGTGACCATATCGGTCGCGCGGTTCCAGACTGTAGCGCCTAGAACCGCTCGGCCAATCCGGCCGGCTTCGAAGTGCACCTTTGCGTAAAGTTAACATATCGATATATAAACAAAAAGTATATTTAGGGAAAAATTTATTCTTGAGAATTAGAAATACTGAAATCATGGATTATGTACTTTATAAACGAAAACAAGACCAAATCTGGCCAGAATTTAGGTGGTATCGGACACTTCACTAGTAGGGAAAAAGGTTCCGTCAGATCCTGATTTATTACAGCGGGTTGTCCTAGATGCGTGTATCTGTTTCGAACGATTTATTGCCGATGCTGTAATACAACAATAATGTTTCTTTCCACAGTACTTTTTATTTATTTACGTTGAGCCGGCCGGAGCGGCCAAGCGGTTCTAGGCGCTACAGTCTGGAACCGCGAGACCACTACGGTCGCAGGTTCGAATCCTGCCTCGGGCATGGATGTGTGTGTCGTCCTTAGGTTAGTTAGGTTTAAGTAGTTGTAAGTTCTAGGGGACTCATGACCTCAGAAGTTAAGTCCCATAGTACTCAGAGCCATTTGAATTTATTTACGTTGAGATTCAATTGTCAATTCCTGCCACAACTGTGAATCCTCTGCAGGTTTCTGGCACTACAACGTTACAATATCCAGCGGCATTGCCTGAAAATAGCCTCAAGGAGCTACTGATATTATTCACCAAATCATTTATCATGGAATTCATATTGATTCATATAGGTAGTACTATCTTCTTTCAAAACCGAGCGAGGTGGCGCAGTGGTTAGCACACTGGACTCGCATTCGGGAGGACGACGGTTCAATCCCGTCTCCGGCCATCCTGATTTAGGTTTTTCGTGATTTCCCTAAATCGCTTCAGGCAAATGCCGGGATGGTGCCTTTGAAAGGGCACGGCCGATTTCCTTCCCCTTCCTTCCCTCACCCGAGCTTGCGCTCCGTCTCTAATGACCTCGTTGTCGACGGGACGTTAAACACTAATCTCCTCCTCCTCTATCTTCTTTCAGAAATCTACTTTCTGAGCGTATGTTTCATAATTCTGCTTCTAAATGGGTCTTTGGAATTTTGTGTCCTACGACTATTTTTCAAAGGAAAATAACTTGCGTCTTCTTTAAATCACTAGGAACCTATTGGTGCTCCGAAGTTCTGTACTGGTCTCCTTCTAGAGGAGGGGCAGTTACGTTTGCACAGTCTGTATGTGATACTGCAGGTATCCCATCCAGTGTACTTGCGTCTCCCCTAGTGAGCAAGTTTAGCTATTTATTATCTCGCAGTTGGAGAAATGAGAATTTCTAGCTCTGGCAGGCAGGCCAAGAATTGTTAGTGTTAATTAGATCGAAGAGCCACCCCACAATACACGTTGTGAAAAGTTGCCCTTGACGACGAAAGACTTCGATTACCGTACAAGCTTGTCAGCTGTCCTTCCCCAGATGTCTATTGTCAATATTACGTCAGGATCCAGAATGAGATTTACACTCTGCAGCGGAGTGTGCGCTAATATGAAACTTCCTGGCAGATTAAAAGTGTGTGCCGGACCGAGACTTGAACTCGGGACATTTGCCTTTCGCGGGCAAGTTCTCTACCAACTGAGCTACCCAAACACGACTCACGACCCGTCGTCACAGCTTTACTTCTGCCAGTATCTCGTCTCCTACCTTCCAAATTTTGCAGAAGTTCTCCTGCGAACCTTGCAGAACTAGCACTCCTGAAAGAAAGGATATTGCGGAGACATGGCTTAGCCACAGCCTGGGGGATATTTCCAGAATGAGATTTTCACTCTACAGCGGAGTGTGCCTGTAGGTGTCACAGTCGTGTGTGTACGGCCAGCATGCGGGTTGATCGGACAGATCTGAATGACCTTGTTCCGATAATGAGGGAAGACCCGCCCAACGACTCGCCGTGCTTTTGTTTACTGCCAGGTCTCCGTAGACATTCTGCAGGTGTGTCTGAATATCTGTGATGCTTTCGTTTTCCGCAAAACGAAACTCAATGACAGCTCTCTGGCTGGAACGCATCTCCGTTACGGACGCCATTTTGAAGGTTACGTGCAGCGCCGCAACCTGTCGGATCTTCATGAAACTATAGTGGCTGAAGCGGAAACGTTCCACGATGTTGCACAAGAAATTCTACGTGTTTCAAGCGGAACTGGCCGAGAAAAAAATGTGTTGCATTATTTACTGAAGGCCCACCGTAGTTTGGTGTGCGGACATTTGCCACGCCGGACATTTGGCACGATTTTACCTGCTCCGAAGGGTTGGGTCCCTTGTCTCCTCCTCCTCCTCATTATCGCTGTCGCGCAGTAAAGGTTCAGAGCCTTTCCGCTGGATTACTTAACATAGGACCAGAATCTCTTTGGATTTTCCGCAACATTTCTAGAGAGACTTTCGTTGCGGAAACTGTTAAATGCATCTCGCATGGAAATTCGCAGCAAATTTCGGCGCTCCTGCAGCAGCTTTCTGTCGTGTTTTGTCTACCATGGGGGATCAGTTGTAGTCATTAAAGTAGGTAGAAATGCAGTGATCAAAAAGAAATAATTAGCGTACATTCGCATTCTCTTTACGTCTATTCTTTCTTGTTGCTCCAATGCCGATGGACTGTTTCTTTCGCAATCAGTAAGCGTGAAAGGAAGCTACCGTACAGACAGAGGGATCTATATTTATACTTAGCAGAACTAATTACATATTGACATAATCGTCGGTATTGCTTTCGTTTCCCAAAAGTTATAAATATTTCGATTTCGGAAAAGGAGCTCTGTATTTCGGCAAGATGTCGAAGAAGAAGTCGCCTTACGTACTGGTTGTATTGTAAGTAGGCTGTTTAGGTTTTTATATTGGTAACGCCAAGGAGTATATAGAAGGTCTATACAAGGGCGATGTACCTGAGGACAATATTATGGAAATGGAAAAGGATGTAGATGAAGATGAAATGGGAGATAAGATACTGCGTGAAGAGTTTGACAGAGCACTGAAAGACCTGAGTCGAAACAAGGCCCCGGGAGTAGACAACATTCCATTAGAACTACTGACGGCTTTAGGAGAGCCAGTCCTCATAAAACTCTACCATCTGGTGAGGGAGATGTATGAGACAGGCGAAATACCCTCAGACTTCAAGAAGAATATAATATTTCCAATCCCAAAGAAAGCAGGCGTTGACAGCTGTGAAAATTACCGAACTATCAGTTTAATAAGTCACAGTTGCAAAATACTAACGCGAATTGTTTACAGACCATTGGAAAAACTGGTAGAAGCCGACCTTGGGGAAGATCAGTTTGGATTCCGTAGAATTGTTGGAACACGTGAGGCAATACTGACCTTACGACTTATCTTAGAAGAAAGATTAAGGAAAGGCAAACCTACGTTTCTAGCATTTGTAGACTTAGAGAAAGTTTTTGACAATGTTGACAGGAATACACTCTTTCAAACTCTAAAGGTGGTAGGGGTAAAATACAGGGAGCGATAGGCTATTTACAATTTGTACAGAAACCAGATGGCAGTTATAAGAGTCGAGGGGCACGAAAGGGAAGCAGTGGTTGGGAAGGGAGTGAGACAGGGTTGTAGCCTCTCCCCGATGTTATCCAAACTGTATATTGAGCAAGCAGTAAAGGAAACAAAAGAAAAATTTGGAGTAGGTATTAAAATCCAGGGAGAAGAAATAAAAACTTTGAGGTTCGCCGATGACATTGTAATTCTGTCAGAGATAGCAAAGGACTTGGAAGAGCAGCTGAACAGAATGGACAGTGTCTTGAAAGGAGTAAATAAGATGAACATCAACAAAAGCAAAACGAGGATAATGGAATGTAGTCGAATTAAGTCGGGTGATGCTGAGGGAATTAGATTAGGAAATGAGACATTTAAAGTAGTAAAGGAGTTTTGCTATTTAGGGAGTAAAATAACTGATGATGGTCGAAGTAGAGAGGATATAAAATGTAGACTGGCAATGGCAACGAAAGCGTTTCTGAAGAAGAGAAATTTATTAACATCGAGTATAGATTTAAGTGTCGGGAAGTCGTTTCTGAAAGTATTTGTATGGAGTGTAGCCATGTATGGAAGTGAAACATGGACAATAAATAGTTTGGACAAGAAGAGAATACAAGCTTTTGAAATGTGGTGCTACAAAAAAATGTTGAAGATTAGGTGGGTAGATCATGTAACTAATGAGGAGGTGTTGAATAGAATTGGGGAGAAGAGAAGTTTGTGGCACAACTTGACTAGAAGAAGGGATCGATTGGTAGGACATGTTCTGAGGCATCAAGGGATCACAAATGTAGCATTGGAGGACAGCGTGGAGGGTAAAAATCGTAGAGGGAGATCAAGAGATGAATACACTAAGCAGATTCAGAAGGATGTAGGTTGCAGTATGTACTGGGAGATGAAGAAGCTTGCACAGGATAGGGTAGCATGGAGAGCTGCATCAGACCAGTCCCAGGACTGAAGACCACAACATCAACAACAACGCCAAGTAGCGCTCTGTATGAAAATCACTGGCTGTGCTGTGTGTAGTCTGTGTCTGCATTGTTGAAAAATTCTCAATTGTAGTGAGCAGTTAGATGTGAACAGCGCGTAGCGTTGGGCAGTTGGAGGTGAGCCGTCAGCAGTGGTGGATGTGGGGAGAGAGATGGCGGAGTTTTGAGAGCGGATGATCTGGACGTGTGTCCATCAGAGACAGTAAATTTGTAAGACTGGATGTCATGAACTGATATATATATATATATATATATATATATATATATATATATATATAGACTTTTGAACACTATTAAGGTAAATACATTGTTCTCTATCAAAATCTTTCATTTGCTAACTATGCCTATCAGTAGTTAGTGCCTTCAGTAGTTTGAATCTTTTATTTAGCTGGCAGTAGTGGCGCTCGCTGTATTGCAGTAGTTCGAGTAACGAAGATTTTTGTGAGCTAAGTGATTTGTGAAAGGTATAGGTTATTGTTAGTCAGGGCCATTCTTTTGTAGGGATTATTAAAAGTCAGATTTAGTTGCGCTAAAAATATTGTGTGTCAGTTTCAGCACAGTAATTTATAATTTTTCTAAGGGGACGTTGCAGTATAGAGTAAGATGTGGAGATGGCGGTTTGAAAGCGGACATAAGTAGTACGAGGAAGGGCGTCCCTTAACTGAGGGATCGATATCTGGCAAAGGGGCAAGTGTGGCAAATGTCCGGCATTCCTGTACTTTGACTGAGTAGGGGCACTGGGGAAGGGTGACGGTAGTGTGAGGGAGGGAGGGAGGATGCTTTGTCTTCGTCGTGTGCCCGTTGTTGCAGCTCGGCCAATGGTGAGAGAAGAGGTGCTCGAGTCCCAACAAGCTGACGCGGCCCCGTATCGCATCTGCCTAAGCAAGCAGGCCGGCGTGCCCCGGCGAGTGATACGCGCTGCCGAAACCGTGTGCGGGCGCGCAGCCTGTGCCGGCGACTGGCCAGGTCCGGACCGTGGGCGGCCATTGAATTGCTAATGGAGCGCCTTTCAGCGGCGGGCCCGGCTGCAGCGCGCGACACGCATTCACAACGGCGACCTCGTCCCGGCGAGGCGACGGGAGGCGGGGCGCAGCGAAGCATGGAGACGCGAGGCCCACTGCCTGCTGGCGCGCTGCTCCCCGGAGCTCCCCCTGAGGCCACAGCCATGACTGCCCGGCCGGGGGCCGCGGCTGAGCTGGCGGCCGCACCGCTTCCGTCTCCAGCTGCGGTAGTCACAGCGTGCCGTTTGTCCGCCAAGGACGCTTTTGTTCCGCTGGCTACACTGCTCGAAAAAATAAGCACTCCAGCCTCGTGTAACATATCGTTTCGTCGCAGAGCCTGTGTGCTCGTCCTGTGTCTGTTGTGGAAGCCAGCGATGTTTCCCCGTGTTCGGCGTCCACAGATATCCAGAACGCCGCAGACATCGGCGCCCAGATTGACGCCATCTTCCTTGATTTCGCGAAAGCATTCGCCCTGTCGTTTAGCGAACAAAATACGCTACTGGCCATTAAAATTGCTACACCACGAAGATGGAGTGCTACAGACGCGAAATTTAACCGACAGGAAGAAGATGCTGTGATATGCAAATGATTAGCTTTACAGAGCATTCACACAAGCCTGGCGCCGGTGGCGACACCTACAACGTGCTGACATGAGGAAAGTTTCCAACCGATTTCTCATACACAAACAGCAATTGACCGGCGTTGCCTGGTGAAACGTTGTGATGCCTCGTTTAAACAGGAGAAATGCGTACCATCGAGTTTCCGACTTTGATAAAGGTCGGATTGTAGCCTATCGCGATTGCGGTTTATCGTATCCCTACATTGCTGCTCGCGTTGGTCGACATCCAATGACTGTTAACAGAATATGGAATCGGTGGGTTCAGGAGAGTAATACGGAACGCTGTGCTGGATCCCAACGGCCTCGTATCACTAGCAGTCGAGATGACAGGCATCTTATCCACATGGCTGTAAAAGATCGTGCAGCCACGTCTCGATCCCTGAGTCAACAGATGGGGACGTTTGCAAGACAACAACCATCTGCACGAACAGTTCGACGACGTTTGCAGTAGCCTGGACCATCACCTCGGAGACCATGGCTGCGGCTACCCTTGACGCCTGTGATGGTGTACTCAACGACGAACCTGGATGCACGAATGGCAAAACGTCAGTTTTTCGGATCAATCCAGGTTCTGTTTACAGCATCATGATGGTCGCATCCGTGATTGGCGACATCGCGGTGAGCGCACATTGGAAGCGTGTATTCGTCATCGCCATACTGGCGTATCACCCGGCGTGATGGTATGGGGTGCCATTAGTTACACGTCTCGGTCACCTATTGTTCCCATTTACGGCACTTTGAACAGTGGACGTTGCATTTCAGATGTGTTACGACCCGTGGCTCTACCTTTCATTCAATCTCTACCAAACCCTACATTTCAGCAGGATAATGCACGACCGCATGTTGCAGGTCCTGTGCGGCCCTTTCTGGATACAGAAAATGTTCGACTGCTGCCCTGGCCAGCACATTCTCCAGATCTCTCATCAATTGAAAACATCTGGACAATGGTGGCCGAGCACTTGGCTAGTCACAATACGCCAGTCACTACTTTTGATGAACTGTGGTATCGTGTTGAAGCTGTATGGCCAGCTGTACCTATACACGCCATCCAAGCTCTGTTTGAGTCAATGCCCAGGCGTATCAAGGCCGTTATTACGGCCAGAGGTGGTTGTTCTGGGTGCTGATTTCTCAGGATCTATGCACCCAAATTGAGTGAAAATGTAATCACATGTCAGTTCTAGTATAATATATTTGTCCAATGAATACCCGTTTATCATCTGCATTTGTTCTTGGTGTAGCAATTTTAATGGCCAGCAGTGTACGAGCTTACGGGTACAGAACAGATTTATGATAGGTTTCAGGACATAGTCACAGATACTCGTACAATGTAACACGTCGCTCTTAAGGTAATTTGCTTCTGATCGGCGAGTGGTAAGATGTTTGCTTACCATGCAGCGCTCCCGGGTTCGATTCCCGGCCGGTTTGGGGATTTTTCTCCGCCTCTGAACTGGGTGTTGTGTTGTCTTCATCATCATCATCACCTCGTTATTACAGACGCACAAGCCGCCCAATGTGGCGTCACATGAAGTAAGACTTGCACCCGGCGGCCGAACTTCCCCGAAGGGGCAACAATGCCACACGATCATTTTTTTTTTTTTCCCTGAACGGCCATGTAACTCTATGAGTTTTATGAAGTTTACACAGACCTTATAAGAAACGTGAATTCCTAGTAGGATGAAAACTGTAATACAATAGGGATAATTCTTGTAAAATATTCTGGTATACACTTAATCACACGTTGTCTTTATTATGTTTTGTGAAGATCATTAAATAACAATTTTATATTCCGACACATACTTGGAATCCATACACCGAATACCTCACTTATATGCTTGCAACTTTAACAACATCTTGTAACACCTCCGTTTATTTATCCCGACTTGATCTGATCGAATAGCAGCCCAATAATTATTATTAATGTGACCGTGTACCTAATGGGGCTGGCAATCGGAGTTGACTGCTACGGAAGTTGTTACTTTCCAGTTCGTCCTTCTCAATACTGTAATAATGAAATGTCTGGTAACAAGAAAAACACCAACACAGTTTCACTAATTACGAACCTATATTCGTCTCAAAAAACACAAAAAAAAAGGAGACAGCCACTGCCTTCGTCATACATATTTAATTACGGCTAATCTCAGCACAGGCTTCTTCATTTTCCATTATCGTCACACGCTAATCCATCACTGCATCCAACACTGCAATCCAGCACTGCAATCCAAGGTGATGCCGGCGCGGTAGACGCGAAACCAAATATCGGCCCTATAAATGTCACTGATCACTTTCGTAATAATACTTCTTCACTTTCACGGTATTATTCTAGTACAAATGGGTCTAACCACGGCGATGGCGACTCCCTTCTCCGTTAAAGCCTTGCATTACAACACCTGGCCTCCACACACCTCTACCCACAACATGGCACTCGCTCGACTCCACACTCGCTCTCGCAACACGACACAATCGATTGTTCGCCCTATCGACCGGTGCCGAGTGCAAATTTATAGTAAGGGCCTACGGACCCCTTACAATCTCCATCTAAAACGTCCGTTACAGTCATAGCACTTCAACCACAAGTTTTTATTCTAGAAATAATTACATCTTCTTCATTTGTAATTAATCGTCGTGTATCTTCCCTCCTGTTGATAGTACGTCAGCGTCTGTAGTCTATTTTCCTCCAAATAGCACCGTGACACATCCTGAAAATTTTCACACATATACCTGAAATAGATTTTTTGTGCGTAAAGTAACAATGTCACTAAATTTAACTCTCGAAAAATTCAGTTCTAAGTTATACTTCATTTATGACTCACCTCTATTGTTTCTAATACGATTTGATCGCATAAGCTTCTTGATTCAAAAATTGTTCAAATGGCTCTGAACAGTATGGGACTTAACTGTTGAGGTCGTCAGTCCCCTAGAACTTAGAACTACTTAAACCTAGCTAACCTAAGGACATCACACACATCCATGCCCGAGGCAGGATTCGAACCTGCGACCGTAGCGGTCGCGCAATTCCAGACTGCAGCGCCTAGAACCGCTCGGCCACTTCGGCCGGCCCTCTATAGGTCGCTTTGGATACATCGTCAGTGAATGTCTTTAACATGGTCCATTGGTCTTCGTGTCTGAGCAAGCGTCATATGCTCCATGAGGCTGTTCTCAGACGCTGCAGGTGTCTATAAGAACATAGCAACGCTAGAAACCTACACCGAATTACAGGAAGACCGCCGGCCGAAGTGGCCGTGCGGTTATAGGCGCTGCAGTCTGGAACCGCGAGACCGCTACGGTCGCAGGTTCGAATCCTGCCTCGGGCATGGATGTGTGTGATGTCCTTAGGTTAGTTAGGTTTAACTAGTTCTAAGTTCTAGGGGACTAATGACCTAAGAAGTTGAGTCCCATAATGCTCAGAGCCATTTGAACCATTACAGGAAGACCTGCCAAGGGTAACCGCCTGGATTTGCCAAGCACGTTAACGCCTCGCTTCCGGGACACTGAGAGGCGAACCTGACCCAGTTACAATCCACCTCATGGATTAGCGACGAGGACTAGTGGTCCAGCCAGTGAGGATGTGGGAACTGTCTATATTCCGCTGCTGATTCTGGATCGTTGAAAGGCGTGATTGCTGAAACAATTTCGTGGAGAGGTTTTGGTGCTCGTGGAATCGACTTGCAGCCCACGTGAGGGAAAAACGCGAACCGTGCGTCCTGTGGAACGCAGGTGGTACATTTGAGTATAGCGAGTACGAATTCGAGAGTGAGTGATTCCTTAAGTTGTCCTGGCAGTGCGGCAAGCCGTGGAAGACGTTCGTACTTGCGCTCCAGTGTGCGAATGAAACATTCTAACCGAGTCTTTCCGGCCATGTATGTGAGCGTTCCGGTTCTATGGCGGCAGGTGGTCAGTAGGCAGTTGCCTTTTGTCGCATCACGGGAACACTAGCTACCTGGAAGGTGTTGTTCAACAAACGAGGCGGACTTATTGTTGTGGAGATCATCGGCACAATTTTACAGCCGGCCGCGGTGGTCTCGCGGTTCTAGGCGCGCAGTCCGGAACCGTGCGACTGCTACGGTCGCAGGTTCGAATCCTGCCTCGGGCATGGATGTGTGTGATGTCCTTAGGTTAGTTAGGTTCAAGTAGTTCTAAGTTCTAGGGGACTGATGACCACAGCAGTTGAGTCCCATAGCGCTCAGAGCCATTTGAACCATTTTGAACAATTTTACAAGGAGCAAGCTGGAGGAAATTTGTTTCGAGCAGCGCTGTCATTTTCCGATCCAATAGACAGCTCACGGAATCTTCCTGAAAGTAATTTACAACAGGTGGTCGAAAACAGCTGCCACCATGGAAAAGCCACAAATCTTTAAGCCAGCCTCAAAGACCTCGAGCACAACCCATTTCGGAGGTTCACCGAAGGAGCGGCACATCGCATCCGTGCAGGGGTAAACCGCAAACCGACTCCAGTATGCATAATTGCGAACAGGAAACACACACAGGTGAAGTCAGAAAATCAAATGTTTTTTATTCCAGTCTTTGATCACAATCTCAATTCTTTAGACGATGACCGGTTTCAGTCCGTAATGACCATCCTCAGATGGTGTAAAAAACATCTGAGGATGGTCATTACGGACTGAAACCGGTCATCGTCTAAAGAATTGAGATTGTGATCAAAGACTGGAATAAAAAACATTTCACAGTATTGGATCACTGTTTGTATACGCGACTATGTCGCAGTTTGTGGAAGTCAGAAAATGATACGTTACAACCCTTGTCAGAGATGAGAGTAGCAATTACATTTTTTCCGTTTAGAGCGTGGTTTTCCGGAATTCTCTGAGGTGAGCAAAGACGCGGATTTTGGGAAGTTTCACATACTGAAGATTACTGGTTATCAAATAAATACTTTTAAACACTTAATTTGACACTCGGAAATCCGACATAAATACAACATTTCTGATGAGCTTCACAGTGGCTCTATCACATCACTATTAGTGCTTTAAACTTTCAGTGAATGTAATTTGATAACTTACAAGTTAACTAATATTTGGCGATGCAGTCTGCATGAGAAATTACTAAAGCTCACTTCAAGTAGTATGTACACAAACAGAATCACATTAAACTAGTAACCTGCGCAAACATAAAAACCTTTTCATATTTAAAAATGTATTAAACTGATTTTTCCACAAGTTGGAATTATCTTTAGACAAATGTGGTAAAACAGAAGTATATATTATACTGCAGAAACTTCAATATAGACTTTTATCATAAACAGGCTTACGCCCAATGACAACTTTCATGTACATATACGTTCTGTCTTTAGCGTTGACCTATAGGATAAAAATTTAATCTGATCTCTTAATATCTACCCTCCCTTCTTGGTCGGTCCGGTTCACGGCAGTTCTAGTATAGTCTCTCCCTGGTATTAACATTAACGAGGTGTATTAGTGAATAAGGCCCAAAGTTCGGAGCAGGTCGTCTTACTACCAGTCTTAATTATTCTTAAACCGAGCGCACTATTCTTACACTTCTATGGAAACACGTCCGTAATACAATTCAGTTACGTTCTCGAAAAGAAACACTTCCTACTGGTGTTACGTAACATCTATACCCTTACTTTAAATCTTCTTTTGTCAAGTTGAACGTACTGTTTGTTTACGGAGCGTAGAATATCATCAACTTCAATTTTCATCACTTGCCTCGCGTCCAGTCGCTGAGTCCACACCTTGGCCTCTATCTCTACGCGCAGAGGGACGGCTAGTCTTGCAGCGGCACGCTCTCTGTCGGTGACAAAAGTTACTTCCAGAGCACCACTTCTCACTCACTTCACGCCGCTATCTCACCCTGTGTCTGACCACCTCCTGTTACTCTGTCCAGCGATTATACAGGGTGATTAAGAAGTAACTGTACACACTTCGTGGGTCTAATTTAAGCATCAAAATGAGAGTAAAATGTTAAACAAAGTTTTGTCTGAAATGGCTTCATTTACGAGTTGTGATGCGTAACGTCATTTGTGGTACATCGCGGGCGACTGCAGGCTTTTGGTGTGTCGTGTTCCCCAGTACATCGACTGATGTTGCCTTGTACACTCCTCTGCACTACTCGGTTGTTTCTGGCACGAAATGTCTTTTTTTTACCTGACTTCAATGTGATCTGTTGCACTCTATGGCGCTGATGTAGTGTAGCGGTATTAGACTTTCTACGTACGTTCATTCTGTCAGTAGTTCATAGACTGCTGTCGATGTGTACGGCGCGATGACAAACTCACACGGTGAATACACGGCAATGCACCTATTTTACGGCGCAGCATAAGGCAATGCACGAGTAGCCAAGATGGCGGTATATGGGACTTTTTCAAACAGAAGGATACCAAAGCATCAGACTTTCACAAGTGCGGACAGGCGATTAAGGGAATACGGCATTCGTGGTTCGACACGGTTGGGTCGGAATCAGTTGGATGGAGTTAGGTTGAGAACATCCTGGAAATGATTGATGAAGATACGACCATAAGATGTGCTGTATAAGTGCTGCTGTGGGGGCTCCTCAACTACTGTATGACTCCTGCTTCGGAGACAGCAGTTCCACACATTTCTCCTTCAGAAGGTACTGGAGCTGAAATGATAATTAAATGGACACCCTAGCTGCAAACAGGCGTTGATGTACTTCAAAAATGGTTCAAATGGCTCTGAGCACTATGGGACTTAACAGCTGTGGTCATCAGTCCCCTAGAACTTAGAACTACTTAAACCTAACTAACCTAAGGACATCACACACATCCGTGCCCGATGCAGGATTCGACCTGCGACCGTAGCAGTCGCGCGGTTCCGGACTGCGCGCCTAGAACCGCGAGACCACCGCGGCCGGCGTTGATGTACTTCATTGGGGACATGTTGAAAAATGTGTGCCCTGACCGGGCCTCGAACCCGGGATCTCCTGCTTACATGGCAGACGCTCTATCCATCTGAGCCACCGCGGGCACAGAGGATAGTGCGTCTGCAGGGACTTATCCCTTGCACGCTCCCCGTGGGATCCACATTCCCTACATGTCCACACCACTACATTCGTAGTGCGCCTAATAGATGTTTGCCCATCATACTCATTACTCGTGGCAGATTAATCTACCAAGTCCCGTACGAGTTCGGGCATAGCGTGTGCGTTCGCACAAGGTCAATGGCCGGGAAACCATATTTTTAACTATATATGGCTTCCCGGCCATTGACCTTCTTGTGCGAACGCACACGCTATGCCCGAACTCGTACGGGACTTGGTAGATTAATCTGCCACGAGTAATGAGTATGATGGACAAACATCTACTAGGCGCACTACGAATGTAGTGGTGTGGACATGTAGGGAATGTGGATCTCAGGGGGAGCGTGCATGGGATAAGTCCCTGCAGACGCACTATCCTCTGTGCCCGCGGTGGCTCAGATGGATAGAGCGTTAAGCAGGAGATCCCGGGTTCGAGGCCCGGTCGGGGCACACATTTTTCAACGTGTCCCCAATGAAGTACATCAACGCCTGTTTGCAGCTAGGGTGTCCATTTAATTATCATTTCATCAAGCTGCATGGTCATCCACGGTAACTGTTCTTTCGGGAACAGATACTACCGTCATATATACTGGAGCTGACCTCTGTAAGGTACCTACTACTCAGAATTTTTGTCAGTTGCTACTGGGGTGTCATGCTGCTGAACCACGGTTTGGTCGTCGGGTACCGTTTATGGATGAGACCCTCTTCACCCGTGCGGGTATCGCGAACCCTCATAACAAGCACATATGGACTTACGAGAATCTTAGCGTAACTACAGTACGAGGACATCAACATTGTTTTGCAGTGAATTGTTGGAGTCCTATAGTGGACAATCCGTTACTCGGATAGCATGTTATTTCATAGTACCCGACTGGCAGAGTATGGGAAGTTTTTGAAACATGTATTGGATGGTCTGTTTCATGATGCCCCACTCGTTACACTAACCAACTTACGGTTTATGCACGATGACACCCTTGCACATTTCAGTCGAAAGGCAAGAAAGTATCTCAGTATTGCTTATCCCCGTAAGTGGATAGGTCGTACAGGACCGTTTTCGTGGCCCGCCAGATATCCGGATGTTAATACTATGGACTTGTACCTTTGGGGTCGTTTCGAGGAACTCGTTTATGATGTTGCAACTGAGAATGTGGCACAATAGCAGCAGCGAAATGAAAATATCTGTGGAACTGTGCGGAATGAGATGAGGAAAAAATGGTTCAAATGGCTCTGAAAACTATGGGACTTAACATCTGAGGTCATCAGTCCCCTATAACTTAGAACTACTTAAACCTAAATAACCTAAGGACATCACACACATCCATGCCCGAGGCAGGATTCGAACCTCCGACCGTAGCGGTCGCGCGGTTCCAGACTGAAGCGCCTAGAACCGCTCGGTCATAGTGGCCGGCTGAGATGAGAAGTCTGCAACATTCCGAGAGCAGTAAGACGTCGAACACGTCACCTTCTTCCTCTTTGCGGAACAAACACTGGTAGCAGTTATTTCTGTAAAATATCTGGGAGTAATGCGTGCGGAACGATTTGAAGTGGAATGATCATACAAAATTAATTGTTGATAAGGCGGGTACCATGTTGAGATTTATTGGGAGAGTCCTTAGAAAATGTAGTCCATCAACAAAGGAGGTGGCTTACGAAACACTCGTTCGACCTATACTTGAGTATTGCTCATCAGTGTGGGATCCGTTCCAGGTCGGGTTGACGCAGGAGATAGAGAAGATCCAAAGAAGAGCGGCGCGTTTCGTCACAGGGTTAATTGGTAAGCGTGATAACGTTACAGAGATGTTTAGCAGACTCAATTAGCAGACTCTGCAAGAGAGGCGCTCTCCATCGCGGTGTAGCTTTCTGTCCAGGTTTCGAGAGGATGCGTTTCTGGATGAGGTATCGAACATATTGCTTCCCCCTGCTTGTACCTCCCGAGGAGATTACGAATGTAAAATTAGAGAGATTCGAGCGCGCACGGAGGCTTTCTGGCAGTCGTTCTTCCCGCGAACCATACGCGACTGGAACAGGAAAGGGAGGTAATGACAGTGGCACGTAAAGTGCCCTCGGCCACACACCGTTGGGTGGCTTGCGGAGTATAAATGTAGATGTAGATGTACATGGACATGAGTTTAAACATGTTCTGGATAAATGTACAGTACGTAGTTGTGTTGCATTTTAGGTCCATTCGTGTCGTTGCTTTCTGAGAATAATTTAACTTTCTGTTGTTTGTGATCCTTAATCTACTGCATACTTCTGAAATAAAGCAATTTCAAACAGAAATTTTATTTAACATTCTACTCGTATTTTGATACGATGGTAATCCCAAAAGTAATGTCTCCTATTTTTTTTGAGTACATAGACCTGTCTGTTCCTGCAATGGTTTATATCAGTTTACAGCTTGAAAATTTAGCAAGTTTTCGACTTAATCACCATTCCTGTCGATGAATTTTTGTAGACGCTGAGGCAGTATTTGTATGCCCATGTCATACCAGCTCGCCGCCATGCTGTTCAGAAAGTTATGAATCTCTTCTTTCACCTCGTCATCGGAGCTGAATCACTGGGACCACAATTAACACTGACAGGTACTATGAGACTCTAAAACGAACTCAAACTGGCAATTCAGAACCGGAGAAGAGGAATGTTGAGCAAGGGCGTACACATTCTCCATGACAACGCTCACCCACACATCGCTCGGCGAACCGTTGCATAATCAGCCACCCACCCTATAGTCCTGACTTGGCGCCCAGTGACTGTCACCTGTTCCCTACGTTAAAAGAACATTTCGCCGGAAAGCGATTCAGCTCCGACGACGAGGTGAAGGAAGAGGTTCATAACTTTCTGAACAGCATGGCAGCGAGCCAGTATGACATGGGCATACACAAACTGCTACAGCGTCTACAAAAATGCATCGACAGGGATGGTGATTATGTCGAAAAGTAGCTAAATGTTCAAGCTGTAAACTGATGTAAACCATTGTAGAAATAAACAGGTGTATGGATTTATAAAAAAATAGGAGACCATACTTTTGGGATTACCCTCGTACAAGCATTACACCCACAAAGTGTGTACAGTTACTTTTGAATGACCCTGTATACACACACCGATTAATTCATGTCTTTTAGAACAGCCGAATGACGACTGGAACGTAACTTAGCTTAAGGGGGGTAGGACGTCAAACGGGCCGACTTGGAGCAGGAGAGGCATCACAGGACATTTTAATTTCCAGTGTCTATACTTTTACAAATAAATTCATAAAACTTTGTCAGCATCACCAGGAAGGATTCAGGATTCACCCTCATTGCAGTGGAAGTTCGAAAACATAACAAAATAATTTTTTTAAAGTGTGTAATTTCATCATTTTTTCACTTACTAATGGCTGCATTTGTTGCTATAGGTACACTTTTATTCATAAGTAAGAGAGATTCTTCGATGAATTTTGCTGAGCATCAATACCATAGTTTCAGTTGTACGAAACTCTAGAATTTATTTAATTTATGAAAAAACGAATGATCTGTTGTATTTTAAACTTCATGTTTAGAAAAAAAAACACAAATTTTGTAGTTAATTACCTAAATTTTTACCACAATTTTTAATAGATTAGGAAAATTCTAGAGTTTCATACGCCTTTAAGTGTGGTTTGTATGCTGTGCAAAATTCATCGAACCATCTCTCTTACTTATGAAGGAAAATGTACCTATAGCAACAAATGTTGCCATTAGTAAGTGAAGAAAATGATGAAATTTCACATGTAAAAAAAAAATTACTTCGTTATGTTTTCGAACTTCCACTGCTATGAGTGTGAATTCTGAATCCTTCCTGATCATGTTGACAAAGTTTTATGAATTTATTTCTAAAAGAATAGGCAGTGGAAATTAAAATGTCCTGTGGTGCCTCTCCTGCTCCAAGTCGGCCCGTTTGACGTCCTACCCCCCTTAATCGCTAATATGACACAGGTAATTCTCCTGGAGTAACTAACAGAAAGTATTGTTTAATCTTTTTTCATTAGTCACTCCCAATTGCGGGTGAACATTCCACCCCTCAGGCTTAAAAGTTCGCCATTGTTATTTGCGTTCTACATTAAACAGGCAGCAGTGGCAAGCATGTACTGAAGAGCTCACGTATATAGTCCGCAGCTACGGCACAAAACCATTACGAATGCAGTAGGACGGGGATGCTGAGGGGCGCAGGCATTGCGCCACAACAATCCCTGCCCGTTGCTGGGCAGCGGACGGTTCGCCGGTTCGCCGCAAGCCGCCTCCCGCAGCAGCAGCAGCCGCCTCCACAAACATGGGCTTATCAGAGAGCCGGTGGTATTCCGGTCGTCAGCTACAGAGCGGCCGCGGTTGTCTGAAGGTCAGCCGCTTCCGTTAGCCGCTATCTAACTGGCGACTGGCAGTCGACCGCTGTTCTCATTTAGAACCGCCTCCGCGCTACTGCTGCTTGGTATATTTTGAGAAGTTTAAAACTTCAACCGCTACACTTCCCTGTTGATTTCTTTGAAGAAGTTTCGCGTAGGTGCTGTTTGCTAGCATACAATATCAAAAAGTCAGTATAAATTTGAAAATGTAATAAACCATGGAATAATGTAGGTAGAGAGGTAAACATTGACACACATGCTTGGAATGATATGGGGTTTTACTAGAACAAAAAAAAACAAAAAAAAAAGTTCACAAAATGTCCGACAGATGGCGCTGGACAGCAAAACGTCAGTGACTGCGCATGACAATCGTGTATAAAAGGAGCTGTAATGAAAGAGAGAATCAGATGCGCCAGCAGTCGTAGCATGTTGACGTTACCTGAAAAGGCACTTTTAGTTAAGCTATATTATCAGAGTGGGGAATGTGCTAGTTTAGCGTTACGATTCTATCGCCATAGGAAGGGGATTCGAACGGGTAAAGGTCCGTTGACAAATGCAGCTGTGGCGAGAGTGATTTCGAAGTTCAAGCCACGGGTTGTTTAGACGATAGACCCCGTAGTGGCCGACCGAGCACAGGGCGTAATGCTGCTGAGACAGTTCAGGAAGAAATGGAGACTGTAGCGGGTTCGTCTATGCACGGGGAAGTCAGCGCTCGTGCAGTCGCACGTAGCACCGGCAATCCATACACTACTGTTTGGTTGGCACTTAGGCGTACCCTCCGATGCTATCGGCGTCATGAACTGTTACCTGGCGATTTAGTGAAGCGGAGGGCGTTTGCGGTGTGGGCGTTTCAAAAGATGGCGGAAGATGACGATTGGTTGAGTAACGTGTTGTCGACAGACGAAGCCCATTTCACGCTCTGAGGGTCTGTCAGCGCCCACAGCTGCTGGAACGTACGATGTTTATGCAGGATGGCGCTTCACCCCATACTGCTAGACGCGTGAAAGATCTCTTGCGCGCGTCGTTTGGTGATGATCGTGTGCTCAGCCGCCACTTTCGTCATGCTTGGCCTCACAGGTCCCCAGATCTCAGTCCGTGCGATTATTGGCTTTGGGGTTATCTCAAGCCGCAAGTGTATCGTGATCGACCGACATCTCTAGGGATGCTGAAAGACAACATCCGACGCCAATGCCTCAACTCCGGACATGCTTTACAGTGCTGTTCACAACATTATTCCTCGACCTCAGCTATTGTTGTGGTATGATGGTGGACATATTGAGCATTTCCTGTAAAGAACATGATCTTTGCTTTGTCTTACTTTGTTATGCGAATTATTGCTATTCTGATCAGATGAAGCGCCATCTGTAGGACATTTTTTTAACTTTTGTATTTTTTTTTGTTCTAATAAAACCCCATGTCATTCCAAGTATGTGTGTCAATTTGTACCTCTCTATCTACATTATACAGTGATTTATTCAGTTTTCAAATTTATACTGACTTTTTGATCACCCGGTACATACATTTGTAGCTTTGCAGGCCAATGAAAACGGGAAAAATAGAAAATTAAAAAGTTACACATGTTTGCTTGCGTAAGTGGCGTGTAATGGAAGGAAGGAAGGAAGGAAGGATGAGTAGAACTTAGTGTCCAGTTAAGTACACGTTAGGGCAAATAAAAGTGCCCCGGAGAACAGAGTCTCATAGTAAAAAGGAACACAGCAAAGGAAAGGAAATACGGTCCTAACCTAACTATAGCAGATGTTGAAAGAGACCATCATTCATATTTTGGCACTTTCGAGCCGTGTCAGAAACTTGCTGAAGGCGTATCGAAGCTGGACTGGTGTAACTGCTGCAGTCTCATCCGAAATGTTCTGCTGCAGTTCTTGAAGAGATGAGGGTTGTTGAGATACACCTATACTTGAGGGCTTCCCACACAAAGTAATCACTCACCAGGGGACCTTTGTGGCCAGCAAGGGCCGCAATCAGATTTACCTCTGCAGACAACTGCCAGGCGTGAAGACTGTGCAGCCGGCCGGAGTGGCCGAGCGGTTCTAGGCGCTTCAGTCCGGAATCGCGCGACCGCTACGGTCGCAGGTTCGAATCCTGCGTCGGGCATGGATGTGTGTGATGTCCTTAGGTTGGTTAGGTTTAAGCAGTTCTAAGTTCTAGGGCACTGATTACCTCAGATGTTAAGTCCAGGAAATCGACCGCGCGCTTTCACAGGAAGCTTCTTTGATGTTTGCCTTAAACGATACGACTAAGTGAATGTAGGATTCGCGCTTCGACGATTTTTTCATGTTATCGACATTGATTCTGGCAAGATATCGGTCCGGGAATTCCGAGACTTTGAGAATATTCTAATTTTAAATTCTAAGTCCGATAAAAAAATGAAAAAAGAAATTTTTGTGTGATATAATTACAAACAAACAATTTTGGTATTTTTTTCCTTTACTTGTACTGTGAAACTTCTTGCAAAATTTCATGATTCTAGGTCAACAGGAAGTACCAAGTGGGTTTTAATGAGTGAGTTTGCGAATATCGAAATATGTGACATAAGTAGTACGAGGGTCACTCCAAAAGAAATGCACATTATTATTTTTTAATCCATCTTTTATTCTACATGTTTGAAAGTTCTACAGTGTGTAGATACATCCTTTAGGAACAGTATTTTCATTTCTCCACATAATTTCCATCCCTCTCAACTGCCTTATGCCAACTTTGAACCAGCGCCTGTATACCCACACGGTAAAATTCTGGACCAACCTGTTGAAGCCACTGTTTGGCAGCGTGCACAAGGGAGTCATCATCTTCAAACCTTGTTCCACGAAGAGAGTGTCTTTCAGTTTCCCAAAGAGATGATAGTCACATGGAGCCAGGTCAGGACTGTAAGGCGGGTGTTTCAGTGTTGTCCATCCGAGCTTTGTGATCGCTTCCATGGTTTTTTGACTGACATGTGGCTGTGCATTGTCGTGCAACAGCAAAACATCCTGTGTCCTCACATATGCATCAGAATTTATGGCAGTTCCCCTTGGCATGATGTCCACAAGCAAGAGTCCTTCGGAATCGAAAAACTCCTTAGCCATAACTTTTCCAGCAGAAGGTGTGGTTTTGAATTTTTTTTTCTTGGGTGAATTTGCATGATGCCACTCTATTGATTGCCTCTTCCTCTCTGGTGAAAAATGATGAAGCCATGTTTCATCACCTGTCACAATTCTTCCAAGAAATTCATCTCCACCACTCTCGTACTGTTCCAAAAGTTCGCTGCATACCGTTTTTCTTGTTTCTTTCTGAGCCACTATCAACATCCTGGAAACCCACCTGGCACAAACGTTTTTAACGCCAATACTTTCAGTATTCTGCAAACACTTCCTTCCCCTATCCCGACGTGACAATTCGTTCACTGTGATGCGTCTGTCAGCAGTCACCAATTCGTTAACTCTCTCCACATTGTCTGGAGTGTGGGCAGTACGAGGCCTGCCGCTGCGAGGACAATCCTCAATATTGCCGTGCCCGCTTTCATCACGTAACCTGCTTGCCCACCGACTAACTGTACTGCGATCGACAGCAGCAGATCCATACACCTTTTTCAACCTCTTGTGGATGTTTCCCACTATCTCGTTTTCACAGCACAGGAATTCTATGACAGCACGTTGCTTCTGACGAACGTCAAGTGTAGCAGCCATCTTGAAGACGGTGCCACTCACGGGAACAGGTTGAACTAAGTTTGAAAACAAGCGGGAAGGATGTATCTACATACTATAAAACTTTCACAAATGCAGAATGAAAACTGTATTTTTACAAAAATAGAGTGCATTTCTTTTGGAGTGACCCTCGTATATTTCATTGACTTGGATGCTTCAATATTTTTGACTGCCGAAAGACTTTAGACTTTAGTATGTGTCATCAATTCCAACTAGATACTTTTACTCGTTCCTGAGAATGATGGATTTTTAACAGTCGGGCAGACAGGCAGATATACAAGAAAGTAATCCTAAAGGGTTTCGTTTTTAGCGATTGAGGTAAGGGACCCTAAAAGCAATTAAACTGCTTATTATTTCAAAAGAAACATCCATAACTGTCAGTACATTTTATCCCATTATGAGACCAGACAGTTAGTGACTTCGTGGAAAAATGTTTGCTGTTGCCTACGGAACCATGATTGTACCCAGGTGTGCACCTCTTCGCCCGAAGCAAATCGACGACCACGAATGTTTTTCTTCAGGGCTCCAAAGATATAGAAATCGCATGGGGAAAGACCGGGACTGTATGAAGGATATGTTAGGGCTTCCCAGCGAAACGTCTGCAGTCAAAACAATCTTGACAACATGTTGGCGGGCATTATCCCACAACAGAATAATGCCGTCCGTCAGTTTTCCTGGGCGTTTGTAGTTGACGGCGCTCGTCGATCTTTGTAAAGTGTCCACCTACCACTGTGCGTTAATCGCGGGGCCGTGTTTCAGAAAGTCAATGAGCAGCGGGACCTTGCAGTCAAGGAAGAGTTTCCCGGAGCTAGTGTGCAGGGCTTTGAATTATTTTCGGTGGGTTTGAGCCCATGTGCTTCCATTCTTGGCTCTGGCGCTTGCTCTCCGGGTCAGAATGATGACATCATATTTCACCTCCTGTGGCAACATGCTCAGGAAGCGGTATTCTCCATCGTGCTACCGTTCCAGCTGCTGCAGTGATGAACGACATTCTGCTCAACTTCTACTCCTTCGTCAGGCCGTGGGTTATCCACTGCGAACAGATTTTCCGAAATTTTAGGTCCTCTGTTGTAATGGTGTGAGCGGAATCGTGGCTGATGCCAAACGTGAGCCGATTGTCGTCCACCATCCACGGTCAGTCTTTTTTTGATGGCAGTATCCACCGTACCAATGACAGTTGGGATAATGACATGATGAGCATGTCCTGGCCTACTGCTATCTTCCAGTGACAACCGACCTTCTAGAAGTAGTATAATCCACACAAATAAACACACACACGTGGCATACTTTGCTCGCCATGTATAGCAGACATTCGAGCATTAATTTTACTTCCTCGGAGTCTTTTCACAGTGAGAAACAACACTACACCTCGCTATTTCTCTTTCCTGGTTTCCATAAAATTATCTTTGGTGTATAGCATGTCGGGATCGTTTCTGTCACTGTTGCCGCTATCCTTCAACACAACGGTGATGAATATGTGGAGTAAAATACATCAACGTTTCGGATATCAGCAATACTGTCAGATGTGCCTATAGACTATTTAATGCGGCATTAAAGCAAGCAGCAGCTAACAATATAGAATCCGAAATCCACAACTCCGGCGGATGTACCTTATCTTGTAGTTGTCTGTTGTTCAGGGTTGCAGGTCCGCGGTTTTGTAAGCCGTTTGAGGTGCCTTTAAGTCCATAAATACAAATGAAAATTTTGCAAGATATTTGTTTATGTGGCTTCAAAAATAAGAAGAGCAACACCAGTCAGGCTGTCTCAAATTTCTTGCTGCATCAGTGTTGCCACCTTCACGCAAAGCAAAAACAATAAAGCGCCATCTAGGGAAAAATACGCACATTTATGGCTGTCGAAGCGTCTGTTTTCAGCCCCTGTCAGTATGGTCTCCAGACGTCCGCCTTCAGCCCTGGCTGTTGCTTTTGCTGTAGTGGCTAGTGACTCATTGCTCTCGCGTCCAGCAGGCTCACCGTCAGAACTACTTCGTGTCTTATAAAATACTTTATATGTAAATTTAACAAGTGGACCGCGCCTAGTCATTCCCGACTACATCCACATTTATGATACATGCAGGGTTTTGCCAGAAGTGAAACTGACAGAGGAGGGAGTTCCAGCTGGTCAAACGTTTCGAAAAAATACCATTTGGAGAGCTTATAGAACGGTAATCCAAAGGTCATCCGGTAGAGTCTCTATATGGAAACTATTTTTTTTATTTTCAATTTTTACGTTACTTATTCTGCAAATAAACCGAAATAATGCTCAATATATTGTATTATTAATATTTTCATGAAGGATGTGAAAAGGAAAGACGAAGAAAATTTTGGATTGCAGATAAATTTCCAAGAAAGAAATGTACTCACAGTGTCCACGAAAACTCTGAAATAACTTTCCAAGAAGGGATTGTAATTAAATCATGGAAGATTTCCTATTCCATCAGTTTCATTTTGACATTCGAGCAACTCTCGGCAGCTACACGTGAACAATAGGTCCACAATGCAGGTAAAACCGGTACATCAAGAGAGAAAATGAAATCGCGTCCCGAGAACACTGCATCAAAATACATTCCCTTGTACATCACCAGCTGTCCTTGCCAATTTTTGCGAAAGGATGCGTTATACGTGATGTGCTGCCGAACCGGACAACGAGGGAGAATCTGTTATGACTGTAACCCGAATTTGTTTTTCTGTAGAAACTTTGTAACAACCATGTAACTGTAAAAATGTGGCGTTTATAACGTGAGCAAGATGCCGAGACAATTACTGCTTCCCCTACGTTTACAATGAATATCACCCAAGCAAATGAAAGTCATTAACTTACTAAAGCTAAATTCCACCCGTCCATGGCCAGTTGGCCATGAAGGTCCGACTGTACCGACCGGTCGCCGTGTCATCCTCAGCCCATAGGCGTCACCTGATGCGGATATGGAGGGGTATGTAGTCAGCACACCGCTCTCCCTGCCGTATGTCAGTTTCCGAGCCCGGAGCCGCTGCCTCTCAGTCAAGTAACTCCGCAGTTTGTCTCACAAGAGCTGAGAGCACCCCGGTTTTCCAACAGCGCTCAGGCAGACCTGATGGCCACCCTCCAAGTGCTGGCCCAGCCCGACAGTGCTTAACTACGGTGATCTGACGGGAACCGGCGGAAGTCTATAACTACTGTAAAATAATAAAAGTGTCTAATTATATATGTGAAGTTCTCGTGTACGCATTACAGTCCCTTTCCGGAAATTTATTTACAATTTCAAATTTTCTGTTGCCTTTCCTTTTCATACCCTTTATGAAAATATTAATAAATACAACATACTGAACATTGCTTCGGTCTATTTGCAGTGTAAGTAACGTTTTCGTGCAGTGTAAGTAACGTAAAAATTGAAAGTAAAAAAAAAAGATTCCTGCACAGGTATTCGATCCCAAAACAATCGGATTACCGTTCTGCTATCATTCGCTGTGCCATCCTCTACCTGGCAACTACGATAATATAAATAGCTCATGCCCCATCCGTCCCGCACCAAAAATGCTGTTTCTTCTAAAAGCTTGACCATCTGGTGCTCCCACTTTTGTTAGTTTCATTGCTGGCCAAGCCCTGTATGTATCGTAATCCTGGATGAAATCGATGATGACGACTAGACGCAGTCTCCTTGTAAGGTATGTTTATCATTAATTATACTGATAATTCAGTGCGTAGAAGTGTTCAAATGGTTCAAATGGCTCTGAGCGCTATGGGACTTAACATCTGTGGTCATCAGTCCCCTAGAACTTAGAACTACTTAAACCTAACTAACCTAAGGACAACATACACATTCATGCCCGAGGCAGGATTCGAACCTGCGACCGTAGCAGTCGCGCGGTTCCTGACTGAGCACCTAGAACCGCTCGGCCACCACGGCCGGCCGCGTAGAAGTGTCATTAGGAGCCTATCGAGAAGTCATGGTTCTTCGTGTTTATAACAGACTGACTGAGCCAGTTGAGATAGGGCGGAAGCCCTCAAAGCATGAGAAAACAAAAAGCAGCAAAATATTACAAGAGTTCTTTTTCTTCATAGCGGGTACCACAGCGATGAATTCATTAAAAGAAGGTGGCATTTTGCACTTTTCCTGTATTAATTCTATTTATGACTAGTTTCAGCCTTCCAGGCCGTTCGAAAGCAATTTTGTGGCTCTAAAAAGCATAATATATTATGTCACCTCAACGAATAGGAATGTAATGATGTGAATGTACACATATTTGAAATTCATTTACCTGTAATTAAAAACTATGCATTAAATACTGAGATGTCGGCGTCTCTAAAGTTGTGGTTCACAGTTGCTGTCTTGTTGGTTTGACAGCTGGACATTTACAAAGAGTGAAGCTAAGCATAGAATAAATAGAACAATAATTGTAAATGCCATGACTGTATATTCACGCGCATAGTTGAGGAAAGTTTAAAAAAGTTGAAATAAAATAATATTGAAAATAAAATATAAACAAATATTAAAAATAGAATGATTTCATTTTCTGGTATTGACGATTTCGGATTGGTCATTGATTTATCTTTTTTGATGTTTTAATTAAATACTAACAATTACAACACCATCTTTTAAGTAAAAGTAATGATCAGAGGTATTTTGATCTCGTGCTTCGACTGAAATAGATAAATTGCACCAAAATAATTTTCTGAAAAAGAGTCAAAACTAAGTTGAATAGTGCTCTGATGTCACACGTAAGCGGATCACTTGATAGAAGCTGGCCATAAGAAAACCTAATGCGTCGTTGCGAATAATAGGTCGTTCGTTGTTAATATAGTTGGAGATCATTTCTAAACGACAAACAAACCCGAAAACTTGAACCACACGAAAAAGGCTGATACAGTAAATGTAAGTAAACATGTCGATCTGGAAAGTGATGGATAATTTGAAGCTATTTCATGTAGCGGCCGTTAGCATGAGTAATGTTACATTAGAAGAATTATTACGACTAATTAAGTTATACTGTACAAAGCAGTTTTCATCTGAAGCAAGCGATTTGGGATAGCTCGAGTGGTCGATCTCGGATTCATGAAAAGAACGGCGAGCACGCTAGAGTTTATCACAACTGGTAGACAATGAAGTGGTGATGCACGAAGAACAATCTTGTTGTTTAAAATGATTCAAATAATGCTGTAGCAGTGTGTGGAAACTACTCGGACACGAGCATTAGCGGTCCGTCTTCTGGTGTACTACCCACCATAATCTGCGACCCGTTTATCGGCGATTAGGGTGTTGACGATTATGATATGCTGGATACCTATGTTGGCGGAGCATACACGGTCATAAATGCGTTAATCATATTTTGAGGTTGTTGCATACACCGAATGTCAAATAATTCGTGTGCAGCTAAGCCTCAAAGGAGGTTCACTCATGGTACTCAGATGCAAATGCAGGCAACCTGGTTCAGGAACAGTGTAACGATTAGAGAAAACGTGCGAAATTTCTGGCATAAGTTTCCGGATCGTGTTATAATACAGGGGCATTTTAAATTTACCAGCAACACACTGGGAAACTCGCATGCTTAAAACATGCGCCAGCGAGAGGGATTTGAGTTACAATGTATTAAACATTTTACCCAAAAATAACGTTGGACAGTTTGTTGCAGAACTGACTTGTCAAGGTGGCGTCTTAGATCTCGAAGTGACCAAACGACCCGAATTTTCTGAGTCAGTTAACATAGACCGGGGAAACAGTGACCGTGAGGTTGTTGTAACTTCCGTTTCTACAGGTACTGAAACGAATGGTAATAAATTCAGGCAAGCGTGTATGCTAAGAAACTGCAAGAAGAAACAGACTGCAGTTTACCTGAGTAATCGACGGCAAAACTCTGTGGCTTAAGTGGTGAGAATATACGAATAAAATTCAAGAGAATTTTGTAATGTGCTTTGGACATGTACAGGTATGTACCGATAAGAATGAAGACGCAAAAACAAAAAGAGCTTTAGCACAGATTTTAATGATTGCTAAGATTATTGATAATAGGTAGATAAACCAAGGCTGGACGAGACCACTTAAGGCGAAAAATCGTCATATATTATATGGATTCAGGTTTAGCCCAAGTTAGCGTTCTAGAGCCGGTACTAATTACGGCACATATGAATAACCTGGTGGATGACGTAGAATTCCCCGTACGTCTGTTCGTGCGTGATGCCACTCAATACGGTGAACTATAAACGCCATACCGGTGCTAAAAAATTTGTTGAAATCTAGGAATGTGGAGTCAAAATGAGATCCCTGTTGATAGTACTCATTATCTGATACGAAATAGAGCCAGTTGCGTTTCACAACGACGATGTTTTCTAAATCCGTGTTGGTTATGTGTCAATATATCAAGGTAACTGTTAATGTAGGAGCACATCTATGTTCCAAAATCCTGCTACAAATCGCTGCCAATGATTTGGTTATATGATTCATCGGATTACTTCTATTTTCTTGGTGTACTGATATGACCAGTGCAACTTTCTAGTCTTCAGATATTGTTATTTCATCGAGCAAGCTGTTGTATATGATAGCTGAAATTGGAGGTATTTCATCAATATATTCCAAACGGCACGTAACTGGTCTACAATCTGAACCAGAAGACTTGCTTTTATTAAGTAACATAAGTCGTTTTGCTTCGCTGGGGGTATCAGTTCCAAACTACTCATGTTGTTAGCTGTACTTGATTCTAATTCTGGAATATTTACGACGTCTTCTTTAGTTTGGTAACCCGCTGTAGTAGTTCTGCCGTAAGTAACATTAAAATCGCTATCGTGCATTGAACATTTCCTTTCTGTCTTGCCTGTGGTATATTTTACATATGACTCTGGATTTTTCTACCAAATTTTAAAACAGATTTTCGTTGTGGAAACTTGCATTGTAGTTCGCGCTAACTTGTGAGTACAGTGACACATCTCCAACCTCGGAGATTTTGCATTTCTTTTGTAAACTTGGCGTGCTTTTTTCGTTGATTTCGCAAGAGTCTTCTCACCTGTTTTGTGTAGTACAGGGGATCACTAGCAACTTCTATTAATTCATTTTGTGAACACACACACACACACACATATATATATATATATATATATATATATATATATATATATATATATATATATATATATATATATATATACTGGTCTTCGCTTACAAAGTCAATTTGCAATGAGTGGGGACTGTCTGTCAGGAACTGTGAAGCGAATGTTTATGTATTTTAAATACATATATTTTGCATTTTTTATTTTTGATGGGTTTGATTGTTGTGGTATTATTTAGTCTTGGTACAACGATCTCGTGGACACTAGCGCGCCGGCCGGAGTGGCAGAGCGGTTCTAGGCGCTACAGTCTGGAACCGCGCGACCGCTACGATCGCAGGTTCGAATCCTGCCTCGGGCATGGATGTGTGTGATGTCCTTAGGTTAGTTAGGTTTAAGTAGTTGTACGTTCTAGGGGACTGATGACCTCAGAAGTCAAGTCCCATAGTGCTCAGAGCCATTTTTAACACTAATGCCTGTATCAGTCTTGATGTGCCCTATTTTCCCAGAACTATTTGTTGCTGAGAGGTCAAGTACGTTTCGCAACCATTTGCGCTTAAAAGTGGGTTTCTGAACTAATTCCTCAAAATAATTTTCGGAGAAAGAATTCAGTACAGTGATATTTCATGCCTACACAAGGCTTTGAACATTTAGTTGAGCCAACATGTCAAGGATAGATTGAAGTCACCAGCAACTATAATTGTATTACTGGGGTATCTGTTTGAAATGAGACGCTTTGAACTGCTCAACAACTGTATCACCTGAGCCGCGGGGTCGGTAAAAGAAACAACTGTGCAACTGCTTTGCGTCCGACGGACGAGATGAGCTCAGAAAACATCAAACCCTTGCAGCTGATGTTTCACCGAAGCAATTTACATATTTCGTTGCATCATTCTATTTATTTATTTGAATCCTGTAGTGCAGTGCAATAAAAAGCAAATTTATCAGAAATTTGGACGAAACAGTTTGTTGATGAGCAGAGACACACTAGCCATTCCAATCAAAATGAACGAAAGTGTAATGCCAGTCTTTCCAGATGTGTACTACCTACCTTATGGGTAAAACCCGCTTTCATACTAGAAAGTTTTGAGATGTGAGACTGGACTGGGTTTCTTGCCGGTGGAGAAAGCCACTTCTTCTTAGGATTCAGATAAGTGATCGCGATCGCCGCGTGAGATTCGTCAGTGAGACGTCTGAGGCCCGGATAGAGCCGGATAAGCCGAACGAGCGAGAGCAGACAATGGACACGCCGCTGATTGTACTTTGTATGCAGATCTGCAGGGCGTGCCCGGCGCTCTAATCAGGTATGCCGCCTCTGTGCTTCTCCTTCCTTCCGCCTGTGGTGTCGCGTGTGATGCAGAAGCTCCACGTCACTTGAGGCGCATGCGCCGTAGACGGAGGGAAAACAGACAGGAGACAGCTTGCGCTGTATATGTAAATGGAGGTGAAAGTGAACAAAGTAGTGTGACACACAACTAGAGCTGTAGAACTACCATAGGTACCGTAGACTGTCACAAGTAAGTGTAGACTAAGGTAGTTTTCCTAGTAGCGTTGGTCAGTTAAGATCGTAATTGCATTACCTGTAAGTTAGGTGTGTTGCATACCTACCGGGTGTACCTTATTTCGATCCTCTAGTTTCTATATGCAACCAGCGTCTTACTACACTACTGGCCATTAAAATTGCTACACCATGAAGATGACGTGCTACAGACGCGAAATTCAACCGACAGGAAGAAGATGCTGTGATATGCAAATGATTAGCTTTTCTGAGCATTCACATAAGGTTGGTGCCGGTGGCGACACCTACAACGTGCTGACATGAGGAAAGTTTCCAACCGATTACTCATACACAAACAGCAGTTGACCAGCGTTGCCTAGTGAAACGTTGTTGTGATCCCTCGTGTAAGGAGGAGAAATGCGTACCATCACGTTTCCGACTTTGATAGAAGTCGGATTGTAGCCTATTGCGATTGCGGTTTATCGTATCGCGACATTGCTGCTCGCGTTGGTCGACATCCAATGACTGTTAACAGAATATGTAATCGGTGGGTTCAGGAGGGTAATACGGAACGCTGTGCTGGATCCCAACGGCCTCGTATCACTAACAGTCGAGATGACTGGCATCTTATCCGCATGGCTGTAACGGATCGTGCAGCCACGTCTCGATCCCTGAGTCAACAGATGGGGACATGTGCAAGACAATAACCATCTGCACGAACAGTTCGACGACGTTTGCAGCAGCGTGGACTATCAGCTCGGAGAGCATGGCTACGGTTACCCTTGACGCTGCATCACAGACAGGAGCGCCTATGATGGTATACTGAACGACGAACCTGGGTGCACGAATGCCAAAACGTCATTTTTTTCGGATGAATACAGGTTCTGTTTACAGCATCATGAGGGTCGCATCCGTGTTTGGTGACATCGCGGTGAACTCACACTGGAAGCGTGTATTCATCATTGCCATACTGGCGTATCACCTGGCGTGATGGTATGGGGTGCCATTGGTTACACACCTCGGTCACCTCTTGTTCGCATTGACGGCACTTTGAACAGTGGACGTTATATTTCAGATGTGTTACGACCCGCGGCTCTACCCTTCACTCGATCCCTGCGAAACCCTACATGTCAACAGGATAATGCACGAACGCATGTTGCAGGTCCTGTACGGGCCTTTCTGAATACAGAAAATGTTCGACTGCTGCCCTGGCCAGCACATTCTCCAGATCCCTCACCAATTGAAAACGTCTGGTCAATGGTGGCCGAGCAACTGGCTCGTCACAATATGCCAGTCACTACTCTTGATGAACTGTGGTATCGTGTTGAAGCTGCGTGGGCAGCTGTACCTGTACACGCCATCCAAGCTCTGTTTGACTCAATGCCCAGGCGTATCAAGGCCGTTATTACGACCAGAGGTGGTTGTTCTGGGTACTGATTTCTCAGGATCTATGCAACCAAATCGCGTGGAAATGTAATCACATGTCAGTTCTAGTAAAATATATTTGTCCAATGAATACTCGTTTATCATCTGCATTTCTTCTTGGTGTAGCAATTTTAATGGCCAGTAGTGTATGTTCCCCTAGAAACTGGATGCGGTGAATGCTGTAGAAAGTGACTGAGGATATATAAAGAGCGACGGAACATATGGAACATTTTTGTTCTACGTACTTATCCGCCTGTCTGATACTTAAAAATAAACAGTATTTATAGCAAGATTGAAACTGTCAATGTTTAATTCAGGTTTTATCCGAAAATTGTTGATTTGTAACTTTAAACAGAGGAATGTTGTAGTAAAAATAAATAAAAGGAATACAGAGTTACCATATAGCGCTGGCAAACGCAGTTTCCCAAAATAGGTGAAATTAAAAAAGGAAAAACGCAAAACAAAATCAGACATCGCCCAGTACTTCGTCGAGCTTATATAAAACATGTTTCTGTTATTCATAAACAACTTTCGCACTTTCCAAGAGTGACAGAAAACTCTTGCCCTTGGTCTTTATGACAAATGTGCTATTGAGGACAAAATAACCACACTAATTATACGTTTGTGCTTGTTTCAAAAATAATTGCTCTGGTTACGTAATAGCACAGAAGTTACACGATCAACTAATTTTTATTACTTATATAATGCAATTTATGTTTTGTAAGGATGTAAAATATATAATTTACTAACAGTGAATAATATGCGGACCTAATTGTGTGCAAAAAAACAACAAAAAAACAAAAATTCGCCGGCTCCAGAAAAGAGCCAAAAGAATCAAAACCAAAAATGGTAGTCGACTTCATTGTAACGATCTCTTCAAAACACAGGGGATTTTAACTGCTCCGTGTGAATACATTTATCAGTCAGCTGTACTCATAAAAAATAACATTGGTAATTACTGCAACAAACAGTTCTGTCCATTACCATGGAACAAGAGCTACACTCAACTTACGTTTGTCAAGAAAAAAATAAACATAAAACTCAAAACAGCATTTTCTACGAAGGAATAAAACTGTACAATAAATTATCAAAAGAGATAAAAGAAATTGCAAAAATACACTTATTTAAAAAAAAACAGCTAAAAAGTACCTGTTATGCAATACATTTTATTCATTGAAGGATTAGTTAAATAAAACAGAGTAGAGGTTTGGTAAAAAAAGTTTTACAAATAAATAATAATAATGATTATAAAACATCCAACATTCCACATAACACCTTCACACTGTTTTTTTCCTTCTTTTTTTTTACTTTTCTGGAAAAACTTATCCCCAAGCTATGCATTGCACAATACTAACACTTCTTCCTCTTTCTGAGCTCAACATCTCACTCATTATAGAGGGATGGTTCAAATGGGTCAAATGGCTCTGAGCACTATGGGACTCAACTGCTGTGGTTATCAGTCCCCTAGAACTTAGAACTACTTAAACCTAACTAACCTAAGGACATCACACACATCCATGCCCGAGGCAGGATTCGAACCTGCGACCGTAGCAGTCGCACGGCTCCGGACTGCGCGCCTAGAACCGCGAGACCACCGCGGCCGGCTATAGAGGGATGCTGACTCAGTTTTCCAAGATAGCAAATCGGAAGTTGCGGTACAGAAAATGGCCCAGAGATCACCAGTGTGTTCGTGTTTGTGTGTGTAGTGAGTGAAATGTTATGAAACAATGTGTGTAAAGTGTGTACAGTGACTGCTAGTGAGATATGAGTGATCAGTGTGGCATTACATTATTTAATAAGTTATTTGTAAACAAAGTATTGTATACCAAGTGTAAATCTAATGACTGTCTCTAACTAGAAGTCTGTAAATGTATGTGCATACGAATGAGCCTATTTTAAATTGGTCTAAACTTGTCAATACTTTGACATGTCCTATATCTTGGAAAAAGAGATCTATGGGTGAATAAAGCTACTGCTGCTACTACTGCTACTACTACTACCACTACCAGCAGTTTCTCCCTCAAATATCCATTCATGTTTCTTTCCCTACCAATGCTACCAATGTTAACCGGGGACCTAGAAACGACGGGGAGGCTCCGTCCCCGCCGCAGCCGCAGTGGTCCACAACCCCAAGACGACTACCGCAGTCCACTTCACCCCTCCTCCGCCCCACACCGAACCCAGTGTTGTTGTGCGGTTCGGCCCCCGGTGGAAACCCCCCCCCCCCCCCAGAGAACGTCTCACACCAGACGAGTGTAACCCCTATGTTTGCGTGGTAGAGTAATGGTGGTGTACGCGTACGTGGAGAACTTGTTTGCGCAGCAATCGCCGACATAGTGTAGCTGAGGCGGAGTAAGTGGAACCAGCCCGCATTCGCCGAGGTAAATGGAAAACCGCCTAAAAACCATCCACAGACTGGCCAGCACACTGAACCTTGACACAAATCCGCCGAGCGGATTGCTGCCGGGGACCGGCGCTCCTTCCCGTCCGGAAAGTCGTGCGTTAGACCGTACGGCCAACCGGGCGAGCAATACCAATGTTACCAATATTACCGGTAGTCTAACATTTACTACGTCATTTATATAATGCACCAATAATGCCGACGGTAGTTTTGGTAGAGCACAACTCTACACAGCACATATAACACAAATATAGGGCACAGAGAGAGATTGAAACGTAGTGGACTAGCTGCACAATTCGATCGTTTCCTTTCTATTTTTCGTGATTAGTACCGTTCATCATCATCATCATCTTCTTAGAGTTAATCCCATCTAGTTATGGGCTCAGCTGTACTCAAGTTCTGGCAAACCTATTTTATTTAACTTTGTGTCCGGGTGCTCTCCCAGTCGCCACATGCGTCACTTACTTAGGGTAGGGAAGCAATGTACACCACCTGTCTCTGAATCGGGTAAACTTTGATCCGTGTCTGATCGTATTTTAGACGTTTCAGTATTGCATTTTCTGAATCGGGCGTAACCCAGCAATAGCCTAAACGAGCATGTGAAACCGCGAAAACACCACACCCATAATCAGGCTCGCTGGTATACCAACTGCGGTCGTCAATCCGCCACGTGTATTCAGTCCAGGTCTACTTGGCCTTTGTGGCTTTCAAACTCGCGAGCTGTGCGTTAAACCATACGAAAAAACGAAAGCACATTAGATTTACACGTCCCGCCGACAGCGAGGTCATGAGAGACGGAGTACAAGCTCGGGTTACCAAAGAATGGGGAAGGAAACCGGCCGCGCCCGTTTGAAAGGACCCATTTCGGCATTTTCCTGGAGCGATTAGGAAAAATCACGAGAAACATAATTATAATGTACGATCAGGTTCATAATTAATAGCCCGCATCCCGTGGTCGTGCGGTAGCGTTCTCGCTTCCCACGCCCGGGTTCCCGGGTTCGATTCCCGGCGGGGTCAGGGATTTTCTCTGCCTCGTGATGGCCGGGTGTTGTGTGCTGTCCCTAGGTTAGTTAGGTTTAAGTAGTTCTAAGTTCTAGGGGACTTATGACCACAGCAGTTGAGTCCCATAGTGCTCAGAGCCATTTGAACCATAATTAATACTGTAAACTTTAATAACACAACCTCAGTATTAAGTGTAACGTAACAAAAATATTCAAGCACCAGAATGAAAAATGCTCCTATCGTAGCACAAAAGGAGACGAATATGCCCTGGGCAGAGTTTGGCATATAGTAGAAGGGAACTAGCTTTTCGGCTACCTAGCAGAATTTGGTAGGACATGTTCTGAGGCATCAAGGGATCACAAATTTAGCATTGGAGGGCAGCGTGGAAGGTAAAAATGATAGAGGGAGACCAAGGATGAATACACTAAGCAGATTCAGAAGGATGTAGGTTGCAGTAAGTACTGGGAGATGAAGAAGCTTGCACAGGATAGAGTAGCATGGAGAGCTGCATCAAACCAGTCTCAGGACTGAAGACCGCAACAACAACAACAACAGCATTAAAAACATTTAAATCAAAACAAGTCGACATATTCGCGCTTTTGTACTTGTTAAGTAATTGGTTCAAATGGCTCTGAGCACTATGGGACTCAACTTCTGAGGTCATCAGTCCCCTAGAACTTAGAACTACTTAAACCTAACTAACCTAAGGACATCACACACATCCATGCCCGAGGCAGGATTCGAACCTGCGACCGTAGCGGTCGCGCGGTTCCAGACTGTAGCGCCTAGAACCGCTCGGCCACTCCGGCCGGCAAGCAAATTAACATGATACATGATGTCACGTCGTATAACATGACACGTATCATCATGTCATCAACATGCTATTTCTCATGCAATATAACATAACGTGTCATTCAAGTTTCGGACGCATGCAGCCCCGCTCTGCGATACTTCCTATTATAGATGGACCTCCACTCTCGGATAGTTACACCTTGAGAGGCACCCACATGCCTTGCTCATACTGTGGCATCAAGCAGTCAGGCCTACAAGATGAGTGGTCTGCCAAGCGAGTGGATTCGTTCTTATTTATAGAGTAACATGAACTCTCGTACTCACAATTAAGTTACAAATTATCCTCCTGTATGAATATTTCGCAACGGATAGCGCACATCTGACTGTTAGTAATTTACACAACTCTGACTGTTCACTACGCACTGGCAATACCACATTTTATTTCTCATTCAACGGCTTTGAACAACACGTGGCCATCGCACTGAATATGAATGGCGCACGCATTACAAATTCTGGGTATCATGACAACATACTATTCGAAGGAAAAGGCCACCCAATCTTTTACTTTTCACCATCTTATTTATTCCGATAAATTCTATAACCTAAACACACAAATTCTATAACCTACAACAATAACACATGAGAAATTCCGCCCAGTGGGCATGGCTTTACATTGATGATTCTCTATCTTATGGTCTCGTAATTATTTAACGCTACAGTGCACTTTCTGGATAGGATGGTGGATCTTTTGCTATATCTCACACTTCGACTCTCACACCCATCATCACGAAACTTTCCTCCAGACCGAGTGGTACAAAAAGGAACATGCATAACCCACTGCCTCTGAAACTATCTTGTTTCTCTCCCATGACAACCACACATTCTTAAATTTCAAGAAATACATCACACTGGCAACATACAATACAAAGAATAGTCATAACGTTATAACCACATCACTTTCAGCTTTCCCACTTCAATTAAAATTCATCCCAGTTTCACACGACACTGCCCCACTTCGTAACTTTTCTTTCCTACTACGAACTCTGGAGGATATATGCACGTCTTCCTGTGCAATGCAAGCCAAGTGGCGTTGCTGGATAGACAGCTGACTCACCTTGCTTCACTCTCAGAGTATTATAGCTTGAATCAAGCGTCACACGGAAACATAACACGCAAAGTAATATTAAGAACATATTCATCACACACATGAGTCCTCAACTGATACCATGGACGAGTACTTCTCTTTATCCTTTGTCTCATACATAGATTGAGACTCACACAGTACTCACCACGTGGAAGTACTCGTCTCTAATTTCAAGTCCTGCTCACGCCATTTCTTAAATATTTCCAACTTATAGTACACACGCTAGTAATTCAGCTTAACTTAAGCACTCGGAAGTATTTCAACTTATTGCTACACGTGGTTTCATTGTGACCGTTGGTCACTTCCGAAGATTACTACGATCCCCTTAATATTACCTGCCTGACATTTAGTTCTCCCCACAAAAGTTCCTGAAATAGAGAAATTATTATTCCAAACTAAACTTAAGTATTTCACATGCATACCATGTCTCCACTCTTTTGTCTTTACGGAGCACACCTAAGACAGGTCTTACCAACACTAGATCCAGCGGCAGAGTGCTGAAACATGGCCGTTCTTCAGCTCATCTCGTACCTCCGTCGAGGTGGGGGAAGACCATGCTACCCATTGGTCAGCCACACTTTAGGCGCTCAAAGCTCCGGTAAATTTCATCTGTTTGGTTCCACCAAAGGTGACCAAAAGATCGTCTCAAAGATGATCATATATTCACATTCACTATCTGCGGTTAGCAGACGACCATACATTCATTCATTTCACAGATCTCACCAAACTGGATGTAGGGATTTATTTTGTGGGAGTGCACATGTGATCAATTAAATAAATAGTCATTCTTTCCCACACTGGTATCCGGCTTCGCTGTATTAATTGGAATTGAGTTATTATTAGAAAAAACATGTTGTACTGACAAGAATAACGAAGAATGTTGTACCTATTTTCAATGTCGAGCGGTACTGTACCCTTTCAACCTCTCACCATACTTGTAACAGTGGGTGGGTCTTAGAGAGCTCACTGCGCTGAGGAAATAGGGTTAACTCGTAAAAAAGTGTGAATATCCTAAAACGTTTTGTTTCAAACATCTTTGAAGCATGTTTTTAGCTACAATAGAAGAATTTTACATTCTAGTTCCCAGCTTTTACTCTACCATAATTTTGACATTAGACCGCCATAGCTTAGGTTTTTTATTATCTTTCGAACCATGTTGATTATATCGTGATAACAGATAAAGCGTTCACAAAACAACAGAATGATCATTAATTGCATGTTTTTGTCTGCCTTCTTACAGAATTTGAACCGATTCGCACAAATTTGAAACACAGAACTGGCTCGTGTAAAAAGCTCATAAAAACGTAGTTTTTGCACGTAAAATCCGGCTAAAGTTATATGTTTGAAATAGAGTTTTTAATTTTATGGTAAGAATGCATTTTTCTTTCATTTGATTCACTTTAACCGTTTCCGCGTATTCAGTTCACGTTCGATCGAATTTGAAGAGCTACATTTAGCTCGATTTTAAGCCATCGTATCTCGACAATGGAAAAAGATTACTGGATAAAATAAAAATTCGTTTCGACTTTATCCATTACATATTTTCGAACAAATTTTGAACCGTTTTGTACAAGTTAAACAGCGTAGAAGTGGCGTGCTTCAAAACCTCCCAGAAAACGTGTTTTTGGCACGTAAAACCTAAACGAAGCAAGATTTTTTTGTACGGTTAAAACTTATCTTAGTCTAAGCTCTGGTACACAGATGGAACAAATTTGAAGCACCTGTCCTGCCTCCAGTCCGGAGTTATTTCAGGTGACTGTTAGCATTATTTTAAAGGCTGTCGTAAATCTCAACAGTTTACCCTGAAAGATCGGATCTGAAATTAAAAGTAGTAAAAATTACAGGTAGATTGTGATACTGTGTTTAAATTAACGTTCCACCACAATATTAGTAACTAACGTGAAATTCTATGATGTTAAAGAAGAGGTGCAACGAAGACCGAAATGCGATGAACTGCGCGGCTAGACTGCCGGATCTTCCTTCCTTTTATCCCTGTACCGAGGTCGTGTACGGGAAGAATCATTAATAAACAAGAGCGACGATTTTCTTTTTCTTTCCTCTTAGTCATACTGTCTGTATAAGCCGTTAGAAATGCATTAAGATAATCTGAGCCTTATCTGATTTCAGTTGTTTCACGAGAGAGAATTTCCAGAAGCTACCACGCACAGACAGTAATCTGAGACGCAGGTCATTACTCACTTCCATCGGTATCCGCGGGGAACACTGAAATAAGGAAATTGGTCCCTCCCTCAAAGTAGCTGAGTAGTATGTACCGTGCGAACAACTGTGGCGAACGTTTTTGCTGTATAGGAAGAGGCAGCCGAGACAAACCTCCCCAGAGATTTACAGAACGAATGATTTTTCCTACGTGTTGTCTGGCAAAATTTTGGACGTTCGCATTTAAATTTTAACGTTAATTGCTGCTAAATTATACCACTAATTTAGTTTCTTTAATGGAACTATTCTCTTTTTCTAGCGCAAACTGGAAAAGTCTTGAACGACACAACATATATTGAACATGATCAAATTGTAACAACTGTCCCGGTGTCTAGAAAAGGTCGCAGAGATGCCTGCCCTACAGTATCAAATACACTGTAGAGCCAGAGAAACTGGTACATTTACCCAATATCGTGTAGGACCCCCGCGAGCACGCAGAAATGCAGCAACATGACGTGGCGTGGACTCGACTAATGTCTGAAGTAGTTCAGGTGGGAATTCTCACCATGAATCCTGCAGCGCTGTCCATAAAACCGTCAGAGTGGAGGTCTCTTGTGAACTGCACTTTGCAAGGCATCCCAGATATGCTCAATAAGATTCAAATCTGGGGAGTTTAGTGGCCAGCGGAAGTGTCTTAACTCAGAAGAGTGTTCCTAGAGCCACGCTGTAGCAATAGAGGGCGTGTGAGGTGTCGCATGATCCTGTCAGAATTGCCCAAGTCCGTCGGAATGCAAAACAGACATGATTGGATGCAGATGATGAGACCGGATGCTTACATACGTGTCATCTGTCAGAGTCGTATCTAGACGTATCAGGGGTCCCATAGCACTCCAACTGCACACGCCCCACACCATTACAGAGCCTCCAGCAGCTTGAACAGTCCCCTGCTAACATGCAGGGTCCGTGGATTCATGAAGTTATCTCCATACCCGTACACGATTCTCTTCAGTCTCTTCAGCCGTCGTTGGTCCCGTTCTTTCATGATCTTTTTCCGACCGCAGCGATGTCGGAGATTCGATATTTTACCAGGTTCTTGATATTCACGGTACACTCGTGAAATGGTCATACGGGAAAATCCCCACTTCATCGCTACTCGGAGATGCTGTGTCCCATCGCTCGTGTACCGACTATTCACCATGTTCAAACTCACTTAAATCTTGATAACCTGCCATTGTAGCAGCAGTAACCGATCTAACAAACGCGCCAGACACTTGTCGTCTTACACAGACGTTGCCGACCGCAGGGCCGTATTCCACCTGTTTACGTATCTCTGTATTTGAATAAGCATGCCTATACCAGTTTCTTTGGCGCTTCAGTATATAACCAAATACGTAACTCGGGTAGTTCGTATGTTTATTACTAAGACATATCAAGGCTCAGCGCTGGTTAATACTATTAAGCGATTCCGCGAAGACAGTACCGAACGTCGAATTTCATCCCGTCTTAAATGCAGCACAGGCCCGTTTTACAAGGCAGGCCATGGTTTCGGGAGTCGTCGGTGTTTCTCCGTAGAGCTCCTGTTTTAATTTTCCACACAGATAAAAGTCCAGAGTTGTTGTTAAGACTGATGAGCGTGCAGAGCATTTTGTGTTTCATGAAAGACCGAGCCAATGATCTCCAGATGTCTATTAAAAAGGTCACCTGTTACCTATGTAGAACAGACGGGAAATATGTCATTGATTGCCGACTGACCAGTGGGATGTCACCCAATAACTGTGGCAGCTTACACGTCAGGAACTGTAGATACCTGAAGCTATTCAGAGTCACGACGCTCATTGGCAGATCGAGGTTATTGAAATTCCTGTCACACTGAAACTGTGTGCCGGACCGGGCCTCGAACCTGAGATCTTTTCATTTCGCGCGCAGGTGGTCTACCGACTCAGCTATCCAAGCACGACTCATGACCCTTGAGTCATTCCTGGGCAACACAGTCTGTAGGGAACTTCCCGGTTTGGCATACAGCTTTAATCTCCCAGGAAGTTTCAAATCAGCGCTGCAGAGTGGAAATAGATTCTGGAGACCACTCCTCTTAGCGAGCGTAAATTACGAACTGACAAGTAGCGCTTATTGCGAAGATTGTTTTTCTCGTGGTTTGTAAATAACGCTTTATACTGAAACAAAATCTGGAGAGAAATCCAGCGTCACTTTGCTGACTTCAAAGACACCATTCGAAGAGCTGCAACCGATTTTGAAAACCATTGCCACAAAGCTGTTGAGGGAGCTAAATGAGAAAAGATGAAATACATTGGAATGTTACGTTCGAAGAAAGGCAGATCGCACTCGTAGATTCATGTTTCCATCGTAGCGACCTGTGGATGTTGTGTGCTACCGCTGCTAATAAGTCAGCTACATTTGTCTCATCAGCTCCTATTCGTTTTTTCCTCGCCATATTTTGTTATTTATACTTACAGATCCTTGCTTTTTTTGTTTTCTTTAAATACGAGGCTACTATAAATGATTCCTTCGCTTTGAAAGTTCTATATTTTTGACAGTATTACGTGTACAAATATGATGGATGCATGCATGAATAAAACCATAGACACACCAGTTTGCATTGTGCCCACCAGTTTGCGTTACGAGTGGAGTGCCTTGACAAAATAGCGGCAAAGCAGAAAATGAGTTTTGTGTGTTGGGATATACACGATGTTTATCTGTTACAACAGTGCAGCTTCCCTACAGAAGGAAATGTGGAAAAGTACCGTCGTGTAAATAGAGCATTGGTTGGTTGGTTGTTTTGTGGGAAGAGACCAAACAGCGAGGTCATCGGTCTCATCGGATTAGGGAAGGAAGTCGGCCGTGCCCTTTCAAAGGAACCATCCCAGCATTTGCCTGGAGCGATTTAGGGAAATCACGGAAAACCTAAATCAGGATGGCCGGACGCGGGACTGAACCGTCGTCCTCCCGAATGCGAGTCCAGTGTGCTACCACTGCGCCACCTCGCTCGGTTAGAGAATTGGTATCGACAATTTAAGGACATTGGTCGTCTCTGTAAACAGAAAATTACCGGTCGACGGACTGCGCCAGATGCAACAGTGGAGAGGGAAAGGGCATGTTCCGAAGGCAGATCAAAAAATATCAACAGTCCGCGCAAGCTACGAACCTGGAATGCTGTTAGTTGGTTAATTGATATGGAGGAGGGGACCAAACAGCGAGGTCATCGGTCCCATCGGATTAGGGAAGAATGGGGAAGAATGTCGGCCGTGCTCTTTCAAGGCAACCATACCTGCATTTGCATGAAGCGATTTACGGAAATCACGGAAAACCTAGATCAGGACGGCCGGACGCCGGTTTAAACCGTCGTCCTTCAGAATGTCAGTCCAGTGTGCTAATCATTGCACCACTTCGCTCGATCTGAAATACCGTAACAAACTGTGTGGGAGATTTTGCGACGGCGGTTAAGATTCAAACCGTACCGTCTGCAGTGAAGCGCAACAGCTTAAACCGGAAGATAACAGCCAGCACATGGCGGGAAGTACTTGACGATGAACACTTCGTTTCCAAGCTAACATTCGGCGACGTAGAAAACTTCAGTTTGTCTTGGAAGGTTAATCTCCAAAATGTGAATAAGGGACAGCTTGGTATTGTCGCGTATTCACGAGATTCGCCGAAGATTAATGTTTCCTCTGCAATGTCACAGGCGAAGCTCTCTTGGCCGTTTTCTTCTGTGAGAAGACTGTGCTCGCTACCTAAACGATGGACTTCCGCATCGCTTGAATGGGCGCAGTGGGGAGGGTCGTGTGACTCTGTTCCCATCGCCCCACAGGTCGTCTCACATAACGTTTTGTGACTTTTTCCTTTGGGGTACATTAAGTACCGTGTTCACTTAGCCCCACTGCCAAGAACACTGGAACAGCTCAGAGAATGCATCAATGCTGCTGTGATGGCCAAAAACAGTGTGTTGCTGCGTAAGGAATGGAATGAATTTGACTATCGCATGGACGTACGGTGTGACCAGAGAGACAGTCATAGAAAATTTTTAGAGTGCAAAATGCAAAACTTGGTGACTCAACGGCTCTGTTCATGTATAGGTCATATTTGTACACGTAATACTTCGGAAACTGTGGAGCTCTGAAGACGAATACATCACTTACAGTAGTCCTGTAACTGCAATGAAAGACTGTTAGGGTTTTACACGAACAAGAAAGCTTGCAGCGTGTAATCCCACCGCGACTCCAACACTTTGGCGACACTCGTCGCAAACGTAAACCACATCAACATTTTCGGCTGTCATATACACACATCAAAAACAGTTTTCTATGAGCTCGGTTGCCAGAACTCCTGAAGATAGACGTTTACTCTGTATATTGTATCACAGACACAGTCCCTTTGACTGTTCAGAGATATCACTAAACACGCTCAGAGATGTAAACAACCATGCATGAGCAGCGCCTATTAGACGGAGGGGGTCCAACAACCGATCAGTTCCAGCCATTCCACCAGGAAGGAGGTACACGGCTCGTGTTGTCTGTAGTTCAACCATGCCTAGACGGACAATACTACGGTTCGATCGTGTCTGCGTTGTTACTTTGTGTCAGGAAGGGCTCTCAACAATGGAAATGCCCAGGCGTCTCGGAGTGAACCAAAGCGGTGTTATTCGGACATGGAGGAGATACAAAGAGACAGGAACTGTTGATGACATGCCTCACTCAAGCCTCCCAAGGGCTATTACTACAGTGGATGACCGCTACCTACGGATTATGGCTCGAAGGAACCCTGACATCAACGCCACCATGTTGAATAATGCTTTTCGTGCAGCCACAGGACGCCGTGTTACGACTCAAACTGTGCGCAATAAGCTGCATGATGCGCAACTTCACTCCCGACGTGCATGGCGAGGTCCATATTTGCAACCACGACATCATGCAGCGCGGTGCACATGGGTCCAACAATATGCCGAATGGACCGCTCAGGATTGGCATCACGTTCTCTTCACCGATGAGTGTCGCATATGCCTTCAACCAGACAATCGTCGGAGACGTGTTTGGAGGCAACCCGGTAACGCTGAACGCCTTAGACACAATGTCCAGTGAGTGCAGCAAGGTGGAGGTTCCGTACTGTTCTGGGGAGGCATAACGTGTGGCCGACGTACGCCACTGGTGGTCATGGAAGGCGCCGTAATGGCTGTAAGATGCCTGAGTGACATACTCCGACCGATAGCGCGATCATATCGGCAGCATATTGGCGAGGCATTCATGTTCAAGGACGACAAGTCGCGCCTCCCGTCGTGCACATCTTGCAAATGACTTCCATCAGGATAACGACATCGCTCGACTAGAGTAGCCGCCATGTTCTCCAGACATGAACCCTATCGAACATGCATGGGATAGAGTGAAAAGGGTTGTTTATGAACGACGTAACCAACCACTCTGAGGAATCTACGCCGAATCGCCGTTGAGGATTGGGACAGTCTGGACCAACAGTGCGTTGATGAACTTGTGGATAGTACGCCACGACGAATACAGGCATGCATCAATGCAAGAGGACGTGTTACTGGATATCAGAGGTACCGGCGTTTACAGCAGTCTGGACAACGACCTCTGGAGGTCTCGCCGTATGGTGCTACAACATGCAATGTGTAGTTTTCATGAGCAATAAAAAGGGCGGAAATGATGTTTATGTTGATCTCTATTCCAGTTTTCTGTGCTGGTTTCGGAACTCTCGGAACCGAGGTGATACAAAACTTTTTCTGATGTGTGTATATTACGAAAGTCTGAACAGCTTCACGAACAAGTTGTTTAGTCGCTACGATGGCAAGGCATCAACCGATGGGCTTCCAGTACACGGTTAAACACACGAACGAAAGTAAGAGACTCAAATTCGTTTCTCGGTCTGGTACAAAGTGTTAGAAAATGTCTTCCGACCTACGTCTAACGTATATGAGGAAATACATTCATTCAGAACGTGTCACCTGATAAACACGCAATTGCATGCTCGTTCATTCCATATTGACCGGCGCTGCGCTACTAGGGAGACCATTTACGGGCAGCGTCAGTAGCAGTTTCTTATCTCGACACCGCAGAGTAACGAGAAAATCGTCTGGGGCGTTTACGGCGCTGCGGAACACTTAGTCGGCACAGAACAATTGTTTCAGGGATGCAGTTTAACCAGAGTGAGGCTGTAAATCTGAAAGCGGGCGTCTGAAGCGAGATCTCACGGCAGATCGACAAGTACGCTCTGCCTTACCCTCTAGACAGTCTGTTGTTTATCCTACTGTTTCACTTCAAGTCCAGTTCAGTTACTTACTTAAATCTCTTTTACTGCTTTTAGAAGCATTGAGGATCTCTCTATCATTCGACTTGCATTTGCGGCAGCTGCGTGTCCTGTTAACCGACACTGAATTATCTAATTCCATTTTGCACGCCTTCGGTTAGTACTTCCTCATTCCGTCCATTAATTATGCCCTGATGTGCTAAAATATTATGACTACTAATAATTTTACCGTGGTCTGGGGCCAAGTAAAATAATATTTTTTAAATAAATGTTCCGCCATTTGACTGTATAAATCGTTTATTCTCCTGTACAATACTGATATCGACCTTCCGCCATTTTCATGTACCACAATGTAGTGCAGGGTCAACTTCTATAAATGAACTCATCTTCTACATATATCAGAATTGGTTGTATAATGCAGGTGTCGGCGTGAAAACGAGAAAATATTAAGAAAGTGTCTGGTAGAAGTAAAACAAACATGTACGTCATACATTTGTTATATGTACCATGAAATGGTCACCAAAAACAGTCATTACGTGTGCAGGAACCATTACCTCATGCTACGACGTCCAATAGTATGGCACAGTTATTCCGTGTGTGGTGTGCATGTTTGGTTTATTTCTTCCAGATACTTCGTGAATTTGTTCTCACTTTTATGCTGTAACACCTGTATTATACGACCAAGTTTTATGTATATATACCTACACACAATATTGGGGTACTCGAAAGTGGCCAAAGGCTGAAGTCATTACTGTACAGCAGAGTCAACGATTTATACACTTAATTAACGGAACTTGCATCTAAAAAAAAGTAAATCCACTGTCCACAACAACACTGAAAGCCGCATGGTGACTTTACGATCACAGGACGCAGTAATGAAAGCATAAAGGCGGAGCAGATATGATTGAGGAATCGTTGTAGCGCTGATACGGGCCCGCGTTTTTAACAAAGGGCAGAATATCACGGCACCGCAGCTGGGAACGAGCTCCTCGGAAATGGCAAAACCGGTAGGCATTTCGCGTGCTGCTGTCGTGAGCATCTATACAAAGTGACTGAAGGACGGTGAATGATGGGCTGCAGGCCCGTATACCGGTCTGGCAAACAGGTACTTTTGAAGTGCAGTTCACGGTTCACAATGTGATGTCTTTTATCGAAATGTTTAGTACTTTCGTAGAGAGCTATAATAGGTCAATGAAACGTTATGAAACTTCGTCCTTACTATTGCAGAGACCTCCATACACAAACACGACATGTTTTCGCAAACGACGTGATAATGGTCTGTCAGACAGTATTAGCGTTGTCCAATAACACCGAGTGCACCAGACAGCACAGTGAACACAAATTCAAGCAGAGCGGCGTACAAATTCTGGTACGGCTACCCTGCTTGGTGTTTCACGTGGTTATCCTAAATCAGTTAAGACAATTGACGAAAGAGGTACTTCGGAATGGACACGGCCGGTTATCTTCCCAATCTCCATCCCATCAGAGCTTACGTACCATACATGCCTCAAGATAAGAAAAAGTAACGCACCACGAAGAAATTGGGACGGAAATCGCTAGATGTAATGTACATGAACAGACAAATAACTGATGACAATTCCAGAAAAACAGGAGGACGGGCTTCACAAACTGAGTAGGTCAATAACGCGTTAGTACACCTCTGGTCCTTATGCAAGCAGGATGCCGTCCTGTGGCATATCGTGACAAGTTCTGTCGAATTGGGGCGTTAGATCGTCAAAAACCCTCTATGGTTTGAAGGCCATGTCTTAATGCACCAAATGTTCTCAACTGGGGAGAGATGCAGCGACTTTGTTGGCCAAGGCAGTGTATGGCAAGCAGAAAGACAAGCGATAAAAACTCTCTCAGGGCTGGCAGTATCTTGCTGAAATGTAAGCTCAGGACGGCTTTCCATGAAAGTCAACAAATGGGGCCTAGAATATCGTCGAGGTACCGCTGTGTTCTAAGGGCCCCTCGGATGACAACCAAAGAGGTCCTGCTATGAAAAGAAATGGCTCCCCAAACCATCACTCCTAGTTGTGGGGCCGAATGGCGGGCGACAGCTAGGATGGTATCTCACCACATCTTTGCACTGGCGTTTGTCCTCGCCATGGCAACCACTAGTTCTACTATCGACTTTACAACAACTTCAGTGGAAAGAAGCCTGCTGCCTCATCTTTGCAACGGCGTCCAACTTCACCATGGCAACCAGTGGTTCCAAATGGTTCACTAACGGGCTTTAAGAGGGCAACCCATGTACTGCCAAACCGAAGTTCATTTTTCCTACATATTTAAATATTTTTACGCTTCTTAATTGACAATATCTGTTTAATAAGCTAAGTTTAGTGTGTATTTATTTTTAATTCTTGACAATGTTCTTTTAAGCCGGCCGGGGTGGCCGAGCGGTTCTAGGCGCTACAGTCTGGAACCGCGCGACCGCTACGGTCGCAGGTTCGAATCCTGCCTCGGGCATGGATGTGTGTGATGTCCTTAGGTTAGTTAGGTTTAAGTAGTTCTAAGTTCTAGGGGACTGATGACCGCAGCAGTTAAGTCCCATAGTGCTCAGAGCCATTTTTTTCTTTTAACTAAGAAATTTTAAATTGTAATTCGACTTATAACTCATTGGTTAGTGATGACATCATGCAGTCAGAAGTGGGTGGAGCCTCCATTATATATAGTATGACGTGCACTGGTTTCTCCAGTAGTGATTCTCCAACAGAAAGAGGTTCCTACTCAATGGTCATTCATCGTTTTGTAGTTTTCTAAATTTATGTATTTTCTTTAATGTATGTAGCCCCCTAATTAAAGCTTTGTATACAACTAGTAGGTTTGAATATGACCACAGTAATGGTCGAAACCGGTCACCTTGATAAATAAATCGTCATCAAGACTGTTTTTAAGAGTAAATAATAGTAAATATCTTACCACTGTTCGGAGAGTCTCCCGACTTGACTTCAGCCTGGAACCTCATTGACTGGAGTAGAATTGTCTTTACTGATGAGTACAGCTTCGAACTGAGCGACAATGACCAGCGAAGAGGACTATGGAGACGACCTAGGCACCGGTATGATATCAACCTGACTGTTGTCTACCATCTAGCCCGACGAACAGGAATGGTGGTCCATGGCGCCATTTAATTTCATACCACGACCCCCGGTACACTGGGAGTGTTTATTTTCTACTAAATTTGTCAACACTGCACGGAATCAGTATTGTATTGTATAGAACTGGGGATCTAGAAACGACGAAGAGGCTTCGTCCCCGCCGTAGCCCGCAGTGGTACACAACCCCACAAGAGGCTATATCAGTCCACTCACCCCACTGCCGCCCCGCACCGAACCCACGGTTATTGTGCTGTTCGGCCCCCCGTGGACCCCCCGGAAACGTCTCACACCAGATGAGTGTAGCCCCAGTGTTTGAATGGTAGAGTAATTATGGTGTACGCGTGCGTGGGGAAAGTGTTAGCGCAGCAACCACCGACATACCGCGGAATCAGTAACTAATATAAGAAACCCCCACAAACACAACTACGTAAAGCACCACACGCTGCGCTGCACTACTAGACGGGAAACTCATTCTTAACATTCCTGTACAGCAGTTATAGCTTTCTTTGGAAAAGGCTATTACCCCCACAATTATTGCTGCGCTGCTCACACTTCAGTTTACAGACAGACTATAGTAACAGTGGCCTCAGCCACCATACAATCTAATTCAATCGATACCATAGCCAGTTTTGTAAAATAAATGTGTTTTGTGCCGCTGCTTCTGAGTTTTGACCGTAAATCCAAGCATCAATCCTAAATGCAATAGATGAGTTCAGACAGCTGGTATCAGATGCCAGCTTTCACGCATTAGATAATAAAGTTGTGGTGTTTTAAGTCATATGTTTGCAATCAGAAATACAAAAGAAAACTGACCTCATGTCAGATGACGAAGCCATCTGTAGTTCTGAAATTTCCTGGAAAATTAAAACCTGGACGCGACCCAGAATGCTGCCTTTCATGGCCAATGCTGAGCTATCCAGTGACAAGTGCACTCCGCTGTACAATAAAAGATTCATTCAGGAAACTAAAATTCTTGTTATGAAGCATATTCTGTACAAAGTCTGTTTCAGCGAGTGGGTTACGCGCGATGTTTTTAATACTTCATCACTCGTAGCAGAACCTGTCGGTACAGCATAACACGACACGCAACGCACTAGCTTGCGAGACGAAATGGTGAGCGAGACCCGGATCGAGTATGTCACAAGTTGCGGGTTGCATACTTCACAAACCAAAGCGTCGCTGTTGCATTAGTGTTAACGGGCTTCCATTCCACCCGCTGCATTTCGTCGAGTATGCCGAGTCTGAGAAATGTGGCGTTGCGGTCGCTTCAAACTCACTGAAGCGTGCAGAAGTGTAAGGCTTAGTGTTAGTACGAAAGATGCGTCCACGACCTTGCTGCCGTGAAGCAGCACTGACAAGGCGAAACGACCGACTGCCGCGTTCAGATGGCCTTTAACGAAGGTTTGTTTTCTGAAAATAAGGGTGATCTAAGACACAAATTAACTGACGCAAAGCACACAACTGCAAATGTGTTCCATTAGAGAAGGAATGATATCTACAATAAGTGTCATGCTATAATCTGCGCTTCAGGAGAAAAACATAAAAATTTCGTCCACGGCAAACAAAATGGTTGTATTCTTGTTTATTCCATAGCCACCATGAAAAACATATGTGCCGCGTCAAACGATAACTGGGCATAGAGTGACGTCACTGCGAAAAAAAGCGTGCCGTTTCTACACTCCTGGAAATTGAAATAAGAACACATTGACACCGGTGTGTCAGACCCACCATACTTGCTTCGGACACTGCGAGAGGGCTGTACAAGCAATGATCACACGCACGGCACAGCGGACACACCAGGAACCGCGGTGTTGGCCGTCGAATGGCGCTAGCTGCGCAGCATTTGTGCACCGCCGCCGTCAGTGTCAGCCAGTTTGCCGTGGCATACGGAGCTCCATCGCAGTCTTTAACACTGGTAGCATGCCGCGACAGCGTGGACGTGAACCGTATGTGCAGTTGACGGACTTTGAGCGAGGGCGTATAGTGGGCATGCGGGAGGCCGGGTGGACGTACCGCCGAATTGCTCAACACGTGGGGCGTGAGGTCTCCACAGTACATCGATGTTGTCGCCAGTGGTCGGCGGAAGGTGCACGTGCCCGTCGACCTGGGACCGGACCGCAGCGACGCACGGATGCACGCCAAGACCGTAGGATCCTACGCAGTGCCGTAGGGGACCGCACCGCCACTTCCCAGCAAGTTAGGGACACTGTTGCTCCTGGGGTATCGGCGAAGACCATTCGCAACCGTCTCCATGAAGCTGGGCTACGGTCCCGCACACCGTTAGGCCGTCTTCCGCTCACGCCCCAACATCGTGCAGCCCGCCTCCAGTGGTGTCGCGACAGGCGTGAATGGAGGGACGAATGGAGACGTGTCGTATTCAGCGATGAGAGTCGCTTCTGCCTTGGTGCCAATGATGGTCGTATGCGTGTTTGGCGCCGTGCAGGTGAGCGCCACAATCAGGACTGCATACGACCGAGGCACACAGGACCAACATCCGGCATCATGGTGTGGGGAGCGATCTCCTACACTGGCCGTACACCACTGGTGATCGTCGAGGGGACACTGAATAGTGCACGGTACATCCAAACCGTCATCGAACCCATCGTTCTACCATTCCTAGACCGGCAAGGGAACTTGCTGTTCCAACAGGACAATGCACGTCCGCATGTATCTCGTGCCACCCAACGTGCTCTAGAAGGTGTAAGTCAACTACCCTGGCCAGCAAGATCTCCGTATCTGTCCCCCATTGAGCATGTTTGGGACTGGATGAAGCGTCGTCTCACGCGGTCTGCACGTCCAGCACGAACGCTGGTCCAACTGAGGCGCCAGGTGGAAATGGCATGGCAAGCCGTTCCACAGGACTACATCCAGCATCTCTACGATCGTCTCCATGGGAGAATAGCAGCCTGCATTGCTGCGAAAGGTGGATATACACTGTACTAGTGCCGACATTGTGCATGCTCTGTTGCCTGTGTCTATGTGCCTGTGGTTCTGTCAGTGTGATCATGTGATGTATCTGACCCCGGGAATGTGTCAATAAAGTTTCCCCTTCCTGGGCCAATGAATTCACGGTGTTCTTATTTCAATTTCCGGGAGTGTATATTAATATGGTCGTGGCAACGTGGGTTTACGGGCTAACAGTGATTTGTGTATCCTGTCATTCATTTCAGTAATTTATTTCGATAATTTATCACCATTTAGAAATTATACTTCATGCCCAGGTCACGTTTTCTGGTATGTCGTTACAGACTCTATAACGGCTCAGAAGTGTGTATATGTCAACGTAATTGTTGGACATTCTCTGAACAGATATTAAATATTATAATAAATTTACAGCAGTCTTTGAAGAAGTTATATCTATATAAACGTATGCACCAACAGAATTACTTTCGCTTATAACTTATCAGTCGTTACATTGGTATAGCTTGCTTGTGTCACTTAGGCATTTCAGGTATTTTGTGACATTTCAGCTTGTACTTGAGAATGTCAATAAAGCCAAAACGGTGGTTGTGTGAAACATATGAATAACAATTTATACTTTAACGGCGAAGAGCTCATTGAAGGCGGTTGTGTATGCAGCGGGAATGCCACGGGTCCGCGGTTATATTTGCGAACTCGTGTGCTCGCTCTCCTTTCTGAACGAGGCGAGTTGTACCCGACAACAGACTCAGGTGACTAGTGACTGTGGCGGAGACTCGCGAGTCGTGTCTACAGGCACACTGAGTCGCAGTGTTCGGAGATGACGTACATAGGACATTTGAAATTTTTTTTCAACTTATTGGCTTTCTGATCGTGCACACACAGCCATCTCGGGACAGTGGAATGCCATTTATGACGATAAGAACGTAAGGTCAACACAAGACCCAGTTCCTGAGCGGAGAAAATCTTCGTCCCGGCTGGTAATCGAACCCAGGTTAGCAATCCGTAGCAGTTTTCTCATTTCTAGATCGAATCTGGGTGGCGGATTAACGTCGTTGGCTAGTGCGCCGGTGAACCTGCTTGTCGCTTTTAAGCAGTTTCCCAACCTCGTTTAGAAAAACAATGGGCTGCTCGCTACTTTTCGCCTCAAAAAATGCTAAACTAAAACAATTAAAATACGATCACACACAAAAAAGGTTACACCATTCAGTTACAAGTGGCGCGGACTACTTCCTTCCTTGGGGAAGTGACGACTAAGGCGACAGGTACGGCATCCGGCTGCAGAGACAAGAAAAATAAAATTGTCAAATCTTGCCTACAGCTCAGCCCATAGCTAGTAGAAAAGATAAACGCAAACGATAAGAACATCGTTAGGAGCAAACAGGTTCAATATTTTCAACTTGTTTCGTTCAATAAGGACAGAAGATGAAGTAACGAATTAAAATTATGCCACTGTCGCGACTTGATCTCGGGGCTCCTACTTACTAGGCGCATGTGCTAAACAATACCGGAGTGGCCGAGCGGTTCTAGGCGCTACATTCTGGAACCGCGTGACCGCTGCGGTCGCAGGTTCGAATCCTGCCTCGGGCATGGATGTGTGTGATGTCCTTAGGGTAGTTAGGTTTAAGTAGTTCTAAGTTCTAGGGGACTGATGACCTCTGAAGTTAAGTCCCATAGTCCTCAGAACCATTTGAACCATTTTTTATTTTTTTTTTGCTAAACAATACACCACTGCAGCACTATGGCTGCCACCCCTGCACGGACTTCCCTAATTAGTCCCCTCCCTAACACAAAAAACTTCAATTCACGCGCTTAGCCCGTTTTCCCCTCGTTAAATCATCAGTTTTGCCGAGGATCTCCAATATTGGAATAGCAGCCCTGCTTTGCAGTTAGTCGGGAAATCTCACCTGTACCTGAGACATGGGTGATCTATTGATTTGATAAAATTATATTTTCCTGGAGACATATGAGTCCCGGCCATGGCACACATTTTAATTCATTACTTCAGTTTCTATCCTTATCGGAGGTAAAGTTGAGACTCATATGTCTCCAGGAAAATTTAATCCATCGTGTTTTGTTCAGTTGTGCTGTCCTGAACTTTGGCTCCATTTTAATCCCAGGTACACTTACACCGTCGGAATAAAACAAAATACTGGCCGGCCTGTGTGGCCGAGCGGTTCTAGGCGCTTTAGTCTGGAACCGCTAGACCGCTACGGTCGCAGATTCGAATCCTGCCTCGGGCATGGATGTGCGTGATGTCCTTAGGTTAGTTAGGTTTAAGTAGTTCTAAGTTCTAGGGGACTGATGACTTCAGATGTTAAGTCCCATCGTGCTCAGAGCCATTTGAACCATTAGAACAAAATACTTTTGTCCACTTTGCTGGCATTTTTCGGAACGGTTGAACAAAGATTGAACCCTCGAGAAACTAAGTCACGCTTACTGCCGGAATGCCGAGAAACAACTAGACAACCGTCGGTCGTAAATAGCGAAATGAATGCCTACAAGAAGCGTGTCGCTAACTGATTCATAAAGAAAAACGAAACGTCAATATTATTGCTACTCCGTTAACTGGAGAATTGCCCCGATGTCAGTGTGATGCGGAAGGCAACTCAAGGGGGGATGCCTGTAATTTTTTCAGAAATACTCCCAGCAGAGGTACTTTTGATGCCACTCAGGAAAAGCAGCGAGCCGGCGTAAATAAGTAGGCTGCCTGCTTTGCCTTGCCGTGCCGTGCGACAAACGCGTTAGGCGGCGGCTGCTGTGCGGTGTGCGAGGCGTGCACGGCGAGCCGACCGTGCCCGGCGGAGCGACGTAGTCGCGCAAGGAGGGCGCGGGTTAAGATCTGTAGGGCCTAAGAGCGCGACCTCTAATGAATAACGCAGCGCCCCATAAATATTTTATGACGGCTGAGACGGTCGCGGAGTTTATTGCCTGGCGGCTGGGGGCGGCCCCCGAGCAGTTTAACGCTCTGCCGTACCGAGCCCGAGCGCGGTCCGTGTTTACTGCCAGATGTATGCCTCGTATATCAAGGACCGGCTGTGTCCGCGAATCTCCCAATCCTATATTGCGCCTATAGCGGGTCCCTGTTCTCCATAGCAGCCCGCTTGGGCCCTGTTTCCAGGGGGAAGTTTCTCCAAACAGTAGTACAACACACCCTTTTCAAGACCAAGCCCCCCCTCCCCCTTTTCCCCTTTCTTCCTCACTGATCAGTCAATCTACGAGCGTTAGAAAAAAATCCAGGAACTTTCCAAGGTTGTTCAAAAACATAACGAAAACACTGTATTGACAAAAATTTATCCGTTTGCCTTACGATTTAAGTTCCGTTAGCGTGAGCCGTAAGTGGCTGCAAGGTACGTTTGCGCCTTACGATTCCTAGCGCTTACACACGCTAAGGCTGTGGTGCACGACGCCTGGTGGCGTCCGAAGTCGTGCAGGCGCCCTCGGTATTTGAAAGTACGTGTGTGAGATACCAGTAACATGACATTTCTACAGGTATCATAAATAATGACGATTAGTTGCCCACTGGAAACCAAACATTCATTGTCTCAAACGCAACGATATATTCACAAACGTTTTAGTACCCTTTATAAGCAAACATACATTGATGAAATACATCTTAATAATAATATTCACGACAGTGCAATGATCTAAGACTGCATAATATTTTGTTCAAAACATTCTGGGACCTGTTACGTTAGTACGTTGGCAAACATATTTTCAAACGCAACGTCTTCACAATGACATGTACACGAATTTGATAGTATTCGAATGTATGGTATCGTTCGAAACAATCTGGCACATGTAATGCAACCCTGCACTTTTTGCAGTCCCACGTTGTTTCGCTGCGTCGTTTATGCTTTCTGCACACTACACAAGCTCTCGCAGGATTTACATTTGATGGTGCTGGACCAATATGTTTGGGAAAATGTGCCCAATGTTGCGCGTGCAATCTTTGTGGTATATCGCCGGATGCTAAACGTCCCTTCCGATTATATTCCGGTAAAGGTGTAGTTTTCAACTATGTTTCTGCAATGTGAATCCTATATCTGCGTAGTTCTGTCGTTTGCCGCAATGTATTTTGTAATACAAAATGTACGTGTTAAATAAAGCAACATCGAATAGGTAAAAGAATATCTCGCGGTATCCTTGCATACTTTTCTCGTCACAAAGAACCATGCGAGCCTCTGATCTTGGCGATCAATTCCAGCCATGCCTCTATTGTATTCGACGACATATTTCGCTTTCCACGACGCATTCTGGAGAGGTGTGTCTGTGGCAATCATTTCTGCTGTTGAATGTTTTGTGGAAAACATGTAAACGTCTCGTTTATCTTTCCATGTTAGTGCCAATATTCCATTACAACTCCTGACTATATATTCTCCCTTCTTTAATTTTGCCTTCAGGAAGTCTGTGGGCATATTTTTCTGTTTGAGCGCACTGTCCCAATCACTTTAGTTTTATTGGTGAGGAGAGTTTTGAAAAGTTTCGGTGAAGAAAACCAGTTATCTAAATATAGAGTATGCCCTTTGTGTAATACCAGCTGTGATAGTTGTAGAACTACACTTCCAAGGCACTACCACTAGCATCACGTTTGTCACTACCCGTGTATATCTTAAAATCATAGCGGTATCCTGAACCTGGCTCACACAATTTATAAATTTTAATACCAAACCTCGCTCTTTTTGATGGGTTAAATTGTTTGTAGGATAAGCGCCCCTTAAATTTCATTAATTATTCAACAATGGCAATATTCTCTTGCATTGTGTACACTTCCATACATTTTTGATTGAACGTATCTATGACTGGACTCAGTTTGTAGAGCTTATCTGTGTTGTTGGCTAACCTGTTATTCGCTAGATGTACAAATCTACTTATGTGCAGAAATCTCCTGAATGGCGTATCTACAACGGCCCTCCTAGACCAAAACATCTGAATCGACGGTTTCCTTACTTCAGCCATTATTATACATAGCGCAATGTATATTTTTATTTCATTAAGGCCGATAGGAGACCACTTTTGGTCTATTTTTCGTCTCTTCTGTTCATTGTTGAGTACGTCTTGTGCATATCTATTCGTCTCAGTTACGATGTTTTCCCAAAATGTCATATTAAATATTACATAGAAAACGTCTAATTCTCTTATGCTTGTACTCACGTGCTGTAAAGCTGCTTCGTTTATTCCGGGAATTTCCGTATACGTCCAGATTGTTGGTTCATTGTCTTCCTTTCGCCACATCCACGACTCTGATTGTTGCTGGTAGGTTTGCTCTTCTTCGTTAGTATCATCTTCAGTCACCAGCCGCTTACACCGTTTCCGTACAGGAGGTAAAACGTCGCTACCACTGTCACTGCCGCTGTCAAAATATCCTGCAAAATCATTGTTGGCTGTGCCACCACATGTCTCCCTTTCCTCGCGAACACGTTTGCTGCATGTCGGGAACATTGTGAAAGTATTTTTGTTATGTCGGCAGGTCCAAATGCGGCGAAGAACACTTCGTGTATGCCGCGTGTACTCGATCAGCTTCGCAACGTGTCAGAGACGTTCTGTTTACATTTGGCGCGGCTGACCGACGACGTCTCTCACACGACATGCGCTTATTCGGCGCGATAAACGTACCACACGTATGTGTAGTTGATGTTTGGCCAGAACGGCACGCTACGTCTCTCACACGACATTGTAAGTTAAGGGGTCAACCGTTATAATTAGTCTTGTAAGGGTATAGGTACCGTTACCTCTGTGTTGTATCGACTCCCTCATTGCTCTCTAGAGCCTCTGTAAACACACCACCCTTTAGTGCAACGAATGCAGGAGTGCCTTCAGTCGTTCGCTGATGCTAGCACCAATGTATCTTTCGTATGGGTTCCTGGACATGCCGGCCTGTTGGGGAATGAAGCTACTAATGCTGCTGCTAAGGCTGCAACTCTACTATCCGTACCGTGCAGCATTCCGTTGGGTGCGGTTGCGCTCAGTAGGGTCAATGGTGGCGACAATGGGCTGGGAGGCCTACAGGAAACACTGCTGACAAAAAAAAAAAAAAAAATATTCCACAATAAATTGTTAGCTCAGCGAGGGAAATACACCTCACTCCACTGACCCTGGCCCGCGCTGGTTCGTGACCGGATGCTTCTGTCTGGTCAGGCGATGCTCACGTAGGCATTCCGCGGCGCTGGCGACAGGCAGCACCAGTAGACAATGGCCGTTGCATCAGTGGCGATTCGTATTGTGCTGAGATGGCGTTCCACCTGAGGAAGGCATCATCTTGTGATTCATCGCGCACACACCCACTGCGGCAGCGGGTGGTGACTGCTGTGAGCGAGGATGTTACTCTGGCAGGAGTCGGACGGCGGCTGGCGCTGAGGCAAGGAACTTAGTACTGGTGGCGGTTGGCAGGTCGGCGACCCTGCGGCACCAAGTCCCACAAGGAACTCCACAGTGTTGGCGAATGGCCCAACCTGGACTCGAACTCACGTCTGTTATTGACAATACCAAGTCGTCTCGCCATCTGACGTGGTCATGGTGTTGCTGCTGGACTCTGAAGAAGAAGTGCCGGTGCCTCAAAATTCAGACCTATTTACACTGCTCTGGCGCATTTTTTTTTTTTACACTAAAACCTAGCAACTAGTCACTTAGCCCATAACAAGAGTCTTTCCCCCGTGTAGTGACAGTGACATCAACCCATCTGCTACGGCCATTACTGCTGCATAGTGCAGTTTCCTACTGAGTGCGGCTAGCCCCTCTCACAATTCTTCTGCGTACATGTTATTCTGACCCACATGTCGCCATAGTGTGGCTACCAGCCCGCGACTGTTATTGCAATAATCCACAGTGGCTTTCGTACCACGTCTCATGAATTTCACCAAACCCGGTAGCAGCACTACACATTGGACGATCTCAGCATTGCTATATCTAGGAACACTCTATCACTCTGGCAGGAACACTGGTTCCCTGTGGAAATAAACTCAAAACTCAGAGTGATTAAACCCCTCCCTATGTCTTTGGTGACTTCTTCTCTTCCATTTCGTCATGAGGAGATAATCTTAATAAAAGTGCGTATTGGACACTGTCTTCTCAGTCACCGTCATCTGTTAAGCAGGGACTCTGGACTTCTTTCTTCTCACTGTAACGAACGACTGACTGTGCTCCACTTTCCAACACATAGTTACTTTTTTAACCCCTTACACTTTAATAACCTGCTTCCGTTTCTCAGATGTCAGCGTGTACGGCTGCTATGTGCAGGACCCGACTTTTTGATTCCCAGTACCACCAAGGATTTTTCCCAGGAGGGAGGACTTGAACGGCTATGCTCAGCCTCATGATGCCAACTGAGGAGTTGCTTTGGTGAGAAGCAGCGGCTCCAAGGCCAGGAAAGCCGACAACGACCGGGAGAACGGTGTGCTCGTCCCGCGCCCCTCCATATCACATCCAGTGACGCCATTGACAGAGGATAACGTGGCGGTCCGTCGGTCCCGATTGGCCCCTCAATGCTAGGTTGTGGTTCTTTCCTTTGGTACACTTTAATGTGTGTTTGTCGTCTGAGTCGCCTGAGGTTTTACCAGATACAGCACAGACCGTAGGACACTTTCTACACTTTACTCACCATAGCAACATGACGGCACAGGGTTAATTTTCTACCATGGACTCCGGTTGTCATAGAATCTCCTACCAAACGACCTCTAAACTACCATTGTTCCTTACACTCCTTACACTCGTTTCTGGCTACCTAAATTCAAGAACCACGGAGCACTTTCCTTAGAAAACGGCCCATTTTCAGTCACGACATGGACACTTACGACCTCAGCTATTTTGCACCTTAAAACTTCACCAAATACACCAAAAAGACCTCTTTCGTACAATACTTATTGAGATAAAATATAAATGAATTCTTGTGCGATTTTTCTCTTCTTTTTTCCATGTGTAGGGGCCGAGGGGTTTCCATTCTCCTTTTCCTATTAAGCCCAAATGACACAGTTATTTTTTTAGTGTAATATATCCTGACTGCAGCGTGGGGGAGACAAAGAAAAATAAAACTTGAAAAATAAGAGCCACACACTATATAGGATGTCCCAGTAGGAATGGTCAGTATTGAAGGTTATGACAGGAACTTTCGTTTTGAGTAGAAGACTTCGTATGGGAGTAAAACACTATTCCGAATGGTTTCCGAAAAAGACTACATATAACGTAAATATGTTTGCTGGCTAAAGGCACTCACGTGTATATCTTGACCACTAAACCTGTTTGACGGTTTGCCGGTCGGAGTGGCCCTGCGGTTCTAGGCGCTGCAGTCTGGAACCGAATCCTGCCTCGGGCATGGATGTGTGTGATGTCCTTAGGTTAGTTAGGTTTAATTAGTTCTAAGTTCTAGTTGACTGATGACCTCAGAAGTTAAGTCGCATAGTGCTCAGAGCCATTTGAACCATTTTGAACCTGTTTGACGTTTTATTCTAACCCATCCTACCTAATTGCTTTCAACCTCTTTGCTCTAAATGTCTCTCTGTCACTGAATTAGCCTGTTGAAACCACAGTTGACCACGATGTGTTCTGAATAAAGCAGTGCAAGGGATTGAGAGTGTGTCAGAGAGCAGCATCGTTTAAATGAGTTTATACGTGCGCTGGCTAAAATGACACACATGTACACTAAATGAAGAATGTGTGGCTATGTTGTGTGTTTACGTCTTATGCGAAGGCAGTGCACCTGTTGCTGTCGAAGAACACTTTCTGCGCTCTCCGATAAGTCGAAGTCCTGGTCGTACAGTGTTCACCAAATGTTGCGGCACATTGCGTAAAATAGGTAGTCTTCCAAGTTCCTATTCTGGATCTGGACGTGTAGTTCAGCAACACGTGCAGGGACAGCAACGCATTGTCGAAATAGTGCAACGTAGTGTGCTACACGCAAAGGGCGACTTTCTTCACGTATCAGTGTCCCATGAACAAGTATATGCGAACATTTCACATATAGCACGTCAAGAATCTGCACATTGGTGACAATGCCACACGACTTGAGTTTTGTCACTGATTAAATAACAGTTGTCATTTGCTTCCATTAATTAAACGTGTCCCATCTCGTAACCCATTCGGAATGGGGCATATGTCCATACGAAGTTTTCTGCTTCAAATGATCTTTCCTGTCATATCCCTGAATATTGACATGTCCTCCTGGGGCACCCTGTATGTTTTTTACCCCAGAAAGGACAATTCTTTTCGAAACCTTATCATTGCCTCCCACTGCAACAGATAAGTTTGAAATTTGGCTCATAGGTGCCTATAACTTTCCTCTGCAATGATGCAAAAGCGTTGCGATCTGCGACGTAAGCCTCATGTTCGGTGGCGCCTCAAAAAAATGGTTCAAATGGCTCTGAGCACTATGCGACTTAACTTCTGAGGTCATCAGTCGCCTAGAACTTAGAACTAATTAAACCTAACTAACCTAAGGACATCACACACCTCCATGCCCGAGGCAGGATTAGAACCTGCGACCATAGCGGTCGCTTGGCTCCAGACTGAAGCGCCTAGAACCTCACGGCCACTCCGGCCGGCGTGGCGCCTCAGACAGCAGTGGTTCAAATGGCTCTGAGCACTATGGGACTCAACTGCTGTGGTTATCAGTCCCCTAGAACTTAGAACTACTTAAACCTAACTAACCTAAGGACATCACACACATCCATGCCCGAGGCAGGGTTCGAACCTGCGACCGTAGCAGTCGCACGGTTCCGGACTGCGCGCCTAGAACCGCGAGACCACCGCGGCCGGCAGACAGCAGTGTGTCGGTACATGCAAAAGAAAAGGCCACAACTCATAAGTTCATTTGAGGTCTAAGGTTGGTTAATTATGTCACATTGGCACTAAATTTCACCACAATTCCAACTCTTGCCGTTGTGAACGTGTCACATGATGAGAAAGTCGTGAGGCCCCCGTCCTACCCACGTTTCACCACTTCTCTTGACGACTCTGCAATGGTGGTTGAACCGCGACACGCAGCGTTGAAATGACGCGGTTTTCTTACGGAAGGCCGAGGAAAACATTGCAGAAACACCGCCACTCAGAATCGTCAAGAGAAGCCCTCAGTAGGTGGCATAAAGGGTGTCGGTGAATTCACTCCTTTCCTTCAGGAGTCGATTTCGACTCATTTCACAGTCGAATATGACGGTTCGCAGTGCGATGAGCAACAGGACGAAGTTATTGACAACTTTCGACGCTGCTGATGATTTAGCCCGCATCTTGTGGTCGTGCGGTAGCGTTCTCGCTTCCCACGCCCGGGTTCCCGGGTTCGATTCCCGGCGGGGTCAGGGATTTTCTCTGCCTCGTGATGGCTGGGTGTTGTGTGCTGTCCTTAGGTTAGTTAGGTTTAAGTAGTTCTAAGTTCTAGGGGACTGATGACCATAGATGTTAAGTCCCATAGTGCTCAGAGCCATTTGAACCATTTTGCTGATGATTTAGCACTGCTCTGAGGACATCGTGAGACTATAACTCCATTTACCGTGATCTGACCGCCTAGGTGTGTAGTGCGATCGGAATTTTTGCTCTAGTATACAGGTTGGAACCACTAGGGACCTTTAAAAACCATTCGACAAAATTTTAAAACTGATCAGAAGCAGCAAAGGGTGTTTATGTTATTTCAGCCCTCCAGTTTCATGCGTTCCTGTGACGTGGGCAGGGACGAGTGAAACATCGGCATTTGCATGAATAAAACAGCAAATGGTCCCTCTAAGAACCGTCAGTTTGGTAACATCCTCGGACCCACCCACGCCCCTTTGTTGAACACGTTAAAAATGTACCTGTCAGAGTCGTCGACACCCATTCAGCTGAGTGGTGCCTCGCAGGTACTGTAGCGCCTGAGAGCAAGCAACCGCACGGTGACTTGTCGAAGGCGTTAGGCAGAATTGTGGAGAAATTTGGTGCCAACGTGACATCATAAACTCATCTTACACTTCACGTGAACTTCTGAGCTGCAGTCTATTTTCGCTTGTGTCGACATCTTGTTAGAAGTGTCACCGAGCCCGAGGGCGACATCGTAGGGTGCCATGCTTTTGTAACATTACAGAGGAACTTTGAAGGCATCTTTAAGCCAAATTTCAAACTTATGCGTTTCAAAGCAAGACAGTTACGGAGTTTCTAAAAGGTGAGACTTTTTGTTCGCAGTGTAGGTAGCCTAAAGACCACATTTCATAGCGACCGAACTAAGAGAGGAATTTAGATTGTGAGACACTGATGCACCCAGAAGACATTCAAGTAAATATAGTGGTAATGCGCTGTTCTACTTTTCTGTTTTGTTGTGCCTGCAAGAACATTGTCACCGGCTTATTGCAGGCAGCACACTGGATCACAATAGGAGCGCTCAGGCAGACTACGTACGAGCAGGTAGGCTACAAACAGCGAGATATGCCGAGAGGGAATGGGGCAGAACGGCTCGCATCGATATGCACATAGCAAGTACGGGGCGCGCTTCAAAACTGCGCCGCTTGCTAATTTATGCGGGTAATCCAAACAGGGCGCCTTGTTGTCGCCGTTCGGGCCGTGTGATTTATCCACGGGCGATAAATCATCGACCGGCAGCCGTACAGCCGTATAGAGGGACCGGCCATCGGCCACTTGGAGATTTATGTCAGGCCAGCCATCGAATTTATCGCCGCTGGATACGTTGAGAGGGCAAACGTTTCCACGGGGATTGGACATAATTGATCAGTCCTGGCACCGGACACAGTGGTTCAGCCCTTTCGGCGGCTGCATCAGCCGTCCGAAGCGCTTATTATGCTTTTCTCTTGCCGCTGCTGATTCTCCGCTCCAGTTGTGAAGTGGCTCTTATGTTCACGTGGAGGTCATTCATTTGTCAGCACTCTCGTCTGCGTGGTATAGCCGTTCTGTTTCCGATCTACCTGCGTTAATACACGAACGGAAAAAAAATCGCAACACCACGAAACAGTTGTGCGGCATAAACGAAAGTTGGTAGGCGAGTTCCCACATTCCACATTTGAAAAATTATATGGATTCAAATTTTGTGCTAGTCGTATAAGAGTGGCATTTGCAGTGCCACTATGAGGATGCAAATCAGATTTGCTTGAAATACACGCTGTAATGGTAGCGAGCGTTAGCGATCTCTGAGATTGGACATGCTGAGTTGATGCCATTCAAGAATGCATTCCTGTGACAAAGACACCATTATCAAAGCCTCACTGTGTTTGAACAAGGGCGTGTAATAGGGCTACCAGGAGCTGGATGTTCTTTCTGCTATATTGCAGTAGGGCTTGGCAGCAACGTATATACTGTAAATGACTGCTGGCAGTGGCGGTTACGAGAAAACCAGGCTCCGGACGGCCACGTGATACTAGCGAGAGGGAATACCATCGAGTTCGGCGTATGGCTCTGGCTCATCGTACTGCATCTGCAGCAGCAACTTGAGCGGCAGTCGGCACCACAGTGACACAACGAACTGTTACAAATCGATTACTTCAAGGACAGCTCCGAGACAGGCGCCCTGTATCGCGCATTTCATTGACCTCACACTACCGCCATTTGCGACTTCAGCGGTGACAAAAAAATGGCTCTGAGCAAAAAATGGTTCAAATGGCTCTGAGCACTATGGGACTCAACTGCTGAGGTCATTAGTCCCCTAGAACTTAGAATTAGTTAAACCTAACTAACCTAAGGACATCACAAACATCCATGCCCGAGGCAGGATTCGAACCTGCGACCGTAGCGGTCTCGCGGTTCCAGACTGTAGCGCCTTTAACCGCTTGGCCACTCCGGCCGGCTCAGCGGTGACAAGCGAGAGCTTATTGGAGGGCAGAGTGGAGATCGTTTCTGTTATCTGATGAAAGCCAGTTCTGCCTCGATACCAATGATGGTCATCTGTTGGTTGGGAGGGGGCTAGTTGTGGTCCTGCAACCATCCTGTCTGCGTGCTGGAAACACTGTAGATACACCTGGAGTTATGGTCTGGAGTGCAACAGCAGGAGCACGCTCACTGTAAATTTATACGTCAGTTTGGTGAATCGACTTGTTGTGCAGCTATTCATGAGCAGTATTCCAGGGGATATTTTCCAGCAGGATACCGCTCGACCACATACCGCTGTTGTAATCCAACATGCTCTATAGAGTGTCGATATTTTGGCTTGGCTTGCTCGATCACCAGATCTGTCTCCAATCAAGCATATATGGGACGTCATCGGACGAGAATTCCAGCATAATCCGCATACAGCAGTAACCGTCCCTGCATTGACAGACCAACTGCAACAGTTATGGAGCTCCATCCCACAAACTGTCATCCGACGCCCCATGTACAGCGCAATTCATGCACGTTTGCGTTCTCGCATTCAACGTTCTGGCAGTTACAGCGGATAGTAATGTACCAGCATTTCACAGCTGCAATGGCATAGCTCGATCTTACCTAGAGAAACGTACTCCCGAAATTTCATTACTCTGTAGCAAAAATTTTTGGTGTTGCGATTTTTTTCCGTCAGCGTATTTCTTACCGTCAGCGATACGCGTCGCTTTAACCTCCAGTTTTCTTCATAATGTTTCTTCCGTTGTGTCTGTCAGAAGTTCGGAGCGATAACTCCAATGTATACGAATTCGTTTCCATATAAATTTTACGTATACAGTGCAACCAACAAATCATAGAACGTGAAGGACATAGACGAGTTTATCCCTATTCCATTTATAATGAAGGCAGTTTTAATGGAGATTAGTCTGAATTAACATTTGACTGCTGTCGTCAAAGGTCCATGATGCAGTTGTGATAAATGAAAAATGAACACTTCTAAATACGTGGTGTCGAAACGCGATATATCTGTTTCTGCCAATGAACACCTACAGGGTGTATGATAACTAACAGTAAAAACTGACACAGGTGAAAGCATACAAGCGATAATAGATGATGATGATGTTCGGTATGTTGGGCTCTCTGGTGCACGGTTATCAGCGCCCGTACAAATTCCCAACCTTTGCTCAGTCCAATCTCGCCACATTCATGAACGATGATGAAATGATGAGGGCAACACAAAGACCCAGTCATCTAGAGGCAGGTGAAAATCTCCTACCCCGCCGGGAATCGAACCCGGGACCCCATGCTCGGGAAGCGAGAACGCGACCGTGAGACCACGAGCTGCGGACAATCGGTAATAGAAGCACAAACATTCCAGTAAACGTGGATCCCTAAACTAGCGTTTGCGAGAAAACTTACGAATGTCTCGTTAGGAGATCACAATTGATTTCAGTATGAAGGACTGTCCTAACTAGTACAAAGTATCTTAAATTTAAATGGTTCAAATGGCTCTGAGCACTATGGTACTTAACTGCTGAGGTCATGAGTCCCCTAGAACTTAGACCTAATTAAACCTAACTAACCTAAGGACATCACACACATCCATGCCCGAGGCAGGATTCGAACCTGCGACCGTAGCGGTCGCGCGGTTCCAGACTGTAGCGCCTAGAACCGCTCGGCCACTTCGGCCGGCTGACGGGTAGAGGGTTATACACATGGCATCGTTAAATTCGCACTTCAGATCCGATGACTCCTGTGACTGCATCTCCTGAGAAGCAGTGTGAGGTTTGGATCAAAAACATGTTATTCAGCTACCCTCAGCACGGCATTTTTCTCTCGGAATCTTCTCCATTCTCCAGTTTATCGGCTTGTCTTCATCTCACACACACGTGCACGCCTCATGTTAATATCAGTTCCGCGTGCTGTCCTCGACAGGCCAAATACACTGCAGAGCCAAAGAAACTGGTACACCTGCCTAAGATCGTGTAGGGCCCCCGCGAGAATGCAGAAGTGCAGCAACACGACGTGGCATGGACTCGACTACTGTCTAAAGTAGTGCTGGAGGGAAATGACACCATGAATCCTGCAGGGCTGTCCATAAATCCGTAAGAGTACGAGGGGATGGAGATCTCTTCTCACCAGACATTGCAAGACATCGCAGATGTGCACCATAATGTTCATGCCTGGGGAATGTGGTGGTCAGTGGAAGTGTTTAAACTCCGAAGAATGTTCCTGGAGCCACTCTGTATCAGTTCTGAACGTGTGGGATATCGCGTTGTCCTGCTGGAATTGCCCAAATCCGTCGGAATGCATAATGGAAATGAATGGATGCAGGTGATCAGACACGATGCTTATGTACGTGTCACCTGTCAAGAGTCGTATCTAGACGTATCAGGGGTCCCATATCACTCCACCTGCACACGCCCCACACTATTGCAGAGCCCCTCCACCAGCTTGATCAGTCCCCTGCTGACATGCAGGGTCCATGGATTAATGAGATTGTCTCCATGCCCGTACACGTCCATCTGCTCGAAACAATATGAAACGAGACTCCTCAGACCAGGCAACATGTTTCAAGTCATCAATAGCCCAGTGTCGGTGTTGAAGGACCCAGGCGAGGCGTAAAGCTTTGTGTCGTGCAGTCATCAAGGGTACACGAGTGGGCCTTCGGCTCCGAAAGCCCATTTCGATGATGTTTGATTGAATGGTTCGCATGCTGACACTTGTTGTTGGCCCAGACCTGAAATCTGCTGCAATTTGCGGAAGGGCTGCATTTCTGTCACGTTGGACGATTCTCTTGTGCCGTCGTTGGTCCCGTTCTTGCAGGATCTTTTTCCGGCCGCAGTAATGTCGGAGATTTGATGTTTCTCCTGGTATCCGCACTACACTGGTGAAATGGTCATACGGGAAAATCCCCACTTCATCGCTACCTCGGAGATGTTATGTTCCATCGCTCGTGCGCCAAGTATAGCACCGCGTTCAAAATCACTTAAATCTTGATAACTTGCCATTGTAGCAGCAGTAACCGATCTAACAACTGCGCCAGACATTTGTTGTCTCATATAGGCCTTGCCGACCGCATCGCCGTATTCTCCCTCTTTACGTATCTCTGTATTTGAATGCGCATGCCTATACCACTTTCTTTGGTGCTTCAGTGTAGTACCGGTCTCATGTTCATAGTACTTAAGCTCGCTATTAAGTATTTCCACCCCCTTAAGAGATCCGAGAGGGATCCGTTTTCAGGGGTAAGTGTAGCTATTTATGTATTGACAGAAGAGGTCTGCTGTCAGCAGCGTTCAGTTGAATGGAAATACTTTGACCAGAGGCTTCATCTTGTATTCTACATGTTCGCTCCTCGGCAAAGTGTAACTTCAAGACGGTGTGTGGAGTGAGAGACACCCAGGAGTAACTAGAAATCGCTCTCATAGTTTGATCAATTTATTTCTCCTTCTTTGATATTCCTTGAAGTCGTGTTAAGACGAAAGGAGTTAGAAGAATCAGTACTAAATATATTCGCTGTTATTAATGTCACATTTTCAATAGATTTCCAACAAAAATTATAAGCGTGAAAGATAAGTGTCACATTTTGAAATGAGAGCAGGAACGTTCCCTTGATACTAACTGTTTCTACTCTGCTCAACATAACAGATGCTGGGGAGGAGTGAGGGAATAAGATAGAGACATAAGGAGGGGGAAAGGTTGCTATTGCTGCATGATTTAGACCCCAACGATACCACTCACCAATGAGGACTGAGATTGGCTCGCAAGTAATGGAAGTGGCCCACATGTCGAAATAATTGTCCTAGTCAATAAGTCACACAACAATTTATTTATTTTGGTTACGAGGATAAGGAGACGTGTGTACCCTCTAAAAAATCAAGGACGCCGTTGTTGTGAACATGAGGAATAACTAAGAACAGAAAAGATCTCAGGAGAGGGCAGTACCATTTATGAAATCTAGGTTGTAATAAAGCTTTTTAAAAGCCAGTTATATCAGTGGAAAGCAATGCGTATTATCGAAACCTTGGAAGTACGAAAAAAAGAGAGTCGGGAAGTTAGAATTCCGTTTGTACTGAGCAAGAAAGAGAGCTGGAAAGAACACCATTTCAAGCAGCCGCAAGTAGTGATACAATGAACAAAGAGAATCCAAGGACAGGCTGCAACGAGTGGTCTGCAGCGAAAGGCATTTACGGCCTTTGGCAAGGAGGCATTCGACGAGAGCACTGGACAAGCTCTCAAAATGAACTGCAAGAAAAAGACAACGAACAACTGAAAAAATGAAACAGTCCAAAGCGGAGTCATGTCGGTTCCAGAAACAGGAGTTAGTCATTGCTGGAAATAAATGGTATTGACGAAGGCAGTAAAGAGGACGACCCTAACAAAGACAGTTGACTGTTTGTGGACTTATGAAGAAAATGGAGTGAGCAGCGACAGAAGAATGACAGGACGGCGGTATTAGAAAGCGGCGTTGCTGGCAGCCCAGAATGTGCTGCCTCGGCGCTCTGTGCGATTCGTACTTGCGTGCCGCCAAGGGAACAGCGTTCCGGGCCGGGTGTTCTGTGTTGCAACTCCGCCAAGTTGCCGTAACTGCCGCGTTTGGAAATCTGGGACTCAAGTTTCCGCTACTGTCCAGCGAACTGTATCTGTTAGCAGCTTTCCGCATTACTAGCCATCGACCCAAAAAGATCACCTTCGCTTCAGACGAATAAGGTTTTAATTATTATCTCTAAAAAGAAAATCAGGCAGCGGCTATTAGAGTTGGGTTTAGTCTTTGCTCTCCTTTATAACTTCACCCTTCAATGCGACACATCTTTCCCAGTACCGATGATTTTGTGAAGGACTTGGTTGTACAAGTCTGCATTTTGGCTTACATGACTGCCTGTGGAGTTCCACTTGCTTGGAGATAATTTTTATTATTCTCCTCTTCACAAACAACTGTAAACTAAAGTTCTTCTTCTTGTTCTTGATATTACTGCTTTTAAAATTTCCATCATAACTGTTTCCAAGTATTAGATTCCACACTAAATGCAAGAGGTCTTATAGCAGGTGAGTCATAACGTATGTGACGTAAAACATGAAGAACTCATTATTAGATCACACTTAGAGCATTATGCCCATTATATTGCTGGAACAAATACATGAATAAACATGCTCAACAACTAAATACATGGCACATACGTTAGTTTCCAACCGTTTAGGCTTCTGTTCGTCAATCAGTTTCTGGGGCAGAAATGGGGGACAGATCTTCCTTTTAGTCACATCTTTAATTTATGGTATTAACATTATGGTCTGCCCTCACGCTTGCAGACGGTATCTCCGAATCTGATTATTTTTGATAGTTTCATTTATCTACCGAAAGCGTTTGAATCACTGACAAAACTTTGCTCACGGTTTCTGTTCCATACACGTGTATCTGTGTTATCATTTTCGTTAATCTGTAACAAACAGTTCTTGTGTTTCTAGAATGAAATTTTCACTCTACAGCGGAGTGTGCGCTGATTTGAAACTTCCTGGCAGGTTAAAACAGTGTGCCGGACCTAGACTCGAACTCGGGACCTCTGCCTTTCGCGGGCAAGTGCTCTACCAACTGAGCTACCCAAGCACGACTCACGCCCCGTCCTCACAGCTTTAATTCCGTCAGTACCTCGTCTCTTACCTTCCTAACTTCACAGAAGCTCTCCTGCGAACCTTGCATAACTAGCACTCCTGAAAGAAAGGATACTGCGGAGACATGGCTTAGCCACAGCCTGAAGTTTGGAAGGTAGGAGGCGAGGTAATGGCGGAATTAAAGCTGTGAGGACGGGGCGCGAGTCGTGCTTGGGTAGCTCTGTTGGTAGAGCACTTGCCCACGAAAGGCAAAGGTCCCGAGTTCGAGTCTCGATCCGGCACACAGTTTTAATCTGCCAGGAAGTTTCAGTTCTTGTGTTGTTCCAGTACGCTATTATGCGAGTGTTCACGGACACAATATACGTTCAACTGAAGACACATTTGCGACGGTTTAAGTGAATTCGTAACTTCCTATATGAAGTTATTTTCTGGAACTGGGTCCACTTAATATGTTCATCACTGCACGGAATTTTTCGACTGATTCCTCCCTGATCATGTGGGTGTACCGATTTTTAACATATCATGCCATTTAAGTAAGGATCCTTCCACCAAACATTTTAGCTTATCTTGCAGCTTCAATATGAAGAATACTAATGAGGCCTATAACGGAGGTAATAGTCCCAGGTTATGATGAAGATCATAGACGAATTCCGTCACCAGGTATTGCAGGGCTCGCTCTGAATAAGCAGCTGAATATGGGGATAGGAGCGCAAGAGGCTGGGGAACGGAGCGCTTGGCCAATGAGGGCAATTTCTCGCTCGTTTGAGCCATTGACGCGGAATGAAGTGGATTTGAATTGCCTTCCTCTGACTCAAGGCCTAACCAAATGACCTCGAAGTGCACGAGAAACGGTGGTCACATTGTTCTGTGTGCACCAACATACACAATTTTTTTGCACAGTGAACTGCGCACAGGTGTATATACTGATAAAGTGATCTTCGTGTGACTCACGAATTTCCACATTATTATAAAACTGGCAGTCAAGTCTGTCTACATACACAGTCAGCAGAGACTAGAAATCCGTACAATGGAACAGTAAAAAGTTTATTTACAACTATCGCTGTTTCGGGCTAATATAACATTTTCAAGTTGTAGCTGTAAGAACAAAAATTGCTTAAAGAACAGTATAAGTTTGTGAATACATTCTAGCCTAAAAATCTATGTTTATTATCAAAATGCAGGTATGTGTGAATTCTCCACATCTCCACTACCACTGGATCGATTTCAATAAAAATTGATACACTACTTGTCTGAAAATAAAT